>NW_019416324.1:1631861-1773132 GCF_000390285.2 Anoplophora glabripennis | reverse complement strand
TTTAGCCGTTGAAAATATCGAAAAACTAACTCTGGCTCTAAAATCGTTTGTAATAGGAGTTATTTCGTTTGTCTGAGGTGCACCGAGATAGTCAATATGCTCCTATAATTTATAAGATAGAGGTCAACCCAGAGCTTGGAGTTTAGCGACTTTTCGTCAGTTTTCGTGTAACTACAAACGACATAAACGCTGCTATAAACAACTACAAACGATTTTATAGCCAGAGCTTGGAGTTGAGTGAGTTTTCGTCAGTTGTCTTGTAACTACAAATGAAATAATCGCTACTACAAACAATTTCAAACAGTTTTAAAACCAGAGCTTGGAGTTTGGTGACTTTTCGTCAGTTTTCGAAGAACTACAAACGAAATAAACGCTACTACAAACGATTTTAAAGTCAGAGCTTGGAGTTTAGTGACTTTTCGTCAGTTTTCGAAGAACTACAAACGAAATAAACGCTACTACAAACAACTACAAACGATTTTAAAGCCAGAGCTTGGAAATTTAGTGACTTTTCGTCAGTTTTCATATAACTACAAACGAAATAAACGATACTACAAACAACTACAAACGATTTTGGAGCCATAGTTTGGAATGTAGTGCCTTTTAGTTAGTTTTCGCTGAACTACAAACGAAATATATGCAACTACAAACAACTTTAAACAATTTTAAAAACATAATTTGACGTATAGAAGTATACTCAAATCAACTTGAAATTAGAAGTGCTTTCTTTACTATAAACGAAAATTCGTTCACTACAATCAACTACAAACGATTTTAAACCCGAAACATGGAGTTTAATAACTTTTCCTCAGTTTTTGAAGAACTACAAACGAAATAAACGCTACTACAAACAACTACAAACGGTTTTAAACCCGGAACATGGAGTTTAATAACTTTTCCTCAGTTTTTGAAGAACTACAAACGAAATAAACGCTATTACAAACAACTACTAACGACTTTAAAGCCTAAGCTTGGAGTTTAGTGACTTTTTATTAGTTTTCATGTAACTGCAAACGAAATAAACGCTACTATAAACAACTGCAAACAGTTTTGAAGGCAGAGTTTGCAGTTTAGTGACTTTTCGTCAGTTTTCATGTAAATACAAATGAAATAAACGCTACTACAAACAACTACAAACGGTTTTAAAGCCAGAGCTTGGAGTTTGGTGACTTTTCGACAGTTTTCGAAGAACTACAAACGAAATAAACGCTACTACAAACAACTACAAACGATTTTAAAGCCAGAGCTTGGAGTTTGGTGACTTTTCATTAGTTTTCGAAGTAACTACAAACGAAATAAACGCTACTACAAACAACTACAAACGATTTTGGAGCCATAGTTTGGAATGTAGTGACTTTTAGTTAGTTTTCCCTGAACTACATACGAAATATGTGCAACTACAAACAAGTGTAAACAATTTTAAAAACATAATTTGACGTATAGAAGTTATTATGCACAAATAAACTTGAAATTAGAAGCGCTTTCTAAATTTACCCATGGCAAATTTTTAAAATAGCTCTAACTTTTTTTCCTTGCTACTACAAACGAAAATTCGTTCACTACAATCAATTACAAACGATTTTCTATAGGAATCAACCATCAGATTTAAGTGCGGCTAAATTGGGGGGATGCGTTTTTTTATAGGCTATATAACTTTTTTCTTGAGCTACTACAAACGAAAATATTGTTACTGCAAACAACAAACGAAAATCTATAAGAATTTAAAAAAAAATTTGAATTTTGAAAAGTCGGGTGCCAGGTTCACATAAGTTTTTTGTTACTGACATTTTGTTATATCTCTCGACAGAAAGGGTGGGGGAAGCCCCTAATATGGGATCAAAAAAATGCATTTTTTTAAGGATTGACACATCAAAAGCCCATAGTGTTATATCTCGTTGGAAATGTCTTTTCATGCTTTATCTCGTGGTGAATGCGTAATGTCATTTACCTCGATATGGAAACCTATAGATGGCGTTATTTCAAAAGAGTGTCGTTCTATGGATTTTTCACAAAAATTTTAAATGCAACGCTATAGCTTTCTTTACATAAATGAATTCAGTATAAAAAATTGAGGAATATAGTATAAGTTTGAAATTTCTAACGAAAGTGTTGTTTATTTATTGGCGCTATTTAGGTATCCAAGTTTAGGTTGTTTCACGATTTCTTAAAAAAGTGAAATGGCAGGATAAAACTTTTTATAGGTTAGTTAGAGCATAAAAATTGCTACATTTTGACGCCAAAAAGGGTTCCATATCTTTTTTGTTATCAAGTTGTTCGCGAATTAGTGAGCAAAAATAAATAATGACAATGAATTGAGGAACACGACGTTAACGAAAAGACATTTAATCAACGAAACAAAATGCGTTTATAAAAGAACCTATAAGCACGCAGCAAAGGTTAAATTCCTGTATTGAAAATAATAGTATGCATTTCGAGCATTCATAAACATCTTTACTTTTGTTAAAATTTAATTGTTCTTTCGTTACATTATCAATATCTGTTTGTTATTGTTTTTGTTATTATTTTTAAGATTGTTATTGACTCACTCATTTGCGTGTTTTTTTTCTCGATGCTCTAGGGCCTATACTTAATGGGACACTCTGTACTACAATTAAATGTTCAAATATCATACAAAAAGAAATTCATATAATAAACGTACTATTATAACATAATACATACCTTTTACATGAAAAGTTAAATGTTAATAAAAAGACAAAACAGAATAGTGAAGGTCATTAGTCAGCGGATGGTCACCATAAATGATATGTAATTTTGTGTAATGGCGAAGCTTCTCGGGCGGATACATTTTTAAAACCATATTTCTAAGAAAGTGTCATGCAATGCTCCCGAAGACTTTTAAATATATTATTGTCTGACGTGATATGCATTTGACACGCTAGCACCTGCTACTGCAATGGCAATGCATAAATTTTATGAAATTGTCATATCAAAATCGTTAAAGATTGTGAAAATATTTAATTATTATCCGGAAAATACGAAATGTGTTAAATTTATGAAAATATTCACGTAAAAGGGACACTAATTATCATAAAAAACATATTTTACTACTAGTTAAAAGTTTTAAAATATTTTATTAACAACTGTTTATTGTTTTACAATTTTTCTCAATTTGAATTAGCTACCTTTAATATGGAGTAAAATATGCCTATCGATATCTTTCGAAAACTTGTAAGGAGGTAGTTTAAAAACAATTAAGATGATCTCTAATAATGGTGGCGTTACTGATGTATATTTTAGAATATTTTGCAATGGAAAAGCTAGCTTTGATAATTTCTCTGAATGAATTACACTTCAAGGAAGTTTGAAATCATTAATTAGTTGAAGACTAGGTGTATAAACCAGTACAAATGTTAAATAACATTTTTGTTAACATAATGTAATACAGGTCCTAAAAATTCAAACAGCTTCAAAAATTCACTCATGTTTCCAATAGGAATCGCGAACTCAACAAAGCTCGTGTCATGTAGAGCTGATCACAGCTAGAACCGAGGACGATGTCCCGAAGGACCTAGAGCCACAGCGCGATGGTGCAGAAAGAGCGGCCCGAGATGGGAAGTTCCAGTACACTTTTCAAAATTTCCTTGTCGCTCCCAAAACCGCTCCAAGCACCCCCAAGTCACTTCAAACGCAGCAGTCGACATCAATAGAGACGATTCTGTCAACGGAAAGATCCAAGATGATGCGCCACGGAAATAGGAATTTTCACCTCACTTTCCAACGAAAAACGCTCCAAGCAAGCCAAAATCTCCCCACCGCAGCAGTCGACGTTGCTAACCAAGCGATGTAAAGGAGACGAAGCCGTTCCATTTTCAGATTTTAGAGACCAAAAGGTCTCCGAATTTGACGAAATCCGAACTGGAGGAAAGCAGAACGACAATAACCAGAAGAGGAAGGTGAGTTCCAGAGATTCAGAAACGAACAGGAAGGTAGAGCCGAGAAGTGCAAATGGTGCCGCACTAAACCGGATAACGCAGCAGAGCCGCCAGCGGAGCCTGTGAACGAACGTCAACCCTATCCTGCAACACAACCAACATTTATGAACTTAACCTTCAGAAACTGCCCTTTGCACCATACGTTTCTTTAAATTTGTGGTAACGACCTTCATGATACATTCCGTATATCGTTAAAGAAGACTTCATTATTATTGGTGGCAAACTTGAGATATTTGTAACGTAACTTCAAGTTAAGCAACTTCGAGCGAAGCACGCTTTCCTAAAAGTAGCAAAATGGCCGATCATTATATTTTTCCGCCGTCGGGAACTTACCATTAATTAACCCTTTTCAACGGGAACAATAAGGTGTTAAATATGTTTAACGATGCGTTGGTAACACGGGTTTGCTGAAATCGAGGCAGAAGTGATTTCATTTTAGCTAGTTGAACTCATAATGGAATGTATAACTTTTGGATGTTAATGAAATAAATTTAAATTTATTGGTCTGCGGCGATAATTTCCAGCTCTCGCTGTGATAAAGTGTGTAGGCGAGGGGATGTACGGATGGAGTACATTCAACCGTTCACTTAATTATTTTAAAAGGGCGGTGAATATATCGGTTAAAAAATTATAATAATTTGTATATGTGTAGAAAATTTCTATTATATGTTCGTTTGACCAACAACTTTTTTTAATTATTTATGTCCTCAAACAATTTTATTATATTGATGGTAAATTTCGTTTCAAAAGGTCACCAAAATGCCATGTGTAATAATATTAGTAAACAAAATATCCCTTTTATTACTCTCTCTCTTAATTGTAATATTAATGATTCATAGAAGGTGCCTATAATACATTAAAATCACCTGCATCACACCAAATTCCACACTGCTGCACTGCACTGCCAGGCTTCTCAACAGCTGAAATTTATTGCCCAGTCGACCAGCTCGGCTGTCTGTGTACGCCGTTTGCCCGCGCCCGCATTCTTCAACTGGGCGTATACATTTCTACCACCTCCACGTATAGTTCGCCTAGACCTGTATATGGGTATGTACTAATTATACTAATTTTATGAAACTAATTACGTTATTAGTGCAACGCCAAATTGTCACTGTTGAGCCAATAAAAGTAATAGGTACATCAAGACGTCCGCATATAATTAAGTAAAGTTCAAAGTAAGACAACCTAAAGACTAGTGAAAATTACTTTATTAAAGCGATCCAGAAATATCTGAAAAAGGATATTTTGAAATAAAGATGTAAAATGATTTAATTAGGAAGGCGACTGGAATCGCAGATCCTTGGAAGTACTTTCATTGACGACCCAATAAATAATTAAATTTCAAGAGCAAGACGCTACCAAAGCTCCGGCAGTGAATTATATGAACCGTCAAATGCCAGTCTTCAACAAAAATGTATATCCTTACCCTTCAAACATATATTATTAAAATCTAAACGTATTTCCTTACAAACGTGTCATTAATCCAGTAATAACCCTTAATAGCATTATAATCACGCTTTTTATGAACTTGCTAGCATTTCATGTCAGTCTTTAAAATATTTATACATCTATATGCATATAGTTACTGTCAATAATAACATAATTTTATGCAGTTTCGTTGCGGTGATTCTGATTTCAGAATCAGTTCTTACGGATTATAAACTAATGTTTAGTGGGTATTTCACAGAAATGGGTAATGCTACCAACTTCCTGAGGATGCATAAAGATGACACAGGCAAATAAGCAAGCACGATATACGAACTCCACATAGAATTTCTATTACATAAGTGACTGAATATTTTCGAAGGGGAAAAATTTGTCGGACTAATTATAAAGAAGGCACTCTCAATGTTTGGCACTTGCATGTATCACCAAAACGCAATGAGTGATGTACTAGACATGTCATGACATGTTTTTACGTTGACAAATTAATTTTGATCACTGAGCAGCACTTTTTCGTGACTACAAAAAAAAATGTTGAAAAGTTATCGGCGAAATTTGTTATTTAATTTCGGTCGCGTGCTAGAAAATGTATTTTTTAAAGAAAATGAGAGCAATATTTCAGGGGAAATCAAAGAAGCGGAACCACCACACTAATTGTTCTGAATCGCTTCACGGATCACAATACCAGATAGTGCAGATAGAGACGTACAATATCCGGCAGCAAATCTTGAGAAAATAATGGCAGACTAACTGGCTGTGCAGTGGACAACCGGGTCCGGCTGACCCCGGCTACCCGATATAAGATTAGACGTAAAATCAATACAGATAATCGCTGATTCCTTTAATGGTTTTCTGGGTTTAACTTGTTTTATATCCGAGGATTATTGCCACCGACTTTTGCGGCAGCTTGCCTTTATATAGAAAATTCCCGACGGGAAATAAAACGATTTATTTCACCCTTTCAAAAATTAAATTACCACTTATGATAAAAGGAAAGTTTTAAAGCACATAATGTATGTTCGGATTTTGGGTTCGATTAATGTTATTGGAGAATTCGTTTCCGCTGCAATAAAGTAAATTATATTTAAGTTATAAACTACAACGGTTTTTCATTTTTTCTTTCGTTTCAAATCCAAGACCTATGCAGCTACAAGGGGGTTCCTCAGAGTTCGAACTTATAGACTACAGGCCCATCGGAAATTTTCAAGGGGTCATTTGACCCAGCATGAATTCAATACTACCACATATAACAATAACTTTAGAAACTATGCCGTCAATTCTTGTTGGTACAGGTGAGTACACAGGAAAGTTAAACCTTTCTGTATTGGTTACACAAAAAAAATAAACCTGGACCTAATTCCGTACAATAATAAAAAAAACCGGAAGCCAGGAAAATTTTTGATTTTCCAAAAATTTTGGCCACGGTGGTGATTTATTACAGTACGGCAAGTTTCGAATCGATACATAGATAAATTTTTAACCGACGCCTTACGTACTTGCTGATACAGGGGTTAAGAATACAGGGTGCAACCCAAGATGCGTTTCTTCAATCAGTTAGACCCGCAATCTCAGGAAGAACCCTACAAACTTAATGTCAAACTTAAATGTGAATAAATGCAACTCGATAATACAATCCTGTCTTATACGATTACCGTATCAATTCGCAAACACTTGTTCGACACCGTTCTACTAATGATTTTCGCAGGTTTGAGAACTTATAATTTGGTCGACTATCCTTACATTTTACTTCAGCTTAGTTTCTTTGGTACAGTGTAAGAAAATTTGTTTTATGCTGGCAGAAAAACGCAAAAATAAATCCCATTTACCAAAGTTCGACATGTCCCCATTCCGCAGATTTTTAACGAGCATTTTACATATTCCCTAGCAAAACTATTTTAATGGGATTGCGCCTTCCAGTGAAAATATATACGATACATTAATTACAATCTGTTGTGCTCGGATATAAGAAGTTTGAAACTTGAATTAAAAGTAACAATGCAGAAACACGAGCGAATCTTGCAAATAATTACGCTTTGCACCAACATTAACCAGCAGATAGTGAACTCTAGCATTTTTAAGAAAACCCCTGGAAGTTGTTTAACTTTTAATTGCAAATTATATCTATTGCAGCCAGCGTTTGTCTCACTTTGTTCTACCCCCTCTTCTACGCAAGTCGAGGCCTTCTTGGAGGAAGGTGATATATTATCTTCATATTTTTGTACACTCTCTTGAATTAAAAGGTATTATTTACGCCTTAGAATCAGAAATTAATTTGTGTTCTTTTTTCCTTGTTATTAATGGAGGGATGTTCCACCTCTGGGGGATTGAATGATGAATTATATCATTATTCGTAACAGAAGTGATCGATAATAAGGCATGTGGCGGCCTTCGGCTCTCTCAAGGTGAAGTTCACAGAGTCCGGAATATTTAGAAAGTGACAAAAAACTTTTTTGAGTGAAATTTTTTTACAGTGTAGCATTTCTTTTTAAAAAACGTGTTTTCTGGTTCCTGTACCATGTTAATTTACCAAAACAACTAACACTGCGTCTTGGTAACGATATACCCTTAGATCAGGATATAATTAAGGGGCCCTAACGAAGTCTGCTAAAACGGAGAAAATTTCGCCCGTCGTTAACGCAAACGAACATTTATCCTCATTAAAATAAAGTCAAATTACAATTGTCGGAATAGCATTCTCACACGTTACATCCAAGGGAACGCAGCAATCTTGTTAGAGGGATGAATATTAATGAGATAAACACCTCGAGCTATCTAGGTGTAATAATAGAAGCATTTGCCGTCATTGTTTACAGCTTGCTCGTATTTTGTACTTAAGTTGATGGATTATTATAAATTAATGAGTTAGGAGGCGTAAATTCCTCCATATAATTCTATAGAATTTATCTCCCGAGCGTAATTTACTTCCTAAATACCATCGAGATGGTAAACAAGTCGCTGGATCTACAATGGGAAAATTCAATGGACGAATTAATGAGCTCGAGATGTATAAGCCGCTTGCTTGTATAGTCATTGTCAATAGCAAACTGCCAAAGAAGTAATTATATACCTAAGTGTGTAAAGAACACTTTTTCCAGTGTGCGATAAAAGGTGTTTTGTGCGTGAATTACAAACACTTTTTTCCGCTCACGAAAAATATCCCAAAAAATCACCTACTTCGAATTTTCTAGTAAAACAGTGCAAAATTCAAAAACACTGAACCACTTCCACGATGTGGTTATAAATCCAGAAACCCAACCCAAACATTCGACGACGAGTCAAGATAAGACCAGGGATCGTCGAAATTTAGAGCGGCCACAGTGTAGAACAGCGCGAAGACCCACTCAGATAATTGTTAGAGCTATCAAGAGATGTGATCGAACGTCGACTATGTTTTTTTGCAATTATTAACCAGGCCAGGCCAGTACAAAGTACGACTCTCTCGTGTATCAATTATACCGAATCAACATTCTACAAGGTGTTTCAGGAGGAGGTGTACATACTTCAGTATGTTATTCTACGTTCAATTTTAAGTAAAAAAATTCCTATGAACTTAGGTCTGGAAACGCTTCGTTTAGGTTATACAGGATGTCAAATTTAAAAAAAATAATTACATTTTCTTTAATAACTCGACTACTTCGAGTTAAATTCATGAAATTTTGTATGCGGAGGTTTCTTGGGATGGAAAATTCAAATTTTATGGACGATTGGCTGTATCTCCCAGAGGGCGCCACAAGCGACAATTAGGATCCTTTTAAATCGCTTCAACTCTTTTGTGCCATGGTGAATGTCATTTCGGAATAGAAAAACATTTTCCCCTATCTTTTGTACTTAAGAAAAGTACACCTTATTGAGGCCTCTAGGAGCAGCTGTTTCCGTTAAAAACTATCTAATGCACCTTAGTTCCTTGTGTTATATGATATAGTTATCCGCCGCGCTGTTGTCACATTGCTCGATATGAATTTTATTGAATTTTAAATTTATTACAACGCTAATTATTTTTTAGAATTAAGCATAAAGAAGTTAAAAAAGTGATAAAAATTGTGTTTTATGGTATTCTGTGCACGCAGTTATGTCAATATTTCTTAATTAATCGAACTTTTCTACATCAAGATGGAGATTTTGATAATTTTTTTCCTGAAAATGGTTGAATTTAGGACCCATGTCATATAAGGTTTTTTGTTTATTTTAATGTATTCTATCGTCTGTTACAATTATGCCTTAATTCAAACTTCTAATACTCATTTTTTGTCAGTTATTCAGAATAGAATCTAATGCACTAGTATTTAAAGTGGATATCATTATCTTTTTCTGTTTTGATCTCGATTCGGTCAGTCATAATAACAAAAAAAACCATGTACTTTGTCAATGTGTTGTTGTTTTTATTATGACATTTTCAGGACTCTACAGTTATGAGATTATTAAATTTGTTTTGATGCAATTTAAAGGAAAATGTATATAATTCTGATACAGATACTACTGTATTGTTGTTCATCTATTGAACTTTATGATGGAAAACAAAACTGATCTCGGGTTGACGCAGGCAAACGTTCTCTTGAAGCTATGAATGTACTTTACTCAATTCTTTTTTAAGAAAATGTTTTTGAGAAATATGTTTATCCAACCATAATTATTTTTTGCAGCAAAAAACCTTCAGTGCTTCTACATCTACATAAAAAGGGCAGTAGTATCTTTGAAGGATATAAGACCGGGGTAATTATAAATGCTTCAGCAAGACGGAAACTTATGTATTTATAACTCAAATCGGATTATGTTTCGGGTTTTGCAGGTTGCAGAACCCGCTGTACAGCCCGCTATCATTAGATTTAAAATATTTAAATGTAAGTGGGTCAGAAAGGGTTAAATTTCCGGCCCACGAAGGTAAGACGAAAAAGAATAGACAACTGAAATAATTTTTATTCATAGCGGATCCGTTTATTAGCATTTTAAATGAATTTAAATGGAATCATTTAAATACCGCCCGAAGTTTAGACTTATTTTAGTTTTACAGTCGAAGAAGGTAGGAACTACAATATCTTATATTCAAATGCAGCAACGAGACGAAAGTTTAGATTCCTAAGTAGGATTATTAAAAGTTTAATTAACTTTCTCGGCGTTAAGTGAAAAAAGTTTCTAGTGAGTAACGGGAGGGAGACATTAGTGGACTACTTCGGAAAAGGTTATTTCTCACTAAGATAACGCTAAACCAACTACAACGCTCCCTATTTGCTTTTGTCTTCTTCAAAGATTAATTGAAGCTTAAGATGGATGTTGATCTAGGTATGAACTCTCACTTCCAAAGAGTGTGTAAAACAACAGGGAGAAAATAATAACAATAATGCATGCTGGATACTTCCAAGTGCTTAAATCTGAATATTACACTTATTTACTCTTAATACCTAGGAATCTTTGACCTACCCTTGTTGTTCTCGGGCGAGGCTCTGTGGGGGCAGTCCCGCTTTCACAATGCTTAATCCCGCCTTGATGTTAGTGTAACCTGAGAGGTTATTACATAAATTTTCGTCTTTTCTTCCAGACACCATAAACAACAACAAATGCTTCTTATTGGCTTTATTTTATATGTATTTTACGTATATGTATATATTTTATACAGAAAATCACTTTTTTTATTCAAAGTATCTAAGATTTTTCATTGGAAATTGCAGTTTCCACTGTTCCAGATCAGTTTAGACAAAGAAGATTTTTAAAAGCATAAATTACAAATATGCAAGAAACTAAATCGGATTGTTATATCATTTAACAGGACGCAAATGACAAGCAAAGGAAATAACATTCTCTTTTCTTTGCCCGGCATTATAGGAAGCATCTCATTATTTTTCATTGTAATTACGTACGAGAATAATAATGATTGGCATTTTATTTTTTAAAAAGTAGTCGTCGATCTCTAAGATGAAGGCGATTAAAGCATTTATATTTTGCAAAGATGCTGAAGAGGATCTGGTATTGCCATGACAATATAATTAGTGCTGCGTACAGTCGTTTTGCCATTACGGAAAAGTCAAAATAATAATACATATAGCTTACACTAAAATGAATTAAATAAATTGTATTTCGATGTATTTGAAATTTATAAGTACGTGAAAACATCCTAAAAAAAAATCAATCCGCAACCATGCAGATTTTGTCGGAACCAATACACCCTTCTAATTTTTTCCGTCTATGTTTTGCCGCGAAAAATTTTCTCTAAATGAGAATTCCCTGTCGCCTCGTATTCGGCTGTATGCAAATTGAAATTGTTTTGCTCTCGACTGGACGTACACCGTCACACAACGGAATCTAAAAATAATTGCGTTTAATTGCAACGGAGTTTGTAAACAGATGTAACGAAAAAAAACCTCTCCTCTGGGTTAGGATTTCGCGAGATATTTTATTTTGTACTTTCTACCAAAAAAACCATCGGCAAATTTGTTGGGAGAGAAGCGCAACATTTCAAATTAACGTTAACAGAATTTTAGCTGGGGGACATTTTCCCACTAACANGACTAATTATAAAGAAGGCACTCTCAATGTTTGGCACTTGCATGTATCACCAAAACGCAATGAGTGATGTACTAGACATGTCATGACATGTTTTTACGTTGACAAATTAATTTTGATCACTGAGCAGCACTTTTTCGTGACTACAAAAAAAAATGTTGAAAAGTTATCGGCGAAATTTGTTATTTAATTTCGGTCGCGTGCTAGAAAATGTATTTTTTAAAGAAAATGAGAGCAATATTTCAGCGGAAATCAAAGAAGCGGAACCACCACACTAATTGTTCTGAATCGCTTCACGGGTCACAATACCAGATAGTGCAGATAGAGACGTACAATATCCGGCAGCAAATCTTGAGAAAATAATGGCAGACTAACTGGCTGTGCAGTGGACAACCGGGTCCGGCTGACCCCGGCTACCCGATATAAGATTAGACGTAAAATCAATACAGATAATCGCTGATTCCTTTAATGGTTTTCTGGGTTTAACTTGTTTTATATCCGAGGATTATTGCCACCGACTTTTGCGGCAGCTTGCCTTTATATAGAAAATTCCCGACGGGAAATAAAACGATTTATTTCACCCTTTCAAAAATTAAATTACCACTTATGATAAAAGGAAAGTTTTAAAGCACATAATGTATGTTCGGATTTTGGGTTCGATTAATGTTATTGGAGAATTCGTTTCCGCTGCAATAAAGTAAATTATATTTAAGTTATAAACTACAACGGTTTTTCATTTTTTCTTTCGTTTCCAATCCAAGACCTATGCAGCTACAAGGGGGTTCCTCAGAGTTCGAACTTATAGACTACAGGCCCATCGGAAATTTTCAAGGGGTCATTTGACCCAGCATGAATTCAATACTACCACATATAACAATAACTTTAGAAACTATGCCGTCAATTCTTGTTGGTACAGGTGAGTACACAGGAAAGTTAAACCTTTCTGTATTAGTTACACAAAAAAAATAAACCTGGACCTAATTCCGTACAATAATAAAAAAAACCGGAAGCCAGGAAAATTTGTGATTTTCCAAAAATTTTGGCCACGGTGGTGATTTATTACAGTACGGCAAGTTTCGAATCGATACATAGATAAATTTTTAACCGACGCCTTACGTACTTGCTGATACAGGGGTTAAGAATACAGGGTGCAACCCAAGATGCGTTTCTTCAATCAGTTAGACCCGCAATCTCAGGAAGAACCCTACAAACTTAATGTCAAACTTAAATGTGAATAAATGCAACTCGATAATACAATCCTGTCTTATACGATTACCGTATCAATTCGCAAACACTTGTTCGACACCGTTCTACTAATGATTTTCGCAGGTTTGAGAACTTATAATTTGGTCGACTATCCTTACATTTTACTTCAGCTTAGTTTCTTTGGTACAGTGTAAGAAAATTTGTTTTATGCTGGCAGAAAAACGCAAAAATAAATCCCATTTACCAAAGTTCGACATGTCCCCATTCCGCAGATTTTTAACGAGCATTTTACATATTCCCTAGCAAAACTATTTTAATGGGATTGCGCCTTCCAGTGAAAATATATACGATACATTAATTACAATCTGTTATGCTCGGATATAAGAAGTTTGAAACTTGAATTAAAAGTAACAATGCAGAAACACGAGCGAATCTTGCAAATAATTACGCTATGCACCAACATTAACCAGCAGATAGTGAACTCTAGCATTTTTAAGAAAACCCCTGGAAGTTGTTTAACTTTTAATTGCAAATTATATCTATTGCAGCCAGCGTTTGTCTCACTTTGTTCTACCCCCTCTTCTACGCAAGTCGAGGCCTTCTTGGAGGAAGGTGATATATTATCTTCATATTTTTGTACACTCTCTTGAATTAAAAGGTATTATTTACGCCTTAGAATCAGAAATTAATTTGTGTTCTTTTTTCCTTGTTATTAATGGAGGGATGTTCCACCTCTGGGGGATTGAATGATGAATTATATCATTATTCGTAACAGAAGTGATCGATAATAAGGCATGTGGCGGCCTTCGGCTCTCTCAAGGTGAAGTTCACAGAGTCCGGAATATTTAGAAAGTGACAAAAAACTTTTTTGAGTGAAATTTTTTTACAGTGTAGCATTTCTTTTTAAAAAACGTGTTTTCTGGTTCCTGTACCATGTTAATTTACCAAAACAACTAACACTGCGTCTTGGTAACGATATACCCTTAGATCAGGATATAATTAAGGGGCCCTAACGAAGTCTGCTAAAACGGAGAAAATTTCGCCCGTCGTTAACGTAAACGAACATTTATCCTCATTAAAATAAAGTCAAATTACAATTGTCGGAATAGCATTCTCACACGTTACATCCAAGGGAACGCAGCAATCTTGTGTAGAGGGATGAATATTAATGAGATAAACACCTCGAGCTATCTAGGTGTAATAATAGAAGCATTTGCCGTCATTGTTTACAGCTTGCTCGTATTTTGTACTTAAGTTGATGGATTATTATAAATTAATGAGTTAGGAGGCGTAAATTCCTCCATATCATTCTATAGAATTTATCTCCCGAGCGTAATTTACTTCCTAAATACCATCGAGATGGTAAACAAGTCGCTGGATCTACAATGGGAAAATTCAATGGACGAATTAATGAGCTCGAGATGTATAAGCCGCTTGCTTGTATAGTCATTGTCAATAGCAAACTGCCAAAGAAGTAATTATATACCTAAGTGTGTAAAGAACACTTTTTGTGCGATAAAAGGTGTTTTGTGCGTGAATTACAAACACTTTTTTCCACTCACGAAAAATATACCAAAAAATCACCTACTTCGAATTTTATAGTAAAACAGTGCAAAATTCAAAAACACTGAACCACATCCACGATGTGGTTATAAATCCAGAAACCCAACCCAAACATTCGACGACGAGTCAAGATAAGACCAGGGATCGTCGAAATTTAGAGCGGCCACAGTGTAGAACAGCGCGAAGACTCACTCAGATAATTGTTAGAGCTATCAAGAGATGTGATCGAACGTCGACTATGTTTTTTGAAATTATTAACCAGGCCAGGCCAGTACAAAGTACGACTCTCTCGTGTATCAATTATACCGAATCAACATTCTACAAGGTGTTTCNGATAAACTACAACGGTTTTTCATTTTTTCTTTCGTTTCCAATCCAAGACCTATGCAGCTACAAGGGGGTTCCTCAGAGTTCGAACTTATAGACTACAGGCCCATCGGAAATTTTCAAGGGGTCATTTGACCCAGCATGAATTCAATACTACCACATATAACAATAACTTTAGAAACTATGCCGTCAATTCTTGTTGGTACAGGTGAGTACACAGGAAAGTTAAACCTTTCTGTATTAGTTACACAAAAAAAATAAACCTGGACCTAATTCCGTACAATAATAAAAAAAACCGGAAGCCAGGAAAATTTGTGATTTTCCAAAAATTTTGGCCACGGTGGTGATTTATTACAGTACGGCAAGTTTCGAATCGATACATAGATAAATTTTTAACCGACGCCTTACGTACTTGCTGATACAGGGGTTAAGAATACAGGGTGCAACCCAAGATGCGTTTCTTCAATCAGTTAGACCCGCAATCTCAGGAAGAACCCTACAAACTTAATGTCAAACTTAAATGTGAATAAATGCAACTCGATAATACAATCCTGTCTTATACGATTACCGTATCAATTCGCAAACACTTGTTCGACACCGTTCTACTAATGATTTTCGCAGGTTTGAGAACTTATAATTTGGTCGACTATCCTTACATTCTACTTCAGCTTCGTTTCTTTGTTACAGTGTAAGAAAATTTGTTTTGTGCTGGCAGAAAAACGCAAAAATAAATCCCATTTACCAAAGTTCGACATGTCCCCATTCCGCAGATTTTTAACGAGCATTTTACATATTCCCTAGCAAAACTATTTTAATGGGATTGCGCCTTCCAGTGAAAATATATACGATACATTAATTACAATCTGTTATGCTCGGATATAAGAAGTTTGAAACTTGAATTAAAAGTAACAATGCAGAAACACGAGCGAATCTTGCAAATAATTACGCTATGCACCAACATTAACCAGCAGATAGTGAACTCTAGCATTTTTAAGAAAACCCCTGGAAGTTGTTTAACTTTTAATTGCAAATTATATCTATTGCAGCCAGCGTTTGTCTCACTTTGTTCTACCCCCTCTTCTACGCAAGTCGAGGCCTTCTTGGAGGAAGGTGATATATTATCTTCATATTTTTGTACACTCTCTTGAATTAAAAGGTATTATTTACGCCTTAGAATCAGAAATTAATTTGTGTTCTTTTTTCCTTGTTATTAATGGAGGGCTGTTCCACCTCTGGGGGATTGAATGATGAATTATATCATTATTCGTAACAGAACTGATCGATAATAAGGCATGTGGCGGCCTTCGGCTCTCTCAAGGTGAAGTTCACAGAGTCCGGAATCTTTAGAAAGTGACAAAAAAATTGATGCAAACTTTCATTTAATTCACTGAAGAAAAAACGTTGCTTAGGAAGTTCAACGATTTTAAAATATACCTAATTAAGTATTTGGTGTAACAACTGTGAATATTTACAGAAATAAAGTAAATTTCAGCCAATAATATTCTAGTTCATTACATTGTAAAAAAAATCACCCAAATTCACTCAATGGGGTGTGGACAGAAATTGAAACATTATTGAGTAAAATTTAGTGAAATTTGAGTGAAATTTTTTTACAGTGTAGCATTTCTTTTTAAAAAACGTGTTATCTGATTCCTGTACCATGTTAATTTACCATTTTAGTACCAAAACAGCTAACATTGCGTCTTGGTAACGATATACCCTTAGATCAGGATATAATTAAGGGGCCCTAACGAAGTCTGCTAAAACGGAGAAAATTTCGCCCGTCGTTAACGTAAACGAACATTTATCCTCATTAAAATAAAGTCAAATTACAATTGTCGGAATAGCATTCTCACACGTTACATCCAAGGGAACGCAGCAATCTTGTGTAGAGGGATGAATATTAATGAGATAAACACCTCGAGCTATCTAGGTGTAATAATAGAAGCATTTGCCGTCATTGTTTACAGCTTGCTCGTATTTTGTACTTAAGTTGATGGATTATTATAAATTAATGAGTTAGGAGGCGTAAATTCCTCCATATCATTCTATAGAATTTATCTCCCGAGCGTAATTTACTTCCTAAATACCATCGAGATGGTAAACAAGTCGCTGGATCTACAATGGGAAAATTCAATGGACGAATTAATGAGCTCGAGATGTATAAGCCGCTTGCTTGTATAGTCATTGTCAATAGCAAACTGCCAAAGAAGTAATTATATACCTAAGTGTGTAAAGAACACTTTTTCCAGTGTGCGATAAAAGGTGTTTTGTGCGTGAATTACAAACACTTTTTTCCGCTCACGAAAAATATCCCAAAAAATCACCTACTTCGAATTTTCTAGTAAAACAGTGCAAAATTCAAAAACACTGAACCACATCCACGATGTGGTTATAAATCCAGAAACCCAACCCAAACATTCGACGACGAGTCAAGATAAGACCAGGGATCGTCGAAATTTAGAGCGGCCACAGTGTAGAACAGCGCGAAGACTCACTCAGATAATTGTTAGAGCTATCAAGAGATGTGATCGAACGTCGACTATGTTTTTTGAAATTATTAACCAGGCCAGGCCAGTACAAAGTACGACTCTCTCGTGTATCAATTATACCGAATCAACATTCTACAAGGTGTTTCTGGAGGAGGTGTACATACTTCAGTACTCTACAGTTATGAGATTATTAAATTTGTTTTGATGCAATTTAAAGGAAAATGTATATAATTCTGATACAGATACTACTGTATTGTTGTTCATCTATTGAACTTTATGATGGAAAACAAAACTGATCTCGGGTTGACGCAGGCAAACGTTCTCTTGAAGCTATGAATGTACTTTACTCAATTCTTTTTTAAGAAAATGTTTTTGAGAAATATGTTTATCCAACCATAATTATTTTTTGCAGCAAAAAACCTTCAGTGCTTCTACATCTACATAAAAAGGGCAGTAGTATCTTTGAAGGATATAAGACCGGGGTAATTATAAATGCTTCAGCAAGACGGAAACTTATGTATTTATAACTCAAATCGGATTATGTTTCGGGTTTTGCAGGTTGCAGAACCCGCTGTACAGCCCGCTATCATTAGATTTAAAATATTTAAATGTAAGTGGGTCAGAAAGGGTTAAATTTCCGGCCCACGAAGGTAAGACGAAAAAGAATAGACAACTGAAATAATTTTTATTCATAGCGGATCCGTTTATTAGCATTTTAAATGAATTTAAATGGAATCATTTAAATACCGCCCGAAGTTTAGACTTATTTTAGTTTTACAGTCGAAGAAGGTAGGAACTACAATATCTTATATTCAAATGCAGCAACGAGACGAAAGTTTAGATTCCTAAGTAGGATTATTAAAAGTTTAATTAACTTTCTCGGCGTTAAGTGAAAAAAGTTTCTGGTGAGTAACGGGAGAGAGACATTAGTGGACTACTTCGGAAAAGGTTATTTCTCACTAAGATAACGCTAAACCAACTACAACGCTCCCTATTTGCTTTTGTCTTCTTCAAAGATTAATTGAAGCTTAAGATGGATGTTGATCTAGGTATGAACTCTCACTTCCAAAGAGTGTGTAAAACAACAGGGAGAAAATAATAACAATAATGCATGCTGGATACTTCCAAGTGCTTAAATCTGAATATTAGACTTATATTGCACTTCTTTACTCTTAATACCTAGGAATCTTTGACCTACCCTTGTTGTTCTCGGGCGAGGCTCTGTGGGGGCAGTCCCGCTTTCACAATGCTTAATCCCGCCTTGATGTTAGTGTAACCTGAGAGGTTATTACATAAATTTTCGTCTTTTCTTCCAGACACCATAAACAACAACAAATGCTTCTTATTGGCTTTATTTTATATGTATTTTATGTATATGTATATATTTTATACGGAAAATCACTTTTTTTATTCAAAGTATCTAAGATTTTTCATTGGAAATTGCAGTTTCCACTGTTCCAGATCAGTTTAGACAAAGAAGAAAAGCATAAATTAAAAATATGCAAGAAACTAAATCGGATTGTTATGTCATTTAACAGGACGCAAATGACAAGCAAAGGAAATAACATTCTCTTTTCTTTGCCCGGCATTATAGAAAGCATCTCATTATTTTTCATTGTAATTACGTACGAGAATAATAATGATTGGCATTTTATTTTTTAAAAAGTAGTCGTCGATCTCTAAGATGAAGGCGATTAAAGCATTTATATTTTGCAAAGATGCTGAAGAGGATCTGGTATTGCCATGACAATATAATTAGTGCTGCGTACAGTCGTTTTGCCATTACGGAAAAGTCAAAATAATAATACACATAGCTTACACTAAAATGAATTAAATAAATTGTGTTTCGATGTATTTGAAATTTATAAGTACGTGAAAACATCCTAAAAAAAAATCAATCCGCAACCATGCAGATTTTGTCGGAACCAATACACCCTTCTAATTTTTTCCGTCTATGTTTTGCCGCGAAAAATTTTCTCTAAATGAGAATTCCCTGTCGCCTCGTATTCGGCTGTATGCAAATTGAAATTGTTTTGCTCTCGACTGGACGTACACCGTCACACAACGGAATCTAAAAATAATTGCGTTTAATTGCAACGGAGTTTGTAAACAGATGTAACGAAAAAAAACCTCTCCTCTGGGTTAGGATTTCGCGAGATATTTTATTTTGTACTTTCTACCAAAAAAAACATCGGCAAATTTGTTGGGAGAGAAGCGCAACATTTCAAATTTACGTTAACAGAATTTTAGCTGGGGGATATTTTCCCACTAACAAATTAAAAAAAATTGAATTAGTCCTAGCAACTGCAAGGGACAAAATGCGATGTATAAATAGTTATTTACACCATAAAGGATTATTTACCAGCCGAGGATGACTTTGCGCACGAGCGGAACGAGGGCTGGCAATAGAGTCCTAATAAGATTGCACAGTTTTTGAAACTAGAACATCCTGAAACATATACAGGCTATACATTCCGAAGAACATCGGCAACGTTACTGGCTAATACAGGAGTTGATGTATTAGCAATCAAGAGACAATTGCAGAAAGTTACGTTGCTGACAGTTTAAGTAACAAAAATGAAATAGCCAACAACAGAACGAGTTAAATACTAGCTTTTCATATTCTACAGAATATTCAATTAGTCAAAATAGTTTCAGGTTCACACTTTTTTTTTCCGAAAATACATGTCTTAAAATGTAAATGTTTCTGAAAAATATTTTTTATCAGTCCTCGAATTCCTACGCATATAGGTAGTTATTAAAGGCAAAACGATATTGTTAATGTATAAAATGTAGTCAGAATGCAAGATAAACAAAAATTTATGCGTTGCACAAGATAAAGGCTTAGTATAAATACAAATACGGCTAACACGCAACATTTAAAGTGTTGAAGTTTTAGTAAAAATGTCGTACATAATTACATTTGTTATACTTGTCACATTATCTCTGGCTGGGGTTAAGTGCAAACTGTTCACCAACTGCGAATTAGCGCAAACCCTAGTTGGTAATGGTGTTTCCAGAGACCAGGTACCTACATGGGTCTGTATTGCTCAGCACGAATCCAATTTCGATACTCAGGCTGTGAACGGTAACACGGGAGATTACGGAATATTCCAAATAAGCCATCTGTTCTGGTCAGTACACAAACAAATATTTTTGAAGCTTCTGACGTATCTGCCAATTGTTTTGTGTTAATTTGTCCTTTAATCAAGGTGTAACGACGGCGACACTCCTGGAAAAGAGTGCCATATAACATGCAAGGCCCTCTTAAATGACGATATCTCGGATGACATCAGATGTGCTAATCTGATCTTTAGCCAAACCAAGAACCTAGGAGGCTGCGGTTTCTGCGCCTGGGTAACTTACAAGAACTACTGCAGTGGCGGGAGAAGTGACAAGTATGTTAGTGGCTGTAATTTTTAAAAATTTCTGCCACTCGAAACACAGAGTAACAAATAAAACGTTGGGAAATATTTCTTTGATTTTTTTTTTTCAAAACGCCCGATAAATGTTAAAATTGTTAATTAATTGATTCAGAAATGTCAAAAAATAAAACGTAATCTTTATTTCGTGAACCATAAAGATGGGAGCAAATAAAATGTTATACACCACGCAGCAGTTAAGTATAATTTACCAGTATCGGACTCTATTGTTAATCCTCGCTCCGTTCTGGCGCAAAATCGTCCTCGACTGTTAAATAGGTAATACTTACCTTTTTTATGGTGTAAATAACATTAATAATTAGTGCTTTATTATCTGACTTGACATGTCTTTCAAGTATAACCACCCACTCATTAAAAGTAATAGGTACGATATTGCTAATGTAGAAGTGAAGTTAGAATGGTAGATAAACAAAAATTAAAAAAAAAATTGATAAGACGCGTATATAAAAACGAAGAGCCTAAGTATATAAGTATTTCCCAATAATGTTAAATTATTTACCTTTGCTATAGCTGCTACTTTTTCACTAGGTAGGATGAATAGTATCTTTTTTAGATGTACACTAGCGAATAAGTTAACTTACAATGTTTCTATACACTAAATACCCACGTGGGTCTGCCTAGATCGATACGAATCCAATTTCAATACTTACACAAAATATTTGGAATATTCCAATGTGTTTAACACTCAGCATAAAGATACAGTAACAACAATAGTAATAACAGACAGATATCTGGACTATATAGGCTGAGTTCTCAACTTTTACTTCGGATCTTACGTCACACGTACTAACCAGATACTTAACCCTGGTTATAAAACTGCAAGTAGTTGAAGTCGACGTTCGATCGCACGTCTAATAGGGCCGCTTTGAAACCTGGACGATTATCGGTAAGATATCGACTCAAGGGAATCTGGTGCTGCCCCCAAACGTCGCAGTCTACCGCATTTTGGGCTATTTTAATGAATTTGTCAGCGAATTTGATGAAGCTTTATGTAATCTGAAGCGACTTTGACGTACTTTGTTGAATTTTAAAGCCGAAATTTTTTATATACTGCGACATATTTAATGTAGTTCGTGTATTTTCTCGTGGAACATTTCTGCAATGCCTATAAACCTCTCATCAAACTCGACTGGAAATTAAAAACCAACTATCTATTTCCCGGAGCACTTTATAGTAACCAAAGTTTGTTAATGAATAAAAAAGCGATTCCCGTCTATGTAACGGCAATGTGTAATTTAATTAGCGTTTCAGAGAGTTCTTTTCACCGTCGAGAAAAAGGAAGGATAAAAGACGGGGGGGTAGTTATGAAGTTCATGACCCTTTGTGTTTTTGTTCTCCTGCTAGTCGACGTAGGAGTAATTATAAGCCGGTAAACTCGCGTATTAATCGGGTCTGTGTTCCAAAAGTGATTTATTAAAGCTGGACCGGCTCCTAAAGAAACGCATGCACTGCATAAGTTGAAAAACTGAGGGAACATTATTCATGGATATAATTATATGGCAAGGAAAAGATTTAATTTTTCGGGAAAGAACTTTCGACGAAGGATTCTGACTGAAAATTTTATGGTTTGACGGGATCATACGAAGATGACCTTGACCGTAGCCTAGAGGTCAAGCTTGAAGGTTCTTTGAAGGTCAAACCAAGTTACGAAATAGGAAAACTCTGTTTGCAGCCGCAGTAAGTTAAGACCAGATCGTTATGGCCCAGCCCAGTCAAGTCAAGATAGTTTTGACCAGGCTGGCTGGGTCATAGTGACCTTGCCTCGATTGACCGAGTTGTAGCGATCTTGTCTGCACTGGCTGGGCCACAACGTTCTTGCCTTAACTTAATGGGGCTGTAAACAGTGTTCCCCTATTTGTTAACTTGACTTGACCTTCAAAGAACCTTCAAGCTTGACCTCTAGGTCGTGGTCAAGGTCATTATCGTATTATCCCATCAAACCATAAATCTTTCATATGTGCTGTTCAGAGAATATCACAAAATTTTATTCACAACCTTATTTGACCTTAAAAGTATTGGTAATTTGTTTGTTCAAGATTATTTGAAGGTCAACTCTTATTTTTTGTCCTCGGATTCTGAAAGAGCGGGAAATTTTATGCTCGGATACGTGGTTGAGTTATTTTTTCACTTTCAAGGTCGTCTGAAGGTAAACATCATCTGGTTACCATGTATTTGACTTGGTGAGGTACCAATCTAGAATTTCAAGACCTTTTATTTGACCTTCAAACTACTTTGACTTTTTTATTCCCAATGTGCCCGCAAAAAAACTATTAATTACATATTCTATATATGCACATCAAGCTTCCTGTTTGGTTAGCGAAATTACACTACACCGTGCTGCTAATGCCCAAACAACAACCATTTAAAACCAGTGAGACGACCTCTTGTAATAATTCATTTACCATGGCTCCGTTTTAATGATATGCGCAGACGATAAATTCGGGGAGGATAATTAAAGGTTATTAAAGTTAAGAGGTGCCGACGTTTTTTCAACGTCGCTAACCATGTCATTATACAACTCATGCATAATTTAACTGTGGGAATCGTCATTAAATCATTTGTGACGGATGCTTCGATAAATAAAATGTGAACCAGTTGGTCTGGGCGATGAGGTGTTACACATACTTAAATAGATAGCTAATGGGGATGTCATTAAAGTTGAAATGTATAACCTGTAAGCTGTTGTGCTAAGTGTTACATTATATGTCAAGAGACAGAGATTACATGCGTGTATTTTTATAAGATAGCTGAATGAAGTTGGTGTGTATCTGCATATCTTTGAATTTATTTCTAAATAAATATTTTAATTAATGCTGCTAGCTCTAGTCCTTCTATTTATCCAGGAAGGTACAATCAATATGTATTTTTGATAAATATGTAAATATTGCTGAGTATAAAGATACAGCAAAAAATAATAGAAATAGACAACAGTCAAATATTTGAGTTCGAAACGTTAACTTTAGATCATGCCTCACACGCACTGGCCAGGTACTTGACCCCTGGTTATATAACTGCAAGTTGACGTTCGACCGTGTTTCTAATGGGAACGCTTCGAAATATCGACAATCTGCGGTATTTTGGACTATTTTAATGAATTTGTCAGCGAATTTGAAAAAGTTTTATGCAATCTGAAGTGACTTTGACGTACTTTTTTCTTTATTTTGATAGATTTTCGTATAATGTGTCATATTTTATAGCTGTTTTGGTGCCTTTGACACTAAATCATGCAAAAGGTAGCACCGAATTTTGGAAACATTAAAAAACAGAATCGGAGATTTTACTGTGATTCTCCTTGAGTCTACTGTCTTCTCAAGCTTCATACTTAAAGCGTCAATTGAATATTGTTTATATTTTAATACATAATTCATTAAATGATCGACTCTTTATTCCTGACTCACTCCTTCCATTTATTTCCAGAACTGAGTTGTTAAAATATTCAAATTTCTCGTCAACATAGTTCCGGTCGGCGTTAAATTACAAAGGCGACTCTTCTGTGGGATTAAATCGCATTGGACTTCAAGGAAGAGGCAATAATCGAACTATAGAAAATAGTGGAGCTCTGAGCACTCCCGACGTTAAACAAGACCTAAAGGAGAAAACGCTACCAATTTAATTAAATAACTTCCTTATTCTGCATGGACTTGGGGAGCCGGCAACTTTTCTCCTCATCGTCGAGGAAACTTTATAAACGGTTACATTTTACAAAGTTGATTAAACATGCTTTATTGTATTCGGCAGACTGCTCACTTATGTCTAACTTATCAAAGCGGAAGGTACTTCATATAATCTAATTATATTCTGGGGGCGTAGTGGATTAGCCGTAAAATTCAATTTTAGGAGACCCAAATAAAGAAAATTGTTTCAGGTCGGGAGATTCGGGACCGGGCTTATTAGCGTATAGTTGGGACGGATAAGTTCCACGAGGTTTCTGGAAAGCATGGTGAAATGTGTCTACAACACATGCAACTAACAACCTTGCCATTTTATGACGTTTGTTTTCGTTCTACATGGTGTAACCGATTCTCGCTGTTACGATTGTAGAATCGTGAGTGGCTCAATGTGACTACTAACCACTGAACCCCAAGAGCGTAATTCATTTGATTCTGTATGAAAGCATGATAGACCATTCTTAGATATTGTCTAGATAACATCCTACAAAGATACTTAAATGTATATGAAATGGACTTTGTAACATAATTTATATGTATATCCCATCTTAAATGACAATCTATAAAAACACCTAAACATTTTATTTTTGTTGCAGGTAAGATTCTAATTGTATGACCCTGGCTTTCTAAATTCAGATAATCAAAAGATGGGGAAACTGATTACTGCATGTAAAAGTAGCTCGTCTTTTCCAGGTTAATTGTCAAAAGTTTGTAACCGAACCAATCTTTTCACGGAAGTTCTTGACATCGACCAACTGCGACATCGTATTGCCCAAGCTTGTAATACGATTCGAGAGGACGTGGCAATGTTGCAACGCGTGCGAGCGAATTGGATAAGTCGCGCTGAAGCTTGTTTGCAAGCAAATGGTGGGTACATCGAACATCTTCTTTGAAAATCGGCAGTTCTCAAAAGATGCAATGTTGAAGTAAATGAGATTTTAAAATTACATTTTATTCAACACACAAAGCAACATTTACTGGAAAAACTTTCAAAGCTTTATTGTATTCACTGTGCTGATTCGGACAAATGTTTTGATAAAGTAAATACACAACCAGGGCTTTATAACATAACATCATGTTGAAGGCAATAAACGCGATTACTGTTTCTACAACGCATAAAACAATACTGCGATGACTATTCCCGCTTAATGCCGTACCATTAATTTATTTCATTGCCGGTCCCCAATTTGTAAACAGACCTTCGGAAAGGCGTCCGAAAATTAAATAAAATTCAAAGGTTGGGACGTAAAGCTTAAGGGGCTAATAGGAGCAATTAAATGACCTAACTCGCTTTCAGTAGCAGCAGTTTCAATATAAATCGAACGAATTTACCCCGGTATATTTCACCGAAATACGATTATGATGTATACGGCCTATTCGAGCCGCCCGATTGGAAAACTTACGATCTACTTCACAAAAGTTCCCGTTATGGCGGCTGTTGACACATCTGTAATTAATGGAAATTTCGGCAGTTTTCTCATGATTCAGTGCTTAGTTTTGCGCCGACTTGCAGGTTCTAACTTATCAATAAGTTGATTAACGCCTCAATTAACGCGGCAAACGGTCCAAATTTTTCAGTGCCGTCGCAAGTTTAAATTCTTAGGGGGCATTAGAATAGGAATTTGTTAATATACAGGGCGCAAGTTCGAGTCTCATTTTTACAGAGGCTCGCAGACATGCGCAATTGGAAACTGGGCTGTGCATTGTTGTCAAATCTTAAATGAAAACTATGAAACGGTACTTCATAAGTAACTTAGCAGCAGACTCAAGCAGTAATCAACCTGATTTTTATAACAAAGCACTTTTGTGGAGGTATTCTCTGCTGAAAATGCGGTTTTAAATTTTCACATCGCTGCAAATTATTTTACTTTTTATACTTAAGTTCGCCCTGCACATATTTAATGGGAAAACTATAAACTGAGACATGGAAACGCTTTTAGGTCATACGTCTCGTAAAATCCAAGAAACCAAGTTTATACGTAATATTTCAGTAGTACGGACTGCATTTGCATTTTGATCAGAAGCGTTAATTACCCATAAACCAAATAATAAAGTAGATAAGACGTTAGAATTTAAATTACATGCGGTATTTCATCCCGAAGGCCAATGACAAACCTTTTTTCAGCAAGCATACTTTCGCGGATGAGTTAATATGTACATATTTTCACCAGTTATGCTTATATTGCTTGTTACACAAACAAGTAATTTATGGATCTGCTGCCATATTCAAAAGATAATAAAAGGTTTTCTTTTTCTTTCTGGAACACATTCATGTATGTTTTTGTTGTTAGGGCTTAAATATACCGGGCGTTAACCATTGGAGATAAATGAACACTTATAATTAATAAACACTTACTATGCTCACAAGTCAGCGTCTGGCTGTCGTCAGGAGCCACCTCTGGCTCTTAAGCTAAGCTCAGGTCCTAAAAATAAAAGAAACGACAGCTTAAATCACTACTGTTTATATATACATTTCCCAAATTGCTGCAGTTCAAAATATATTTTACTAATATGACCCAATCATTCAACTATTTATCAAACATCAGGCCAATTTGTGAAATTTTTGTTAGTTTGCGTTGTTGGATGAATTTCTGCGGACATATTTTGCGCGCGAATTATTATCGTCACAGAACCCCTTTGATTACACGGAATTATTTGCAATTATCCCAAACACGGTTAGGCTTTAACGGTCAATAATGAGACCAACTGGAATTGTAACACATTCATTGCCATCGGTTTACATAATCTGCTAATTAGAGAAGCTATTTAAAGCTAAAATAGATTGTACGACTGCAGAGCATTTAATTATTAAACTAAATTAAATGACAATAATAAAATTTAATTTTATAATTTCTACACTAACGGACTATAATCACTATCAAAACTTTTTTAACTTGATATTTTAATTCAAACCTTTAAGAGCAACAATGGCAACTTCAACTATATTAGTTTATTTACAATATTCTTTTCGTAGTACTACTATCGTATTCCATGTCTCGTCGAATTTTACTCAACTTCCGAATGTAACCTACGAAGTCGGTTGCAGAGCCCCTATGTGCGGAAAACCCAATCATAAGTAGTTGCCAATACTCACAATCGGAGGCATCCAGCCTACCATTCCTGTATGCTGCATGGAAACTGAAATTTTCATCTTTGTTTTGAATCTAAATTATCACCCATATTTCGAGTACAACCTCCAAAACTGCGCCACAAAATAACAGTCAGACCCCACGAGAAGGCAAGTCAACAGCCAAAAATTCGAAGAGGTAAGACGTCGGAATTCGTATCGAGGAGCAGTCTCCGAGAAGTTTCATGAGGCGAGATCGAACGTCAACTATGGTAGAAGTTGGCCAGTGTGCGTGCACGAGCGTGTTCGCTGACTTCCGATGCTTTAAGGAGGTTTATTTTTTTATTTAGAAAGAATAACTAAAGTAAAGAATTACTTTTACGCTTATATATTAAATAAATATTGCTTATTCGATAAATTTGCATAATAAAATACCTGATATGAGAGAAATAACAATCCAAACATTTTTTTTTTACTTTTAATAACTGTTTTCGTCCAATTAGATACCGAGATATGATTTAATTTGCGCGTTGCCCAGCGTTACAGATCCTCGCCCAGCGGTCCAAGCGAAAAGGGTTTTTCATTAAATTTTTTCATATACCAATATTTGACGTGGCCGTTCGCGCGGTTTTGCGAAAAACAAAACGCCTCAAGTATTCCAGTAATTAAATGACACACGGCGGTCCGTAATGCAAAGTATGTTCGAAAGTTAATAAATTATTTCCATGAAATTCGCACAAGGTTTCTTCCGGGCTCGGCGCAACTCAATTAAAAATGGCTTTATTAGGATTTCGTTAAACAAGCATTTTTGAAATACTTCCGGATTAATTAAGCCGGTCAAGTTTGTTGTTAAGTCAAATTGGATGGTTTATGTTATTAGATTTCTTGCCGATCTCGTCGGATTTTTACCCACAGCGCGTAATGGAATTGGAAACAAGATCCTGCGTAGTAAACGAGCCACCTACTTTGTTACAGGGTGTCCCAAACTCGACGCCCCAACGATATTACAGGATGTTACTGAAAATTTGAATTATGGTGTTCAAGCAGCAGGGATAAGTGAGTTTTGCACCAAAAATTGTGGTGATGACGTCATTAAATATAAACTTTTATTTAAAAAAATTGATATATTTTCATTAAAAAGTTATGATCAGAAGTAAAAATAATAATTACAAACGATTTTTAATAATTATTTAAGAATTTACTGCTTTGTTTTTGTATTTTATTTAAATATAGTTATTTTTATAGAGAATTTTGGAATTTAGCCGGGTATGTCAGACAATTTAACAAAGAAGACTCTTTATTCAGTCAAGCTTTCGAGCACTTTATTGTCTCTTCCTCAGGAACTCTATAACGGTTACAATATTATGAAAAAACAAAAAATTATACTTACAAATGTTGAGATGGTATTATAAAAATGATAACGCGATGAAACATTGATCTATGTCATGAATAAAAATTTTAAAAGTTACACATTAATATCCTGTTAAAATTTGACAACAAAATTAATCAAACAACACATTATTTAAACTATTAAATACCAATACTATGTCATGAGCACATGGTTGTAGAGGTTATGCATAGTCAGAGAAATGAACTACAAAGAAACCAGAGTGACCATAAAACAAACATAATTACAGAAAGTCAGGTATTGCCAACCTACAACGTCAATCCAACCTTAAGTATTAAAAATCACTGTTGTTAAAATTGTTATTAGAAAAATGTATGTGAAAATGACACTGACAATGACATATATTTTCGACAGACAAAAGAAAATTGTAAAATATATTTTTTAAATATTCTCAAAAAACAGTCCTCATTTCGATTTATATGATAATATCATATGTATACATACATATATTGAAATTGTTGTTGATTCTAATAATATTTATTTTTTCTACTAAAATTGCCATTATCTCGAAAACTATTAATTTGATATGATTTCTCCTAAGGACCTTTTGTAGAGAATTAAATTTCTTATAAAATAGATCGTTAAACAGTCACTATTTATCCATAAAAAAACATAAATATTGTGAAAAATATCAATGTTTCTACTAAAATAGCCATTATCTCAAAAACTTTTAATTTGGCATGATTTCTCCTAAGGACCTTTTTTGTAGAGAATTAAATTTCCTATAAAATAGATATTTAAACAATCACTTCTTATCTATAAAAATCTTAAATATTGTGAACGTCAATTTTTCTACTAAAATTGCCATTATCTCAGAAATTATTAATTCAACAGCTTCCTTCTAAGGACTTGACACTTTAAATTGTGACGAAAATTGGCCTTTCGCATAAATCTTTGTTTATGCATAGTGAACAATATTTTCGGTATTAATAATAAAAATTTTAAAAAGCGGATTTTCGGCCCACCTTAATAGTCACCTCCCTGGGACACCCTATACATTCGGAAGGAAATCGAACAAGTTTCGTTATTTTTAAGTGGCCTTTTCAAAATTACAGACATTGTACAAATTTTGGGGAAGAAACGATTTCAAACAAAAACATAATTTTGCTGTTAGGCACAAAATATAATTTTTCGAGATTCAACAGAACACTTTTCGTCGCAATTCCTGGCGAATATCCACTATCTATTAGTTGCCGCTTCCTGAAAGGAAAGTAACGTTAACGTCTGGAATTGAGGACCTTCCATTAAGAAGTAGTTGCGCTGTCAGCCGCTTAGACCAAACAGGCGGCATCCGTCAACTATCATTTCCTGAAGCGAACTCACGGCAAAATTTATATTTCCATATTTTATTTACGTCGCTTTCGAAAACGCTGCGTCATTCCGAGCGCTGACAATATCCTCCAATATAACTTATTCCTACCTCCTTGCGTCTCTCTCTCCCTCTCTCTTTCATCCGCTACTGTCTAAATCTGCATTTTAAGAAGCTACAAGTATCTATCAATGCCGTCTTTATGGAATACTGAACACGGTTCGACGCTGATGCACAGCCTTCTGTCTGGGCTAATTAATATTACCTTAGGGGCGGTCCCGGCTTCTTTATGTCAGGCTTCGACTCGTTGGGTCACCTATGCTCCAAAGAAAATATATATTTTTGTAATATAAGGTTTTAAGTCAAACAAATATTGACAATTTCCGCCACAGAAACGAAAAAAAATTTTTTTTTGTACTCGAAAGAAACAAACATTTAATATGGGTTTCCTTCAACCACATTGGGATCAAAATAAGACGATTTCGACCATTATAGAATTATTAAAATATATCTTGTAACTTCAGTCGATTTGATTTGGCATATTCCTATTTATTTAGTATTACTGTGGTTATCACAGCTCTTATTACCGTGATTTACTGTTTACATCAGTGTTACGAGTTTTAAGAATGGACTATAGTCTTCTAGGTCCATTTATCACATAACCATATAGCTTTAGTTTTACGACGGGTAACCGTAATATTTATGTACGTATTTATACTCTAACCAATATGTTTCAACAGGGCAAAATCCACTGCACGCGAGAAACATTGTTGTCACATTAAATTCTTAAATTTCCCTACCTTTTAAAATAATTCGGTACTATTAAAATATAACATTATTTAAAGAAAAAATTTGAAATACCTACTGAAGATTAGTATTAGTAAAACACAGCAAGTTCTTGGCATTAAACGAATAATATTGTAGGCATAAATAATGTGCTACATCTATGTTAAATGCGTTTTACTATAAAAACATGTTGCTTCAACATATTGGTTAGAGTTTAGAAACGTTTAAGGGTGGTCCGTTATTATCACATTACTCTGAGCAAGCCCAAACTGTGCTGAAATACTTTACAATCAAATAATGGACTGAAACAAATAAAAAATTATATATTAAAATTAAACGCGATATCATTGATGAAAAGAATGAAAACAGTGGACTAAGTAGCGAACCTCGAGGCACCCCTGATGTTTGACTTTGACTCTGTGAAAGCACAAGAAATAAAGACGATTTCTAGACTTTTTACTATATTACGGTTCAATATCCGTAAAATTTGCTTTATGGCGTACAGGAGCAAATCACTTTCCAGACCGTCGCAACTGCGTCGCGACGCTTCAAACCAGAGGGTGACAAAGCGAACCGGGTGATTGATTTCGTTGTCGTTCCTATTCCGTCGTTGTCTTTGGGGAATTTGAATAGCGCTTTGTCCCGTTCCTCTTTAACTTAATTGCATTTTTACAGGTAGACGTTTTGACAGTTGCCTTTAAGTTCCCCTGCCTCATCGCTTTTCGCGTAGTTTTTCTTACAACAAAGAACGCAAGAAAAACAGCTCGGCGATTGGTTAGTAAAGCACGTTCATAGATTTAAGAGAACGAAAACATATAATACATACTGCGAATGCTGCCAAATTCTCCAGTTTTTCGAACAAATAAAGTTAATTTTTTCTACATTTATATTTTGTATCAAGTCTTCAAACATTAACGTACTTACGGGGTACATATTTTATTTACTTGTTCAATGTAACTAAATATTCGATTAGTATTACATTGAGTTCCAAGGAGCAATCGTTTATATTATTATTTTAATGGCAATCGCCTTGCCTAGTTTATAGTCGAAGTCCACGACAAAGTAAATAAATCCAACGCAACGCCTCAATTAATTTCATTGGATTTCCGTCTCCATCAGGACGAGGAAGCTGTACATACACACAGGCCATTTTTAACGACCTAGATCTTATACCTCCGTTGTCACTTGGAACAATCTAATCCGGTTTGCACTTTATATTGATTCAAGTTGTCGGGTGATCTGGGTAGATAGCCGGGACAGCTTAGCAGGATTTGTGCTAACATCGTCATTGGCGTGTCTATTGGGAGGCCCTGGTTAAATTTTGTAGTTTTAAAGGAACGTACAAAGTAATTTTCTAGTTAGAAAAAAGCTTAACTAAAACTGGAGTGGACGGGGATTTACTTTGTACCTTCCATTTTCTGGAAAGGAAATCTGGGAACGGTCAGTAATTATATGATGCAAAACAAAAGATGAATAAATAATGAAAGGATTGTTCGGAACTTAAAACATTAAAACTAAATAATTTATATAATAAACAAAATAACGCAGAAATAGACCTCTCCATGATGACTAGACAATTAAACGATTTGAAAATACATTCTAGAAATAAGAGAACGATAGTCTTTTATATGAAGTGAAAATAAAAGGGAATTGAATAATCAGTTGCGTATACAGGGAAGTTTGACTGCCTTAAATTTAACAGACGATAGAATACATTAATATAAACAAAAAAAACCTTATATGATATAGGTCCTAAGGAAAAAAACTATTTTCATAACGCTTTTTTCAAATTCAAAAAACATTTGTTCATCGCGATGCTGATGTTCTAATGGAGCGTTTGTCTCTAAAAAAAGGTGTAAGGCTTTGTCGTTCTGTATTATTCAACGATCAAGGTTAATGCAAATTCGTTTCGCTTTCATACACATATTATTTAAACTCTCTGATAAACAGTGATTTCATACAAAGATGAAGAAAGTCAAGTTTTTTGCTGGATTATTTTATTTCATGGCAATATCTGAAAACTCCATTGCTTTCTTTCATTTTTATACACGTACAAAAAGTTGAGAGTAAATATTTTTCATCACTTGGTTATTATATTTTAGTTACATCTAACGAGCGTTCAAATAAAAACGTGGTCAAGTTGGTTCTGAAAATTTGGACGTAGGGCGTAGCGTATAGCAAATGAACTTAAACGTCATCTGTCAAAGCGCTATATCGCCGCTATCAATTTGAATATTTTCGTTTTAAAAAGCGTTTAAAATGGTGTTTTCTCAAGAACAAAAAGTGTTTATCCATAGAGTCCTACTTTAGAAATGGACGCAAGATTGGTGGAATATGGAAGTATTCTATTGAGGAATGTTTCATAGAATTTCAAAATCAATTTCCCGGCGTTGTTGAGTACAAAATTTTTCAAAGTGCAGTTCAGCGTTGTGTTAATGTTTTTCGTGAAACGGGCAGTGTAACAAGAAAAGAAGGAAGCGGCCGACCTAAAAAGCGGACTGAAGAATTAAAAGAAAATGTCCAACAAATAATGGAAAATGCGCCAAGAACTTATGTACGTGTTTTATCACAAATGGTGGGAGTATCAGTCGGTACCTGCCACACAGTGTTAAAAAAAGATTTGCGTTTGTTCTCCTATCGTTTAACTTGTCAGCAAGAACTTCATGAAGTTGATTTTCCGCGACGGGCTGTATTTTGTGAATGGTTTTTAAACAACTACGGTGAACTTCATAATATCACCTTTTTTTCTGATGAAGCCTGGTTTCATTTAAGTGGTTACGTAAACTCACAGAATATGAGAATGTGGTCTTCTGAAAAACCAGATAACTTTTTGTCGAGGGCCCTCTACACGCTCGAAAAATTGGAGTTTGGTGTGCTCTCAATCGAAAGAGGATTTATGGACCTATTTTTTTTAATGGTACTCTTACTGCGCAAAGGTATAGAGAAGAAATTATCGCTCCTTTTGTTAACCAGCTGGAAGAAAACGAAATTACAAACTTTTACTTTCAACAAGATGGCGCAAGGGCACATACGGCAGGCGAGACGATGAATATGTTGAGGGAAGTTTTCCAAAATCGACTAATAAGTCAATGCTGAACATGAATTTCCACCGAGGTCATGTGATATTACGCCGTGTGATTTCTTTTTGTGGCCTTACCTTAAAAACACTATTTTTGAACTGCCTATTCCTGATTTAAACCATCTGCAGGCTCGACTTATAGACAATATTCGTGAAATTAACTATACCCCGAGCATCTTAGAAAATGTCTTTAATTCTTTGAGGAACAGGTGTGAAAAGTGCTTGGAACAAGAAGGGGGACACTTTCAGCAGCTCCTTTAATTGTTTGTTTATTATTAACACGATTATTCTTTAAAATAAAGTTATGAGAAATGAGGTTAAGTTGGTCGCTATAAGCTACTCCCTACGTCCAATGTGTCAGAGCCAACTTCGACCACGTTTTTATTTGAACGCTCGTTATTTACTAGCTATTTTATTTACATGTTTAACACTTATTTGTTGTGCCGAGATACTAGACATATTTTCTATATTATTCATCATTGCTACTTATATTCTTCAGCAAATTCGAATTCAAGTTATTCATATATTTGATCATCTTATACGTTATTTGATTAATAGTACTGATCGTCAACAAAAATTCAATCGATCATTTTCAGAAATTACCTCCGGCCACAATCAATAATTACCGACGGCTGTTGAGAGTGTGCGTCGTAGCGATTGCAATTCCGATTGTTGCTGTATAATTAAGTGCTAGCCGTATCACCTAAGAGTACCAGTAAACCATTCACCAGGATAATACGCCGCTATATCAAAGAGATGCCTCGAAACCGCCAACTTCACACACTCGTCCCTGGGGATCCCTTCCATACGACTATCGCAGCGGACAGATTAATGGTCCGGCTAAATCAACCTTTGCCGCGCAATTCGTGAATCAATCGCTAATTGGTCATTTCCGAATGAATTGGAAGTGGAAGGCTAGATGAAAGTTTAGGGTAAATAGGAACGGACCCAAAACAGTTTCTCGTGTTCGCTCTGTACAAACGTTCCACCGAAGTGGCTTACGAAGGGAGAATACAACGGAAAAAAAGAATAAATCAAAAGCGAAATTCATATTATATGAGACCATTCAACTATTACATTACAAAGAAAATGAATATAATGAAGATTAATAGACCCCTCGGTTACGGAATTCCTTATTTATTTCTTAGCGAGATATAACATTCATTAATGTTATAAAAAAAGAGAAAATGCGTTTTTCATACGATACGTCGACAATACTCTACGTAATTTATGACCATAGGCACTCTCAACGGAAATATAACAAGCTTTTTAAATTATTGCCAAGAAGGTCAGGTATCCCTAATTTGACGATATTAGGGATATTTATTGCTACGCCCTTGTACTTTTTCTTTCCACCTAAAAATATCTCTTGCGAATAATTTGACATCATTTGTTCCGTCCATAAAAAATCAGTAAAGCTTACAATTTATTCTTAATAAATAATTCTGCGCTACATCTTAATAGGAGGTTGACAAGTTTCCTTTCAATTTCCCATCGACTTCCCAACGTAATTAACCCAGCTTGACTTAGTCAGTTCTAAAGATACAAGATGGATATCTGTCGAGAGGGAAAGCAGAGACATACTTCACCTATATTAAGTCTTATTTCCAAATTGCTCCGCTTTCGCTAATTACATTTTAATACTGTCTAAACCCTACAATATTGACTTGCACACAACAGGCAAAGGCTCCCCAGGTGGTCGCGTTCCCGAGGAGTGTGCTCAGCATACTTCAAAATCGTCACCACGCACCCCGTTTATATTCGACGTTTATTCTAAACATCAAACGAGTCTGGGGCACGGTAAATTCTATATTTATTCGCAAAAACCACACCGCGCAATGTTTGAGAAAGCTCTAATATACCGGATATAGCAAATAAAAATACATTTGTTTAACTGGTTAGAACTGCACCAGTTCAAGATCAATCAAGAGATCGACTGATAAAATCATTAATAAAAAGGAGGCACAACAGGGGTCCTAAATTGGATCCCTGTGGGACAACAGAGGTCACTACAAATTAGTTTCTATTAATTCGTACGTAGAAGTTATATTCTCTATTTACTTCAATGTTGTTAATGTTAAATTGGTCAGTTAAACATGTATTAGCGATAAAATTTAATTAGTTTCATAGACGTCCCTAAAAAAGTTTTCTGCTAAAAGTAAAAAAATTATAATAATTTCTATGTGTAGAAAATTTCTATTATATGTTCTTTTGAAAAACAACAAATTTTAATTATTTGTGTCCTCAAACAATTTTATTATATTGATGGTAAATTTCGTTTTGTTCCGTTTTAAAAGGTCTCCAAAATGCCATCTTGTAATAATATTAGTAAACAAAATTTCCTTCTTATTTCTCCTTTTCGAAATTGTAATATGAATGATTAATAGAAGGTGCCTCTAATAAATTTAAATTACCTGAATCACACCAAATTCAGCATTGCTGCACTGCACTGCTGGACCATTTGTCGACAACTGAATTTATGGCCAGGTCGCCCAGTGCGGCTCTGTTTGTGCCGCGTTTGCCCGCGCGCTCATTCAACTGGGCGACCAGACCTGCATATGGGTATGGCTAAATAAATATGGGAACAAGTTTTTAAAATAATTCAATGCCGAGTTGCTGCGTCAGCGACCGAACCTCGTACATACTGCCGACCTCTTGGTTTTTCAATTGAGATCGGAAAGACTATACCTAGACCCTGGAAATACTCAGCTTCTACGTTCTATAATTCGGCAGGAAATAACAAAAAAAAAAATAAGCAACAAGTAGCAAACGATTCATCCTCCAGTTTTTGTCAGCGCATATAAAGTAGAGTGTTCTGTATGTTATAACAATATTATGTTTATCTCTATTATATGTATTTACCAGTAATAAAACCGAATGTAGCACTACTTCAGCTATGCTCCAGTTTTATGATATGCATGTGTATAGCACATTTGCAACTGACGTTAACAAAATAGCTCACGGTTTTATAATATAGTGGAGGATGAAACAAAAAACCCACAAAGTGTTATTCAAATCTGAAAGTTCATATGTTGTACCTAACTTTGGTTGCACAATAACATATTAAGAGTGGACTACTCTGGTAATAAATACAAAAATACCAAAATGTAAGTTTTAGAAATGTTTATTTATTTTATTTATTTATTTATTTATTTAAAATACACCAACAGGCGATGCCAAATAACAGAATATGTTAAGTCTAGTAATAAAATATAAAAAAAAGTTAAAATTATTATTTAGACACCTCAAACTAATGATATTAATTGCATTTTGTAACATATAGCAGTTGGCAATGGTGTTTATTTCGCAAAATAGCTTAAGGTCATCTGCATTCATTAAATGGTGTACTTGTAGATCAACCATGATGTCGTTTACAAAAAGAACAAAGAGTAAGGGTCCGAGTATAGATCCTTGAGGCACACCAGATACATGATGAAACTTGTGCGATTTAAAACCACGATGCTGAACAAACTGATACCTATTTTATAAATACGATTCAGTAAGTTGCAAAAGTGATTCGGACACACCAAACCCATCTAGTTTGTACAGCAAGAGGTTGTGACCGAGTTTGAGTTTTTTGGACAAGGTTAGTTAATCCTTCAAGGAAAAAATGACGTCAATAATATCCCAAATGAAAACCAAATTTATTATTTGTTATCGCTCATGTTAAGTGGAAGAAATGAGGATATAAGATTTGTTAAATGAATGTTACTATGGACGAATCCAGAACAAAGACGGAATTTCGTTCGCAATTCGGCCGTCAGTTATTGCACAGGCAGTGGCCAGAAAGCGGATAAGCTCAGCCAGATTATGTAATTCGGGCTTAATGAAATAAGCCCAAACAAATTCCCCTTGAGTCGAACGAACCCTTCGCGTCCCAAAAGTTTCCGTAGCTCATTGTAATATGATTTATTAATGGGGCATTTTTATTTCGACGAGCAAAGTTGAGGCTCACGGTGAATTAAATCTGCTCCTTTGTGTACTAACACAGAAGACAAAACTGAATTAAAACATGAGGAGTTAGTTAATTGTTAGTAAATTACTTCCCAAAATTTGTTTGGTATTACCCTCGCTGACTGACGCCCAGATATTTGATCGTTTAATGAATTCGCATAGCGTTTCCTAAACAACATTAAAATTTTCTATGGCGGTGATTTAATTCTGCATGTTTTCCCAAAGTCGACCAAGTTTTGAAGAGTTTCAGATAGAAGTAGGCGATCGAACGTCGACCTTGACTACTTGCAGTGATATAACCAGGATCAGTACCTGCCAGTACGTATGACGTGAGATCCAGCGGATATCCGCTGTTACCAGTTACTGTATTTATTACTGTATCGTTATACTGAGTGTTAAATAAACACATATTTACCGAATATACTGTTGTTAACCTACCAAGTAGCCCAGGCATTAATTTCAGTGCTGCGACCGGTACAAAATCAAGGATGAGTTATTGGTGATTGAGTGATTGAAAATGTACATTTTTTATTAAAAAAAGAAGTTTCTCAGTAGTTTTACTCCAATTTTTTACTTTCATTAAATGTCTCCTATCTTCAGAAATATTTGAATAAATGTTACGTTTCTCTAAAGTTCAACTTTCAATTTTTCCAAAACTACGAGTAATAGTTCTGCTTCAAAATATTTGAAGCAACTTCCTAAAGTTATGGGCATGAATTTCTTATGCCATACCTAAATGAGAATTGGGAAAATCTCGGAAAAATTCAGTTTGTAACCTCGTTCATTCCTTACATTCGTCTTTTTGGTCTGTATACATTAAGTCCGTGATTTATACGGATAAGAACGTTGTAGACGCCATGTAAGTGTCCCATGAGGATCTATAATCCCCCCGATCTGATAAAACCCCGCTTAAATCATCTGCCTTGTTAATTCCCCGTAAATTGATAGGATAAATCATTACATCTGGCTAATAAAATATCACCGCTATATTTTCCACGATAAAATCGGCAGTATCGGACAAACTCCGTATGTAAATCGGGCAGCGTCGAGACAGGAATGAGGTATTGCATAAAAAACGGCACCTATTAACCGATCAAGCCGGTATAAATTTACATTAATAGACCGTATTATTAACTGTAAAATTTATGATTTACTAATAGGTTTCCCAACCCTAACACCTTGCAAAGTAATATCCAGAGCAACTTGTTCCCATGCAGCAGAGGGTGCCTTCGGGTTGATCGTTGTCCTGTCGCTTCCTATAAGGTAGAAAAAGCTAGCAAGCGGCCAACGTGGTGTATTTTAGAGATGGATGACTAGCAAGTGTAGGGTCAGGGCTCGGGGCGTCCTGTTTTGCATATGAAGAACACTGCACCAGTGTTTATACTGGGTTTAGAGTTCAACGCGTCTGTCGTTAGTAGTTTGTTTGTTTTTGGGGATGCGGTTTAGTTCCGGGATGCTAGTTTGATACTCTTATCCGACATTCTAGCACGGAGCATATTTTTTCAATTTGTGTAACGAAGGAAATTGCTAAATATAACAATAACTAAAAAAAGCCTAGTTACAATAGTGACAACAAACTCGACAGTATGGGCCTACTATGAGGATACAAAAAATTTAAATAAAATGGTGGTGTTAAATGGGATTAGGTAAGCTCCAATCGAAAGCATTATAATTGACAGAAACGATTAATGACGTCATCAATTATATTTACCCAATTTTTTTTTCTTGTTAAAAAGCTTTCTCTTGCAAATGACGAATATATCTTTAGAAGTTTATTGCAAAAATATTAAAGATTTGTAATTCGCAACAAAAATGTGATAATACAATACGAAATTTCATACAATTTTCGCTGATCAACAAAATTAAACCGTTAAATTTAAGGAGAATCCGATCTTGTTCCGAAAGCTTACGAAGTTCAACGGGGGCCAGCCTCCTCCGTTCAGTTATAGCGCCTCTAAAGAGTTGGTTCTGCCAAGTAATTTCACATCTGGTGTAATGCGACGGAATGGTAAACGGGTAAGAAACAAACTGCCATTTTTAGTAAAATTTAAACAAGTATTTAATACCATTGTGCAGTGTAGAAATCTTCATTTTTTTAAAGAGAACAGTGCAATATTTTTATTTGATCTCGATACTACAGATTTCATCAATTCATACGCGTTGCAACTTCCGCTGATTGCTGGGAATATTTTCCGGTGTTGTAAGAAAAATCGCTTCTTGATTTAGATGGTGTCAAGTGAAAAATGTTAATTAGAAGTGGATATATTACGGCATTATTCTTGTCTAGAGGCAGAGAATGAAGCTCGATAATTTGTTTGGATTAAGTCTCGCCGTAAGAACTGAACATTCATTACCTTTCAGCTTCCATTCATAATTTAGATTCTAACGATAGTGTTGATTATTTATACAGAGGTTCCAGTCCTTTCAAATCATATAAATAGACTATATACAATATACATATATTCACTTTAAACCAGCTGCTTTAAAACTACTTTTTCCAATGAATGATTAAAAAAGTATATTAAAACGCATTTTTCTACGACCTTGTGAAACTATGCAAACACGTTGCAACATCGCCGATATGCACTGCCACTAGGGCCCTCAGCCCAACAAAATGTAAAACCAAAGCGGCTCTCGGGACAGCTTTGGAGAGATAACACTATTGCACACTGCCAGTTCCAAATAACCCCGGCAAATTGAGATTAGTTGATGTTATACAAACTGCAAATAATGACAATGCAAATAGTGAAATTGTAACAACGCAAACGGTAATGCGGATTCCCTGGACAGTTCTTTCGGTGATATATCTCCGCAAAGAAGTAACAGACTGGAGTGAATTAATTTTAGAATCACTTGTACTATAGTGGATAATAGTTGGCCTTGGTTTTTAGTATAACGGTAACATTGGCATCTATATACAAGATGATGATGATTCAGACTTATCTGGGAAAAATTAGCTGATCTAAACAAATATGATGCACCGAACATCACTATTACCGATTTTTGAAAAACTAATTACGATATTGGAAAGATGGTCGACAGAGTTGAGCAAGGCAAGAACTCATATATACCGAGCAATGCTGTGGCAACAAAGCGGACTTAGTTTTATCCTTCTGATACAGTGTTCATAAAAGTTATTTTCTTATAGAAACTATCTCGAAACTAAAGTCTCACAAGACTGGCTACAGGCCATACTACACTTGTTTTTTGATAAGGAATACGGCTGATCTTCTACAGCTTTAAACAAAAGACAATTCCGTCTGATGAAAAAAAAACAAATAACTACTTTAAAGAAAACTTCAACAACATAGTGATGTATAGAACAAGTAACTTCAGTAGGATATGTAGGCTAAAGAGGTAATATATTATTTGTTCTTCTCCCTATTAGCTGTTGCTATATTTTGCCATTTTTTTTTCTTTCGTGTCAGCTGTGCTTTTTATAAATATGGCATTACCTCCTCTTATTTGAAAGTCTAATTTCTGTTCAAAGTTCAAAGGTGAATGTGTGTAACATTTTAAATAAAACATTTTATACTTGCCTCTTTTTTTGTATCAAAAAGATAAACGACAGGAATAATATTGTTATGCCCAAAGTGATGTGCACATTATAAAATTTGCAGGGAGACTGTATCTTCTGTCAATTTAATTTACGTTTTCGCAGAAACGTTTTCATTTTTCCAGATTAAAATCTATCCTCCAGACGATGGGGAATTTTTTCCGGCGATGTCGTTCATTTTTCAACTCGATAAAACGTACACCCTCTCATTTATATTAAGTTGCCTGTACGATATTTTTAATCTCCAAAGTGCTGTCGCGGAACTCCTCACATAATTATACAAAAAGTACATATACTGGAAAATTTATGTCTGCTACATTTGAAAGGAACTTCATGTTTCTATGAAAAGGGACACAAGTGTTGCTTTATTTGCAATACAATTGTCCAGGATGAGAAACATGCTAGGGCTAGAATCAAGCTAGGTGATTAAATTTGAATTCTTGCAAAAAAGCTTTAATTTTGCAATGAACTATTTGTTTACATTTTGTAATCGTTTGTTACAAATAACGATTTTAGGATGGCTTCTAGTACTATCTAAAAGAAACTGTTATGAATTATGAAAACAAGTCAAGGAAGACTGATTTATCTATAAATTAATTAAAAGGAAATTAAAAATAAAATCCCAGAAGTTTGACAGGGTTAAAAGGAACTATGACACTCAAGCAATTTTATTGCATGAATCGTTAAAAGGGTCATTTTGGATAAAAAAAAACGCGGAATGCTATTACAGTAGAGGGTGGAAATTGGAGATAGAGGTGAAAATGCACACCTTTCAGTTTTTTAATTGTAGCTCGAAAACTAAGCAAAATTTCGCTATAGTTCTTTGGAAATATTTTTTAAAAAATTTAAAAGAAAAATTTTATGCAAAAAATTGTTAATAAACAATATGAAAAAAAGCAAAAATTTTTATTTTTTTAATTTTCTTACTTTTTTGCCCCTATTTTTTTTTAGTAAAGATAGGTATATGCATTGCTTCATAAAAAAAAGTAGATAAAATTTCCTTCGAAATAAGAGGTTGTAAAGTATTTTTGGATGAAAATTGACTGATATATGGCCTCTCAAACTTACAATTAGCCAATTTTCGTCGTGTTTACCCTTATACGTTTTAATTCTCATTTTTTGCAATAAAAGGAAGGAAATAAGACATTCAAGGATTTTCATCACATGACTTGTTCATTAAAAATGAAAAAACGCCGGGTGCTATTAAATTAGAGGGTTGAAATTGCAGATAGGGGTGAAAATGCACTTTTACAGTTTTTTAAATATAGCACGAAAACGATGCAAAATTTCGGTATAGTTCATAGGAAAAATTTTGTAGAGAATTGAATTTTCCATCGAAATGGCTTATTTAAAAAAATTAAAAGAAAAATTTAATGCAAACAATCGTTAATAAACAATTTAAAAAAAGGAAAATAAGATTTTTTATTTTTTTTTACTTTTTTGACTATACGTTGTGAAAATCTTTATTTATTATTAACAAATAAAACTATTTAAATAAAAAAACAATTTGTTGTAAAAATAATACATTATATTAATAAACATTATTATAATATTATTCTTTATTCTTTTTAAAAACGACGAAAATCTAAAAAATATTTAAGTTTGACCGATTATTATAACTCGGTCAATATTAGTCCAAAAACTTTTGAAAACGCATCATTTTGAAGGGAATCTCATCTAGTTTTTTTATACAGCAATTTTATTTGCCTATTTCTACTAAAAAAGAAAAATTAGTCAAAAATTTAAAAAAAAATCAAAACATCTTATTTTTTGCTTTTTTTGAAATTGTTTAACGATTTTTTGCATAAAATTTTCTTTTTAAATTTTTTAAATAAGCCATTTCGACGGGAATTTCAATTCTCTAAATAATTTTTCCTATAAACTATAGCGAAATTTTGCTTCGTTTTCGAGCTACAATTAAAAAATTGAAAGGGGTGTATTTTCACCCCTATCTCCAATTTCCACCCTCTAATTTAATAGCACTCAGCGGTTTTTTCATTTAAAATGACCATTTGAATTCTTCATATAAGATATCTTGAACGTTTCTTTTAAAATCCTATAATCAATAGCAGAGGTTGACGTTCAATCACATTCGTTGACGCATACGCTAAGGTCCTGTAGCGAAGTCCGCTCTGAGTTTGGACAATTGTTTCTTTATTTTTTGTCTGTTCGATACTGAGATAAAGTTTCTATTTTTGCAGTATGGCTGGGAGCTTTTGAGAACATTGTAGGAAATTTTCTAAACATAGTCGAGAGTGTTATTTTCCTTGCCGCGTCTTTTGCTTCTGGCAGAGGGTCCCTTCGTGGTTCCGACTGGAAAGATGAGCGAATATTTTAAATCCGCTCGGGACACAAAACCGATGAATAACTGAGACTCCAGCCACGCGTAACCGCCCGACGAAGTGACAATACGACACCTAAATTAAATTGTAACACGGATCCGTCGATAGAAATCTCGATCGAGGGCAAGAACAAAGCGGCCCTTATCTTAATCTTCATCACCTCGCGTAAGTGGACAAATATACGAGCGAGAGAGCGCCTGGCCGCCGAGATTGCCGTAGCCGACCTGGCCGATTCACCGAGCGCGTTATCTATCTCGGATTTGTTGAAATTACCGGAGCGTGCGGCTCCTAGCCACCGTATAATACAGATTACGGTAGTCACAAAGGAGGCACTATTGATTTGACAAATCAAACGCCGGCCTGGGTAATGGGAATTTACACGCAAGCAGTTTAATGAACTTTTCGTCGGTGCATTTAATCTTTAGTTCGGTCGGGACAATTAACGCAGCTATGCGCTCGCATTACCCGCTGCCTACGCCGTAATTGCACTTTAATAATAAAACTGCCGTTAATTTCGCCCGCAGCGTTGCCGAATGCGGAGGTGCGCGTGCAAAAGTCCTGTTTCAGGCGTGCTGAAGCGCAGGATGTTACGTAATTTAAGTTTCAATGAAAGTGAATGTATAAGCATTAGGGTGGCTTAAAAAACGAATTTTTTTTTTCGTGATTCTTGTGAAAGTATGTTAGTTTATCGTGTTTTAAGAGCCCCCTCAAAAAATCAGATAAAAAAAATTTTTTTAGAGGTAGCTCAAGATTTTTAAAAAATTTCCAAAATCGTCAAATATGGAATTTTTTTTCTCGTTATTTTATCATTTTCTAGGTTGAAAAAAATCTCGATTCTGAAAATTTCAAATCGATATTTTAATTTCTGAAAATTGCTCATAATTATTTTAAATTTAAAAGTAGTGTACCTAAAATGTTTTCGAGCGACCTCTAAAAATAAATATCAACGAACTGATAATTTTTTTTGTATTGAATTTGATGTAAAAAAGAATAGAAATAAATCACGAGACACTTAAATTTTAAAAAATTAAAAAATTATAAATATTTGATACAGTGCGGTGGTAAATTTTGCCTCTAGAAATTTTTTAAAAGATGAGATTCAATCTTCCAAAGCAAAATATTGAGCAAATTGTTACGTAAACCTACAACATATACATATACATTGTCGGAATCAGAAAAAAGCAGATATTCCGAAAATCGAATAATATACAGGGTGTTCCATTTAAAAAAACATAAGTTTGGTTCGTATGTTTGAAACGACCTGTACAATTTCTATTTTCAAAAACTCATTAAACTCATAGAAAGATTCCCTACAACTTTTATAATAACTATTTTTATCTAACTCAAAAAATAAAAAAGTTAAGGGGGGGGGGGTAAAATATTATATGAATAACCTGTACAGTTATTACATTTGGTAACATTTACAAAAACTGGATAATTATTCCTCTCACGTTTACTAATTGTCATATTTTCCTCAAAATGGTTTCACCGTTCCATTTCAGTCATCGGAGGCTCAATATTATCTGACTGATCCATGGCTATTTCATTTTTGTTACTTAAACTGTCAGCAACATCTTTCTGCAATTGTGGGTAATTTCCACCCACCATGTCTCTTGATTGCTAATACATCAACTCTTGTATTAATCAGTAACGTTGCCGATGTTCTTCGGAATGAATGGCCTTGTATATGTTTCAGGATGTTCTAGTTTCAAAAACTATACAATTTTATTAGGAATCATAGAAAGGGTATTCGTGCCGACTGGTTGGTTGTAACATCTACCTACTTGATGGCGCATAAAAAAGCGTGAAATTTCAGTTTTAATTTCCAATCTAATCTTGATATATTTATATAAATAAAAATTCGCAGGCAGCATTTGCTGCACTTTCTATTTGAAAATCACTCACCTAACCTTTATTTCATGAACCATAAAGGACTGTGGGAGCAAATAAAATGTTATACACCACGCAGCAGTAAAGTATAATTTACCAGTCTCGGACTCTATTGCCAGCCCTCGCTCCGCTCGGGCGCAAAATCATCCTCGACTCGATAAGTATTAGTGAACTAGGGTGTATTCAAATGAAATATGGGGGTTTAAGAGAATAGTGTGAGGTGGTAGAAATATGTGCAATAAAAGTTCACATACACTTTTTGAACCACTTCAAAACTACCAGCAATTTGTTTTAATAAAACCCAAGACGATTTTGCTGTGTTCCACAGCCTGAATTAAATTCACATTTTTGTCAGCAACGACCGACAGGAAAAAACTCACTTTCCTAGCCGTAAAAAACTAATCCACATTGCCCCATATCCCCATTTACCCCCTAATTCACTAATGAACAGAATCAAAGGAGGCTCCCCCTCCTAATGGCGACATAATCCATCACAGACTCCTAGATTTAAGAGACGCGCATTCGACACCCACGCACTACCGCGACGTCGCCCGGATCGCCCGCAATTATTTTCCCCCTGAGGAGGCGAGACGAAAAAGATGCTTAACAAAGTGGATTGATGTTCTGCGTTACACCTATCAATGTCTTTCCAGCCATTACTCAGTCGATTCCAACGACCGGCTGCAGATACGGCCCCGGATTCGGGGTAGCACCGCTTTCTCGTGAATAAAAGAGAAGGGAAAAGCATGGGAAAGATTAACTGTGTCACGTTGATTTATTTGCTCGGCTTCCACGTCGCGAGCTGTTTATGTCGCGAAATTTAATATTGCAGATAAATATTTTATTATTCCACGTCGATATGGGCATTTCAGAACCGTGCAGGTATTTTAATCCAAGTTGTATGCCGAGAGGGAGAGAAAAAGAAAAATTTCGTACCTACTGTGAAGGAATTCAGAAGATTCGATCGAACTCAAACGCTACAGCTGCAAAAATAGAAACAATTTTTTATCCATGTGCCTTCCTCTTGTGACTCCGCATAGCAATACGGGACGGATTAGTCAATCTCATTCAATCTATTCATATAGCTTGGAAAATCCGCCTAAAAACCAGCTATTTGACCTATTATTATTTTCCTGACAACATTCTAACAACTTATTCTTGGAATTCCTAAAAAGTATTGCTAAATTTTTCCGAAGGACGACGCTAAACCTACTTGAGAGCCCTTAACTTTCAATAATTAGTGTTGACTGAAATATTTTACTTTTTCGCCCATCCGTTCCGAGAATTAATAAATAAATTACCACGCATCCCGGCTTTTGTTACAATAATTTAAAAACTAGTAAGTGGAATAATTTGAAATTGGGCACATGTATTCATGTAAACATTGCCCAAAATCTGACGGCTTTTCCTAAAATTTACATGCACCAGTGATGGAGATACAGGATATCGGTGGCATATTTTTCTAAATAAATTAGTACGCCACTGCTTTACGGTAACAACCATGATATTTTCGGATTCGTCTTACTACTCTCTTATGTTTTTCAAAAAAGGCCAGATTTTCGAGTAAAACTTAAAAAACTAACTGAGAACACACTATAATATTCGTATACAAGGTGTCCACACTTATCGGCCCACTATTGCTAACTCCGTTATTATTGGAGATACGAAATCGATTAAATTAGCAAACTAGTAGCATTTTTCCTATTGATTCTAATAATGCAATCGAAAAAACAATTTCATAATTAAAAAAAACTTGTTTTTTTTAATAGAACACCCTGTATATATTTACATATTTTAAAAGAAAAAAGTATTGTGGACAAAAAGGTATTAATACATAACTCTTCAATTGAAAATAAATGAAAAATAGGCATCTGAAGTTCCAATAATAACGGAGTTAGGAACAGTGCGCTGATCAGTGTGGACACCCTGTATGGTGCTTTTTTAAATAACATAGTGGGCTCCGATAGCAACTTTGACATTCTGAGCAGTTAAAAGAAATAATGCTTTTCATCAGATTCAAGCAACAACAAATTTCGAACAAATTACATTTTCGTTACTAATGTTTGTCGTCATTTAAGGAAAAGTGTTTTCAGTTCTTTTTTTAAGTTTTACTCAAAAATCAAGCTTTTCTCGAAGAATTTAAGGGAGTAGTAATTTGTAGAAAATTGAAATACGAATCCGAAAATATCATTGCTGTTACCGTAAAGCAGTGGCGTACTATTTTATTTAGAAAAATATACCACCGATACCCTGTATCTCCGCTACTGAAGCATGTAAATTTTATGAAAAACCCTCAGATTTTGGATAATGTTTACATAAACACATGTGCCCAATTTCAAATTGTTTTACTTACTAGTTTTTAAACTATTTAAAAATTTTAAAATGTTTTTTGAAGATTATACACTAAATATAGTTCACTCATCACATAAAACTTGCATAGAGTGTTGCAGTATGTAAGCTTATTACTTTTCTTTGGATGTAATGTTTCATGTTTTCGTATTCGTCTTGCTGTCAGTTCGTTATGAAACACCCTGTGTAAGGCTCTCGAGAGTTTTCCAAACTCTTTATCAAGCATAATATCGATTCACTTGCCATATGTAGGTACTCATGGGATTCGAGAAAACTAATTTAAAATATATAAAACTTTAAAATGAGTTTCCCGAAGTTATAACTGCATTTTATAAACGACAAAATCTCGTAGGTTAGAAAAGAAATTTGTAGATTTTAGAAATTGAATTACAAGTTGCTTTTTTCGCCCTCGTTTTCCTCGCGTCGGATTCGTTCGTATCGATCTGATGCTTAGAAAAACACTGGCAGGAAAATAATAATAAAGAAGTTTTAGAATGAAAATATAAATTAATAAGATGTCATTAATTATAGAAAATCAGGTTAAGAATGAAATGTGGATAGTTTCAGCCTTTAAGTAATAGTTTTTTTAAGGTTGTGCTCTTGTCCACATCTGCGAGTGACATGACAAATTACGAATTTCTTCTGACATAGAAACAAGGTTTATTTTATGCCAGTTCTAATGGGAACATTGTAGTTAATAGTTATGTCATTAGCCTCAAACCTCTAGTGTCTAATTATTTTTTGTTTTTTGCATGTTCTTCACTGATAATTAAGATTTTACATGTATAAGGTGACGTACATACAAATATGGAAATACATTTCGTATAATTAAGTTTGGATAAATGTTTTTGGGTTCATTTTATCATTTTTAATTACTGAAAATCTTTGGCTTTTTGTATTTTAATATAAAAGGATTTACCGTACTGTCTTTCAGTTTTTCAAGCCGCCTAAACATAAACACTGGCATATTTTTTACGTTTTATCGTGTATACATGTATTTCCCCTCCCATTTCTGACGCCATCAGAATTTACGACAACAAATTTGAAGCAGTATTAATATTAATACAACTTGCTTGAACAAATTTCAGCTCATTTAGACCCCTCGTGCTTCTTCCGGAAACATCAAAATACAAAAATCATAAATATATTTCTATTTTCAGTCCGTTATAATGTTAACACATCTTTTATATGTTAATGCGAGTATGTTTACGGATTGTACCCCTCTAAAAGCACAAAGCGTGTCGACTTATAAAAATTTATTACCGTAATTTTGGAAGCGGTATTAGTACTAATTAATATGGGGCTACGTGAATAATTTCCATTTTTCAGAAAGGTGAAAATATGCCGCATAAATAATCTGCCGGAATATAAGCGGGATTTATTTTTTTAATCATTATTACCCACCATATCACTGTTACGCCAATTTTCCTGTAGATGCAAGCATTTGTCATTTGAATTTAATAATTACATTTCAAGAATCCAAAGGACGTTTCGCAAACTATATACAGGGTGTCTTTTCAGACAAAAATTGTAAGATATCAAGAAACCTGTATGCTGGTGACCTTGAATTCTTCCTAGACCATAAATTTCAAGGTTAAATTAACAGTCTAAGGAACCTTCTAGGGGGTGAAAAATAAAATATTCAAAATAACCACAGGAATCGATAAAGTAATCTATTTTAAGCAAAAAGTATCTTATGAACATTTTTCGATAAGTCAATATTTTCTTGAGTTATTGGTGATCAAAAATGTATATTTTTTATTAAAAAAAAAGACGTTTCTCAGTAGTTTTTCTCGAATAACTCGGAAAATAGACATTCTATGAAAAAAAACATCACGAAGAAAATGAAGCTTATAGAAAAAGAGAAAGATTGAGTTTTTTTTCATTTACGTAGGTTCAATAGGTGCTGAGATACGGCTGGTTGAAGATAATTAATAATAACTAAAAAAAATTATATTTTTCAAGAAAAAAAAGAAAAAAATGCAAGTAAATACTTTAAAATGAACCTCGACTTTAAGTCATTGGCATCAAAATTATCAGAGTTATGATCAATATAAAACTGTTAATTCGCTTTTTCGGAAAAAAAATCTGTACAAAATCTGATGCATTTTTCATGAGATTTAAAATTAAAGCTAATCCTTCTACAATTTAAATTTTTTATGTGTTCACAATATATTATACAAGTTTAAGCGGTTTAGAATGCAAAATATTATATTTTGATTGAAATTTTTTTTTTTAATAATTAAAGTTTAGATTTAACAGAAATGTCTGAACCTGCTAGAAGTTTGCAGTTGAGGACGAAGGTCATGTCTTTCAAACCCTTTAACCCCAAAAATCTCAAAAATAACGCCTTAAAAAATATTCAATTTTACAGTACTTTTAGCTGTCGAAATTTTCTGTAAAATCGTTTTTGAATCGTCTTAATAGCTTTAAAATTAAGAAAGTTGTTAAAAAACCAACGGTACCTTACCGCTTCAATTTTCGAAGTATATCAATATTTTGGTTATCCACAACTTTGGAACATTCATACGACACACTGTATATATTTGAAAATTTAAAATTACGAATATTCGAGAAAGTTATTACGAAAAAAAAAATTATTTTGCATTTTTATTGGATTAAAATAATGCGATAAATTATAAATTGTATTATAAACAGGTAAAAGAATCTAATTTATCCTGTTTGTACTATCAAATCATTTTAAAATATTAAAAACCATTTTTTAAATATTTTGCTATTAGGGGTTGAAATATTGTAATAAATTATTTATGATACCATAAACTATTGAAAAGATTTCTATCTATAATATATGCGCTATCAAACTATTTTAAGGTCAAACAAACTATTAATTTTATACTTTTATCACTGAGGATGGATTTTAAGGGTTGAAACAATATAAAAATAACGTAAATTATAACCCATAATATAAAACAATTATTTATTCTATATATTAAGATATTATTTTAGTATATTATAACACCTATTTTTATATTTATTCAGTTTTTTTCATCCCCTAAAAATAAGAAGCGCATATTAAGCATATATAATTTTTCAGCTACAGGGTGAAATAAGCTTAATTCCAAGTTTTCGTAAAATCGGATCTATCCGAAAGTATTCTGCGGTTTTACTCTAGTTTTCTCTTCGTTCCCTGGACTATAAGGTTGAATATATTAAAAGAAGCACCCTAATTTTATGGCAGCAATCGATTGAATATAGAACCAGAAATATTTGGAATCTTTTGCGATTTTGTAGAAATTTATTAAAAAAACGCCTAACACTAGTTTTTTTTTTTAATTAAAGTAAATCAGAATTACTTGAACCAAACTAGCAATACCAGTTTCACCTAAGACAGAATAATGCATTAGTACTGATCAAAAGCATGCATTTAATTGCCATAAGACATATTTTTTAATTGGCATAATCCAGTTATCTAAAATTACACATCGTCTTATACTAACATCGGACTTTTTATCATGCATGTTACTGATTCTCTCCACATAAAGTAAATGAAGGACCTGGAATAGCAGGTGGTTTCTCAAGCGCGGCTATGTTTATTTAGATCATATCAAAACCATAATCACAATAAATTTCTCTTTGGCAGATATATAATAACTCGCTTTCGCATGTTCCAATAAAAAGACCGTTCCATAAAACATTAATTTATGTTGTTTACAGCTAAATAAACAAGTACCATCTCGGCAAACTGCACTATGTAGCAGATCAGAGTAGCTGCTGGCTACCAAGAGCACAATCAAGTCTGTCCGTCGAGGCCCCACACACACACTGGCAACTGTTTTTTTCAGTGCCGCCCGATCACACCTGCTGTACGGGAATGCTGTACAGAGATTTTTTTTTCAGGAATATAACAAGGAGTACTGAAGCCCAGTGTGAGTCCGTAAGCACATATATCATTTTTTGATTGACGGCGGGATTGTTCTTCGTCTCCGTGCTGACAAAATAAATGGATTATCCCGTATACATTTATGAATTGCGCTTCAAGAGTATGTTTTTCGTTGAAAATCGTGTTGGACAAAGTTTGGTGTGGATTAGACATTCTGATTTTCGGTTAAAAAACTAAAATACGTAGCTGCAAGAAATTATAGCTGTTGCCTAAGTCTGATGTGACCCTAACTATCAAAAAGACACTTGTCAACTGGAACGAAAATATTTTGTGTTCTAGAACAAAAAATATTTTTCATACAACTGTTGCTTATTAATTTAATTGGATATATCGCTAGAATGGCCTACCATTTCGCCAGATCTTAATCCAATCACCTAAATATTTATATTTAGCAGTTTTAATTTGAAAACATTTGTATACAATAAATGACAACCTTTCATTTTTGTATCCACAACGGTGTATCTAAAGCGTGTGCTATCGGATGTCGAAGCCACTGATTATTATTTAGAATGCGGTTTTAATGTAATTTTTATGGCTCCCATTTATTAGGAGCAATAAAGTTCGTAGGTAATTTTTAATCAATAACTCGTAAACTTTCCACAATCGCAAAACGAAGAGATAAACGAGTTCATCCTACAGCATTTTAAACAGCAGTTTAAAGCTGGGAACGTTTTATAACAATCCCGCATTCCGTAGAAGGTATAGGAAAGATATGGAATAATATAATGTTTATTACATTATCATAATGCGGGCAAAATGTACGAGTTGATAGATTCGGGTATTGAAAGCTCCAAATTTTTATTTGTTTCGATAAAAGTGATTACAGACGACACTGCAAACCAACAAATATTCACACAAAAATCAAATTTTCTATCATCTTTCGAATACCAGCCGAAGCTGCCTATAATCACCAATGTTTCGAAATTTACAGAAACACTTTAGCTATCACTGACACACCATCATCCAGCGGTCTGAGGTAGCTGAAACCATAGAGAAAGGAAGAGAAATCCCTCTGTTCCAAAAGCGCACGAAACTGGCGAAGCCATCAAGCTATGCGATTGAACGTCGACTGTTGTTATCCTCAGATCATTAACCAGGATCAAGTACGCGTTGTACTACTCTTAGCTACCATTTTGAAGTCCAAACTTGAAGTTTTTAGTAATTTTTGATAAAAAATAGTTTTAAAAGACTGTTGCAATAAAAATCCACCTTGTTCCAGGTTCCATAAAAATTTTAAAATTCTTCCGATTTTATGCGCTGTTTTATTAACGGTAAATGCTTCAGTAAATCAGATTTAGTGGTCGCACAAAATCTATTCGTGCGCCTATTTAAAATTTCAATTAAAACTAGGAAATGAACAGCTGTCATATATGGACTGCGCCCATATAAATTACATTTTCACGTAAAAAAGTCACATAAAATTTAACTGCCTTCCAAAAGTTATTTCCTTACATTGTTCACAGCGCACTGGCGATAAATTCTAAAACGACTGTTATTAGAGCGTCAAACTAGCTTTAATAAGATACACAAAACGTGGCGACATGCAATCCGCTTACGTGTCGAATCATGCAAAGACAAGTTACTGTCTTTGTTACTTTGTCATAAACGCAACAAGGTTGAATAGGAAGGTGTAAGGCTGAATATACAAATGCAATAAAACGCAGTGCAATTTGTTGTTCGCCGAAAAGTGACCAGATGTCGGAAACCCTACCGAAGATTCACTTCAGGACTTCGTAAAGTCACGGTAGCGAGTTTGAACGTCGACTTGGTTTTCCTAGGATAAGTAACCAGAACCATTGGAAGCATATTGAACAACGAATACATTTTACTGAAAATTACTTTCAAAAAAGCTTCTACTTTTAACTGAGATAGAACAAAACTGCAGATCAAATGTCAGCCTATAAGTATAATATAATATAAACATATTTCTCATTGGCCCAACATTTCATTGATATTACTAGAAATTAATGAAGCATTTTGTAGTAAAGATATGCCAAAAAATGATACATTGTATCGAATGCCTTCCTTACAGCACACTTCTCCTAATAGCAGGCTAAATCTTCTTCAACCTGCTGATAAAAGTACAGTGGAATGTGCATTTACTACCACAATTAGTATAAAATAGTCGTAAACTAAGAACAACTTTCAGACTGAGGAATTTAACTACCTCAAGAAAATATCAAAGTAAATGAACAAATCTGTAATTTATTAGTTGACCCAAATGACCGAAAAGTTTCCAAAATAACTATTAAAAATATAATTATAGAAATTAATTATTATTTATAACAGTTTTTGGATAATACCTCATCAACAATGCATGAAATTAAATTCAAAGGTGTAGTAAAAAACACGTAGATCCTGACATATTTTTCTGTCATTGAAAATCCTTGCTCAACAAGCGGTAAAGTAAACAAGCGGTTTATATTGTAAAGATATACAGGGTGTTCCACTAAGGTCGGCGAGGTATGATATTAGGGAAAGTATAGGTCCTAGAACTTCGGGAAAAAAAATGCTCCAAATGTATTTCGAGCATTTATAAATATCTTTCCTTTTGTTTAATTTGTTTGTAAAATTTAATTGTTCTTTCTTTATAATTCTTTGTTTTATTATTGTTTTCTTATTGACTCACTTATTTGTGTGGGTTTAGGTAGGTTCTCTAATAAACGCATTTTGTTTTGGTAGTATATAATTTTCACTTTTATCTCCTTACCTAGGATTCTTATAATATTCAATTAGTGCATTTCTAACCCCGCTATTTTATTAATTTACTGCTAAAATCCATCACACTAAACTCTTTTAATAGCGTTGATTACCATTACCGTCTCATATTTGTCTCGTATAAAAAAGTTATTTATGTGCACTTTTAAAAACTTGCGTGTGTTCTCTTAAGCTAAACGTTAAAATTACTTCCTATATAACTCTTTCATGGAAGTAGCCATTAAATTTTATATTCTTTAAACACCTCCTTTGCTACTCTTACTCTAATAAATGGAGATTTATTTTCGCTAAATTATACTTTTAAGTGAGAACTAGTTTTTATTTGCATTATGTTCTACTCTGTTTACCAACGACCTAGAACGAGTTATTCATTAATTGGATAAATAAACTTGCTTCCTCTAAAAACTGCCGTGGTTATAAAAACTGGTTAGTACCTTAAGTGAAGAGGGTTATTATAGTTCTACCTTTGTTGATTGGTAATAAAATAAAGTATCTAACACTCCGTGATGATGGCATTAGTGTGGTCGTTTAGAACTGGAAGATAATCACGTTTGGTGATCCATTTATTATTTTATTCAAGATAACTTGTAAATATTATATGAGTTTGAATGCAGGGTAGTACAATACAGCCTCAACTATGTTTCCAGAAAATCTAGAGCGTTACAAGTTTATTCAAAATAACTGAAAACAAAACCTGCTCTCTCGGACGTGTCAAAAGCCAAACGGCATTCTCTTAATTAAATCCGCTTCACATGATGGTGCATACATTACTTTTATCTTTGATGTATAAACATTTACGGTCGGTTCCACGCCCATATATCTATCTATAAAAATAATATTTGCCTTTATTTTCAGTCCCGGACGGGATTATGAATATGTAAAAAGTAGTTCCCGCAATTAAGATAATGTCTGTTCCACAGCAGATTATCAATCTTACTCAGTGTGTTATCACGAACCGCAACGCAGAGCGAGGAGCAGTTTCGCGGTATCTGAATAAAATTTACATTTCGGGCTTACCTAGCCTTTGTCGGGGATTGTTGTCCGGAAAAGAAGGACGATTTTATGAATATGTTTAGTAACTTGTAAATTTGAGTTGGTAGTTATTTATGTACCAAGGCTTGCAAGTATATTTTGCAGATCGAGAATGCACGCTAAATGTTAAACGTAAAAAAATTACTGACCTACATTACTTAAAGCTTTTCTAGCATCATAATTCTTGCTGCCCAAACTTTTCGTTTTATCTTGAAATAAATATATCCAATAAGGCAGTATCTTCTACGTAGATATACATATTTATGCAGAGGTTTATTCCTTAAAACTAAATCTGTCTAAGCTATAAATTCTGAAGATTCTAAATGCTAATTAAACAAGTTATTCTCCATACTGAAGAGCTAAGTACATACATTAATCTTCCTTTGAAATAACATATATTTAAATTAATACAAATCTCATTAACATTTGTGACAAGATAATATCTTTCCGATGAATTACAGCATTGTAAGGCTTGAAATAAACTTTAATGATTCGATTAATTACAATTGTTGATAATAATTAACAGCTCATTTCTTTCCCCATTAATTTAATCATTTACAGAGTTATTTTTTGGTTGTTCTTTTGATGTTTGAAACTAAATCAAATACATCAAACGTGTACAATGTATAATTCAGTAAATAAACATAACAAAGTTCGTACAAATGCTCTGGCTTATATAGTTCTGGCATAAATTTGCTGTCTGCTGAAAGAAGTCGAAGAAAATTATTTAAATACAGTAATATCTCTGGAGATATTCCTATAGATGGTAGTTTTAATTAAGTTGAACAAGGATTTAGAAGCATTTCATAGATACTATCTATTTCAGTACTAGAAAAATATATGATATACCGCGTACTTATTTCTCACATATAAGAAAGTAGTTTGATATATCACTCCAGGAAAATGTAACGCACATCAATTTCACCATAAAGTACGTATAAAATAATACAGTACCACCAACAAGCATAAATTTTAATATCAGGATAAGTGGATAATCTTTAAAAGCCATTTATAACATTTCCTTGTCTCTCAATTTCAAACTTAACGTTAATAAAACTTCAGGAATTCAAATTTATGGTATCGGATTTATAAACGAGGACGAGTTTGTATTATATACTTACATAAAAATGCCATTATCCTAGCGTAAGCGAATCTCTTTATAACTAAGACGAGATTTACCGTCCTTCAGCATGTCATTAGTAACTTTTTAAAATATGTATGTACGTGGGCAGTTCATATTTGGAAGTATACTAAAAAGTTGGATAAACAAACTGTTATAGTTATAATGAAATGTGTGAAACAGCAAAGCGTAAATAGTTAGAGGATTAAAATATGAATAATTCATGCTGGTTTGTACATACGCCTATGAGAATACCCAGGAGATTTGTATGAGCTGAGGCTGTTCTCTATTCTAAGTTTTGTTAGGTACAACTTATTGACCATGTGGTATTCATATTTCGCTTTCTAGCCGCTTACATTATAATTTGCATTATTTAAAACGAAGGCATTCTAGAAATGTAGTACGTATAGTTTATTTTGACCTATAATTTAAAAATTCACATTTTTTGCATCAAAATTTAGTGAATATAGTCCAAATTCCAATTGAGTGTATTTCTATGCATTACTTAACATTGTTGACTGGTTAAACAGTTATATATATTGGTTTTTCTAAATATGTATTTAAAAAATTTACATCTACCAATATATTATTGGAGATTAAAAACTTTCCAAAATACAACAGTTTCTTACTACAATAACTGTTTTTAAATCTTGAATTTTGGGATCTGAATAATATTGACGGATTAATATTGGTAAATGTCAAATGTCGTTCGTGCTTTCTGTACAAGCCTTGTTTCTCTAAAGAATGCAGTAAACCTACGGTAAAAGTGCATTTCACAGTTATTGAGCAGCCTCTCTAGTGCAAAAACATTGCTCAACGATGACGCGATAAGAACTGTCAATTAATTTAATAAAATTACGTACACGCAGTATTGACCGAATACAATCCTTTCTTAAGACGATTAACGTTGTGGTTTCTGTCAATTATTATTTCAGTTCGTCATCCCTTTCAGTGAGTTATTTTAATGAGTCTTAGAGACTTGGGTCTGTAATCGTGATAAATTTATCGGAATTTTCATCAGAAATTACCAGATCGCATCTGTTTTATGCATTAGCATCAACTGTTCTTCTACCACGAATGGTAATCAATATTCTCTCTCTATGATGCAAAAGTGTAACAATGGTAACTTTTACTCTTCAAGAATATTGCGACATAGTAATTATACAGGGTGTTCCTAAATAAGTGTCGCAACGGAAAACTGTAAATTCCTCTAGAAACGAGAAACAATTTTTTCCTCTTCCATTTTTCTCTCCAGGCTTTCGTTTTCGAGATACACAGTGTCAAAACTTTTTTTCAGATATTTGCCAATATCTTAGGAACCGTTTGAACTACAGGACTGAGCTTTTGTACACACATTACCACTATCAATAGCTACTTGTTGCAAATGCTGTTAAATTCGTTAAAATTTTTAATTATTACTACCCATCTTTTAAATTACAAAAGATTTTCGAAATGTTAGCAAAATGTTTGTTTTTGTTCATAAAGTCATTTTTTTTTAAAACGGTTGACTTTAGAGCAATGAACCAAGAGAACTCTTTTTGTGTAAAATTCATTATCGCTTCAGAATTTGCTGTCAAATGTTAATTTTTCCAGTGGCGTAAAAGTTAGGGGGAAAAACCCTTACGATACCTTAAAATCTCCACCACTGGCACGTTCAATGAATTCGAGAAGGGTGCGAAAAAGTAGTTATTACTAGTGGTAATGCGTGTGCAAAAACTCAGTCCTGTAGTTCAAACGGTTCCTAAGATATTGGCAAAAAATTAAAAAAAAAATAAAGTTTTGACACCGTGTATCTCGAAAACGAAAGCCCGGAGAGAAAAATGGAAGAGGAAATGAATGTTCCTTTTTTCAAGAGGAATTTACAGTTTTCCGTTGCGACACTTATTTAGGAACACCCTGTATACGGTGCTGGTGGTTAGGCATCACATTTACCTTCCAAAGGACATAACAGACCTTACCTACTCTACGAAATCCAGATTCAAATTAATCTCATTATGGATGCTGCCTCCGCCAGAGGATAGTGGAAGCCGTTCGACCCCCACAGCAGCCTAGTTCACAAGCCACCGCTGTCCCCCCCCCCCTCCCAGATCTTGTCTGGTTGCACCTGCCAACTTGATCGGCGGGGTACTCGCCTCTCAGCTTCCCGTGGCCAGTGACTTGGCCCTTACTACGCCACCAACGAAGCGGGTGGCAGCAAATTCACCGTGTCGGAGTCAGCAGATCTCCGTTTTACGTTAATTTGTTTTTTTTGTTAATATTTAATTAATTACGTCACTATGTAGACACATAAAAATTGCGATATTTATAAATATATTACTTAATAATGGCCTCAAAGCGGAACCCTGAGGTACACCGGAGGGAGCTATTCAATTCAATGGATTTAAAGCCATTGTAAACAAAGTATCGGCTTATATTAGTTAAATATGATCTCAGTAACTACAGAGGTGATTTAGAAAGGCCTATTTCAGATATTAATGGGATGATAGTTTGCGACATTACTAAAAATTGCTTACAATGGCCTCAGTGAAGGTTTCAGTTTTTTTTATGTACTTTAGAATATCATTGTCATCAATATATTGACTACTTGTTATGTTACAGTATGCATATTTAGTAAAAACATCTCCTAAAACTCTCCTAGATATCTATAGCTAAAATTGTCGGCTTCTTCAGGCCTTTTATTTTGTAATTTCGAATTCGACAACTCGCAAAGTAGCTACTAGACGAATTTAGGAGCGTCCCCATCCAGCTGAAGATTATCGCTCGGCGCTGTAGCCTTCCCGGTGCCGATACATAACAGGTAGCTAATGATCTACGGTATTCGTTGATGCCATTGATGAATAATCAAGCTTAAGTTCTCCGCTTTATAGTTTCGTAATAACCAAGTTCATCCATTTCCCTTTCTACCGCGCGCTAGTAATTAATTACGGTGTTAACAGTCTTGGGTAAGAGATAACAGGAAAATTAAATCGCCCCACTTGTGTTTTTCAATTAGCTACACTCGATTAGGGAGAATATTTCTTTGTTGGGTGGCTCCTAAAAAGTTTGTAGTTTGCTCGGTACCAACGAGGAACGGATGAATATTAATTAGGGCCTTAAGTGTACGCCGGGATTTTGGAAATTAATCTAGAGTATTGATTAATTAATTACATTGATTTAATATACCGAGAGATCCAGAATGATTGATATTATATTTTGTGCCGCTCTCCTATTATTTTCACTCTTCCTAGTTGGCAACACTGGCAGTGATTTATTTCGCGCAGTGGCGGGTTAACTGCAGTGGCAATAGGATCACATATTCATTTTAATAAAAAAAATACAACAAAAAGCAGAATGAAGCATTAATTAATTTGAGGGGTTCAAAATACTAAATTGTAGTAATCTAACATTAGAAAACAATTATTGTTTTCATACATTTGTTTTTATTAACAAATTAATAATGCTTGTTAATATTTAAAATGTAAAAATGTATCTTATTATTCCTCGTCATTCAATACACATTAAAATCGCAGTAAAGACTAGGTTAGTGACCAAATAATACGGTAGGTCAGGATTCACTCTCGATAAACCTTTGTGGTCAACGATCAAGAGCGATAATTACTTGAAAGTACATTTTTTATGTTATGATTAAGTCTATTTCTAATAAAATGCCATTTATTCTTGCTTCATCCAGGGGATGACCCAGATCCGAATCGAATAAATAAATACAACAAACGTAATAAATCTGACTGGAGGCGCATCCTTTACTGCTCCTCGACGATATCCTCCATTTATCCTGGAAAGCCCCTCGGCCCAGGGCAACAATTCAATTTATTAAGTTGTCCATCGGGCCCGAAACATCGCAGATAACATTTGGTGAATAAATAAAAGCAAATAAAGCATGAAACAAATTTAATTTAATATCGGGTTGGTTATCTGATGAAGCGTTCAACATCCACTGGGCGGTAGTGGACTGAGGGGTGGCTACAGAGATCCGGGCCGTTCCAGCCCGATAGCCTGGTATCTTGACATCCAGGAATTGAATTCTTGATCCCGACGGTTTCCAGATAGCGGACGGCTTTAGTACAGATGGTCCACTCCAAAATAAATGGCGACCAAACTGGCCCTATATACGTCAGTTGGATAAAGCGGAATGCTTAACGCAAACGCGATATTTGTATTGGCTGCTATGCGAAACAAATGTCGATATAAATGTCCGAGAAATATGTCACCTTCAACGTTTCTTTCAGAAGTAAATGGTGGACAAGGAAAATTGAACATTCCATTGGGAGATACTTCTGAACCGCAATATCTGTTATAATAAACATAATTCACAAATTTAATCTCGGAATCATCAGGACGTCAACAGATATATGGGTGTACCAATTTACAAGAAACGTAGTAACGAATTATTAAACTAGCTTAAGCACACAAGTAGATTTAATGCGTTGGCTGCTTTAATAGACTCGGCTGCGCCTCGTCTACTAAATACCAGCCGCGACATTAAATCTGGTTGTTTTTTATTTCACATAGAGACAACACATAAAACCAAAATAACCCTTGACAAGTCCTTTTAAATGTAAAAACACACCTCTGTCATTTTTTTATAATATCCATAATGAGTTACTTGAAGTGGCTGCTTGAGGTTTTCTGAATAATCCTGTATACATCGACTGTTACATTCTTTTCCCTTTGGCTGGGCATAAAAGAAATAAAAGTACTTGTCGGTCCTATATAAAATCTTTCACTCATTGATCCACATGAAAGCTGCCAGGCTGATTGCTCCTCAACATTTGATTTCCATTCGAGGCACATTGCTCAGGGTCTTGTGAGGTTCCCGGTAATTTAGCTTTGGGAGTTCGAAGCGGACGACTTCTTCAGTTTGAGTAGCTTCAAATTGATATATTAAGTAAGTGAACAAAGGAAAAGGAGCAGGACAATCGTACTCGTTATTTGTATTTATGGTATGGGACATTTTTTCGTGTCGTTTAACTGTCTGTAATTACAGATGACTTCATTGATAATTGCAGTTTAATTTTTTGTAGAAGAAACGAAAATAAATGTTTCCAGTAGTGGTTATTGTATTTTTGACAACTTAAACATTGACAATAAATAGAACTCTCGGTTTCCTCTGGACACACTTTAACGAGAGTGGCAATATTAATGCACGAGCGGACGAAAGGTCTCGGTATCGCTGGGAATCCGACAACACGTTTTTGATCTTTCACCTCTCGACCGCAGTTATTACCTTAAGAGTATAAACGCAATTCATATTCTGCTAAATGCGCTGCTACCAGCTGACGGTTGACTGTAGAATTAATAGCACATGTGCTTCGAGGGGAAAGAATATTACACTACGATAATTGCCATGATTTAACGTATTTGTAGTGGTTTAATTCCAGCACGAATGGATAAGCCTGTCGATATAGGCGTATTTATATTGGACTGAAAAATATGAGGCATTGAATCAGTAAGTGGAGGGTAGCCAAGGTGCCCACCTAACTTACAAGGTTGCTTTATAATTGGTTGCAACAAAATTGTTAAAAAAAGGTTTTCCCTGTTAATATAATAAAATAGTTTGAGGACATAAATAATTAAAATATGTTGTTGATCAAATGAACATATAATAGAAATTTTCTACACATTATATACAAATTATTATAATTTTAGCCCTTTAACAGAAAATTTTTTTTAGGGACGCCTATGAAACTAATAAAATTTTATTGCTAGACGTTTTTATACATTCGACGACTAGTGAACTAATTTTATTAAAAGCAAATATACAGTGCCACGAGTTTGGACGAAAGGTCTCGCTCTCAAATTAACTTCCTTGTACTGCTTTCAGAACATATCCACTCGTTATAACTTGAATCGGTTCTCTAAGGTTCGGAAGGACAATAAATTCTTATCAGGTCAGCTTTGAATAATGATCTATTTGTCGACATCTCTATTACTCTGCTGTCGATGTTGGGCAAGTCAGAGCGTGTATTAAATGGTCTTTACAGCAAATCCAATTTTGTTATCATTCTTCGCACAAGTCCCTTACTGGCATTGTGTATACTTTAATCGAAATAATTGAATAATTGAAAGTTGAAGTGAGACTAATGTTATATAATTTCTAATTCATTAATAATAATAATATCAAATGCTTACAGATTTCTTTGTGTAAGGATCACACAAAGAAATCTAAGAGCATTTTTGTTTTTTTGCAAAATGTTACTCCTAATAATGTACCTAACTAAAAAAAAGCATGTGTTATTTGCCGCTAGTTAAGATAACTAGGAATACCATGACATTTGCTCACATTTCATTCTTTCCTTGCATATTTTTGTGCACACAATGACAGAAAGGGGAGTTTTTTGTATGTGAAATATTTACAACAAACTAATTTTCTTGCAAATTAGCACTTCACGAATTTAAAATAATTGTATAACATAACTGGTTAACACTAGACTATATTTTCAATACAGTTTTTATCATCAATTTGCTTTAGCTTAAACTTTTAAGCACTGGCGTTTTAAGATAAGGTTTTCCATCTTCTGGTGGTTGATTCTCTGGGAAGCATAATATTTCACAAATATTTCATTGATTAAGCCACAGGAGCGGTGCTTCCTTAATTACTACCCCAGGCAATGTGTTATCAATGACTTGACATGCTTCCAGAGCTTGTCTCAAACAGAATTTCCTCTATAAAATACTACTAGGTCTTTGAACTTAGTTCGGGAAGGTATTTTTGTCAAAATCACCCAACTCGGAAGATGAAGTGACAAACTAGGAACAACATGCTGTCAATCCTGCAGAAATGGACTTTGTTTCTTATAAAAAAAATTAAATTCAACAAATGTGATCCCAAATCCTTCATTCGCTCCGAGCCTACAATACCCCTAAAATCGATACTTTTTATAACACGAAATGGGAGTGTGGGGCCTGTCCCAGTCTATTAAAATCGCCATTCGTTATTTTAAAAATTCATTAATACACTTTATCTACATTATATCACGTCGGGATTCTGTGCAATGTACTGCGATAATTTTTAATTAAACCGGCCTGGATTTAGTTAACAAAGCCCATCACAGATAATTAATACGATTTACCAACTTATTGCCTGGATGTGTAATTAAATAATCTACATGATGTTATGTAATTAACTGATAACGATCAGGAAATAAAATGGTGTTCGTCGAATATCGATATATTTTTGTCGGGGTTTCCTTGGTATGATGGATTTACCCGTTATCATTGATTACATCTGCGTTATAATGGAATTACATTGCGTACTTCGAAAAGTAACAACATATAAATCAATCAGAGATAGATATATCTTTTCCCTGTGCAATGGTACTGTTTTTCATTCCACTCCCACATCCTGCAGCTTTCTCGTTATATCAGAAAGAAATGATTTTAGTTGATGAACCCTTCTATAACCTTTTCGTCCTAAACATTTGTCCCTTCAAAGGTTCAGAGGGTGCTGAATCGAAATATTTATCACTATCTTTCAGGTAGAAACCTGTAACAAGTGTTTGAATCCTGTAAAATAGCAATAGAGTGACTCTAGTTTGGATACCTGGTCAATCACATCTCTAGAAGAACAATGTGGCAAACTCTCTAGCTAGGGAGGCTGATAATCATCCATTTGACCGTAACCAGCTTTTGGTATAGCTTCGGCTATTACCAAAACGACGATCCTGACTCGGACGAGGAAAACATTGAAATACTGCAAGAACATTGAAAATTGCCGATTAAGAGACTGATCGAAGCGATGTTCACTGACCCTTAATAGACCACAAGGTGGCAGTGGAGATCTAGTTTCTAACCCACTCACCAGGAACTTAATTCAACCCAACCCCGAAAGCATCATTTTGTTTTTCAAACTCCATTCTTCACTCACCAAAGGAAGACAAATGAAATTTCTTCCAACGCTTTCATTTCGACATAATCTCCTTCAAAGCGTTCTCTTGACTCACTGATCTTTAACCCACAGAAACGTTCCAGAAAGAAAACTTTACCTTCCTGCATATCCTTTCCAATGCAGTGAAATATATTGAAGATTCAGTCTTCACTTTACCCGACAGGTAATTTATTATCTTCGTACGGAGCCTGTGAGGATATGGTTTGCGCTGATCTCTGAAGTTTGCACTTCTTTCTTTATGCTTTGCATTGTATTTAATTGCTTTGTTATTTCTGCTTCTAGTAATAATCTTCTATTCTTCTAAATCTGAACTGACACATTTTCAACAGCATTATATAAAATACGACTGCACGCAATACAACTATCTGCACAAATATGTGTATAAGTTGGTTGTAAATCATAGTTATTAGAGCGAATTGCTTTCGACACTTAAAAAAGGAATATAACAATAGCTACGTGCTTTTTACACGACATGTAGGCTCAAACGCTGAACATAGGAAACCGGCAATTACAGATGAAATAGATAGATATGAATTCTTATGACGGCGCGCACGATGTCTGAGTAGGAAGAGGAATCTAACAGGCCATGCTAGACACGTCGCGCCAAACAAGCTCGTCTACTGATTGTAAATGGAGGTCACGATATGTGCTTATTTCTCGCACACATCCCCCTTGAATGCATGCATGCCAACTGACGTCTTTTACAGCTCCTGTGCACTTAGTGTTGCGTTAACTATGAAAAATCAGGAAAGTTATTACTCTGCTGCCTGTCGCCAAGTACTCACGCGGTGACATACATTGTTTCGCTACCTGAATGGCGTTTAAACGGAAAATAGGGACGGTCTAGAAAGTTGCGGAGTTTTACGTGTTTCTTTGTTGCAACTAACTATTTGAGTACACTGAGAGAAACATTTGTTTGCCTTAAATCATTTCCGTTTGTCCAAACTAGTCCTAGGTCTTCCTCGCAAACTTTATTTTAGTCTTTGTGCATGAAATAACACGAGGCAAATAAATCTCGTTCAAATAAAACTAATTTGTTATTAAAATTAAACAGGTTCACTTCCTTTTAACTACTTATTAATTAATAAGTTTGCTGGTAACTGAAGGCATATTAATATTAAAATAAACATGTTCTTATTTATTTCAGTGCATTCTTAGCAATAATAGTTTATTTAATATGTACACTGTAAAAAAATCGATGTGAGTTGAAGCAATCAAAGAACGGAGTGAAATTCTGCTCCACATTAACTGACTTTAATTGTACAATCCCGGCAAGTAGTAGATCTGCGTTCTAGCGTTTCCACGAAAACATTTTGCACGTTTCGTTTAAAACTACGGCGACGGAAATAAATCTTGTTATTGGTGGCGCTTAGTAAATAGCGCTAAATATCCACGCCCATACATGTGTCGCCAGTCGACCATTAAAGTTTTTGTATAGCATTTACGTGCAATCCCTCTACAACAATCACGAGGCAATTAGAACCTTCTCGTGTACAATTTGTCAGGAATGAATGGTTTCTAAGATGCGTCTAATTTGTCTACAATTTACTACAAAGTGTACAGGGTTTATCGGTTCAACAAGGCTGAATAACGCCCAATGGCCAAAATGGAAATGAATTAAATGGAGATAAGTATATTAATATTGGTTCATAACAGGAAATATTTCCTATTGCTTTGTCTGCAAAAATAGTTAATTATTGTTCACAATTACAGTATGTCATGACAAAATGTTAACGTTTCAAAAACCTCTATTTCCATTCTTAAAACTGTCAAATACAAATACTGCAGTTACGTCAAAAGTATAAAATAAACTGTGTCCGTTGCTAAATAGTTTGTTTAACTAGGCAGGAAAGTACAAGATTTAATACCGCGGTTGGTATACAGGGTGTTAATGAACTTATATCAAAAATTTAAAGGGGGTGAAAAAGAGCAAAAACTGAGTTAACTGATGTCACAAACTTGTATCGAACGTTTAGGATCATAGAGAACAAGGCTAATTAAAAATGTGTTTAAAAAACTGTTTTGGAACTGCTGAAATACATGTATTTTCTCGCGGCGAGTACTTACAAAAAATTCTGTAACACTTTATACGAGTTTGTAGGTTTCCTATGAAGGCGGACTGTATTCGAAAGTCAGTTTGTAATACACTGTTGTAGTGATTTGTTGCCATTTCAAAAAATTTCGTTTTAGTAGCTACTGCAGAAATCTGGCAACACCGGAAAAAATGATTTGTAAATTTTCCTTAATTTAGTGTAAATGACGGTTAACTTTGATCGACTATAACTACGCAACTAATTGACCGATCGATCTGTTTTTTTTTTTTAAAGAAGCGTCTTTCCAAGAACGTTTAGAACCTATTTTAAAAAAGTTGATTTGGTTGAATATTCACAAAGTTATTCTAATTGTTTATAAGTACAAAAATTCGACCAATGTTTAAACAAGCGCCAGAGCTCTCCTAATTGACGGATTCGAATTTTTCAAAAAAAGTTTGAAAGCTTGAGAGCCCTTCTATATGTGATTAAATTTTCAAGTATCTAAGGGCCTTGGTTTTTGCTGTTTCCATTTTTTTTTCAAAATCTGGATTGCAAAATTATTATGCAAAATCTATAGAACCGATTTTGATGAAATTTGGTGTGATGATTCTACATAACATGAAGTTTTCTTGAGCCAAGTATAAAGGTCCTATACCCAATTTAAATACCCCAAAAAAATTCCCTAATAAGTATTGTTTTTTAACCCCATTTTTTGCGATTTTTTCGATTTTTACCATAATAATCATGATTCATTCGATTTGTAACTAATCATGTTTTGTAAAAAAATTAATTGGAAACATTTTTTTCCTCTTCCATTTTCGCCTAAAATCAACTCTTGAAAAGATACACAATTAAATAGGAAGAAAAATATGACATTTTTCGAATTTTTTTAACATATTGTGCCGCCAAAAGTTAAGCCCACTTTTTTTTTATGCGCATAGAAAAATTTTCATTTCTACTGATATTTGAAAGCCAAAAAGCCAAAAATCTCCGTGGATATACGATTCACCCAAATATGGCTTTTTGAAACAGATACAGTCTGGACTATTATACAAATACAGATGAAGTAGGTTTCAGTCGAAATGGTCTACGTAACGTCCACAGCACTCACCACTGGACTATCGAAAATCCACACGAAATACGTCGCGATACATTTCAGCGTGCGAGCGAATTGGATACCTCGCGCTGAAGCTTGTGTGCAAACAAATGGTGGGTACATTGAACATCTTCTATAAAAATCAGCAGCTCTCAAAAGGTGGCCGTATGTATAATATAATAGACTGTATAATAGACGAGGCGCAGCCGAGTTTATTAAAACAGCCAAAGCATTAAATTATATAAATAAACTGTATGATACTTATTTCATGAACAATAATAATTTCATCAGCTATGAGACGAGCGTTATTAAGTAAAATACTACACTAAAATATATTATAAATAAATAACAAGTTCTTCAAATTCGCTGTCAAATACATGACAGTACAGAACGTCTTCAAAATATTAAAAAAAAAAACATCAGAGAAATAAATAACCAATAAAACTTGAATGTTATGGCAAGAATGGCAACAAAATATTAAATTTTTAGTTATTATTGTGCTGATATGCGATGATACGGTTGAATGGGGCCTACTTTTAATCTCCGAAGGTAGGTAATCTACGGAGCCGTGTCGAGCAGTACATTATCCCAAGTGAGGAGGTCTCCTACTCTGAACTCCAGCAAGACTGTATAATCAACTAAAGTTCCGAACGTAGTCCGTAAACCGCGCTTCCTCTTCCTATGTGCTCTGCTAGAACGCTTCGTAATTTTACAGGAGGAATTGTATTCTAACAATGCACCAGTGATTTTGAGAAATAGTCGACACAACAAAACATTCCTATTGCTTTTCTTTGGCGCTCCGCGCTGCTGCCCTCCACAGGCGTAATACAATGGATGGAAAGCATTTTCTAATGCTCTCCTTAACTCTAATAGATTAACTGAGTAACGCTCGCGGGTTCCTGTTTAACGTGGCTCTTCAAGCCCTATTCCCTGCCAATAGCTACGCCCGGGGAATATCCGGAAGATAAATCGCCGATTCGGAAGTGAGGCGAAATCACCGATTCATTCGAAAACAGTCCAGGAGGCCATAAATTTACCCAGAATTTATGTTTGATAACAATTTTTTTGTATGTAGAAAATTATTGTCGATATTTTGAAACTAGATTGCAATAAATTCAAAAGTATACCATAATTAGTGTGCAATACTTTAGCAGTAGATTCTACAATCAAAAATAAGATTATTTTTTCCTATAGACAAAGGTCCTAGATCCATTTTCCGTTGTCCGTCCAGGTTGCCTCCGATTAGGGGACACCCTGTATAGATTTAAAAGAGAAGCTGTTTACATTTATCGTATCTCAAGAGCAAAGAAACACATTGCGCAGTGAGATTATCAATTAATTTAAGGTGGTGATTTTCAAAGGGGTGGTGCGTCGCCTGATTGAAAGGTGCTAAATTTCCCCATTAATTACCGGGCACATCGAGCCATCGACAGGATATTAATAAAAGGCGAAAAGTGCCGGCGCTTACCTGCACCCCCTTCAATATTTCAAGGCAGGTTGACGTTCCGCAGCTGTGTACATTTTAGGGTCTTTATTTACGTCGAATCAAGACGGCATCCGAATCTTAAAAAGGCAAAGTATTATGAGAGAGTCCTTGTTTGAAGTCGCTGATTTGTTTGTAGGAGAAGCGTGCGGATTTTTTTCTCGCGAAAGTCGCGTCGTCAAAGCGATCGTAATAAATTTATAGGGCGCTTCGTTAAAATTGGACGATTCGGGGGAAACACGTTCGGATGAATTGAAAGCGGTGTATGAAAGGGCATCGACTGGGGTAATAAAATTCGAACTGCGCCAGGCGAAAACATCTAATGTGAAGAGAAATACAAGGCACTCTACCTGCCGTACCTTTTTTTACCTTTCTATCTAAGAAAAATGGTAAACATCAACGATTTAGAAAATTTTCTTGGAGTTTCAAAGGTATATACAGGATGATTCACAGATACTGACCAAACCACCGATACCCTGTATCTCCGCCACCTAAGCATGTAAATTTGAGAAAAGCCCTCAGATTTTGGACAATGTTTACATAAATAAAAATTAATTAAATTAATAAAAAAAAATAAATTTCAAAAAATTAAAAAAATATTTTTTGAAGTTTCCCTGTATCTTTTTAACGAAGCGTCCTAGATTAAAATTTTATAGGAAAGTCACATTTGTGACTCACCCTGTATAAAAAAACATTTAACTCCCATTTCGAATGTAATATACTGGGTGTTCTACAAGCTCTATGACAAACTTTGATAGATGGTAAAGTAAATAATCCATCTCAAACAAATCAGTTTTGTCCAATTAGTATTTTGCCTACTATACTCCGCGGTAGAAATTATAGAGAGTGACTCATCGCTAGCTTTTGGACTAGTAAGGGGGATGAAACGTGCCGGGAACGAAAATCCATTGACGTGTCTGCGTAAAAGGCAACAAGATATATAAAATATTGAAAAAAGATAATAAAACATAACATCTAAGATTTTTTTACGGTTTGCTATAACCGGCACTTTGATCCATTTTAATTATTACAGCATTTTAAAACGTCCCAGTTGTGTTTTTTTAATTTATAAATTTATTATAGCAACGGAATTAGACCCCTCGTCTACGCTTATGCTATGACGTTTCTCAGGACGGCTAAATCACATAAATATATTCGATATCAACACAAAATCTTCATTCCAGATTGATATTAAATAAATTTAATTTCACTATTTGAATAATTATAAAAATTTGGCCATTTTAAAATTTGATAGATATTAAGATTTGAAGTAAGCTCAGTAACACATTGAGAAAGAAATTTTAAGACCAAAATTTATCGCTTAAGCTATAGGCAACCAACAATACCTCTGACATTTCACAGTTAATTTTGATTGTTATATATAAAAAAAATCTAATAAATAAATTAATTTCTAAATAATATATTTTGTGTGTTGTGTGGTTTCCTACAGAATTTGTACATCACTAGAACTCACTACTGAGAAGGGTCGAAAGCTAGCCAGGGTAAAATTGACAACCTAAATTACAGCATAAACATTTACACAGACATATTACATACTCATACATATCATTACTCATAAAAATATTGGCGCAAACACAAATACATATTTATACCCATAACAATATATTTATGTATTTTTTTTTGTAAAACGGACGGTTAGAATGCGTAGCTCTGCTAGATATCGCCGCCATTTATATTATTATGTTCAGTAATTTGTTTTATATGAAAATAAAGGCATATTATTATTATTAGATGGTAGCTGGGTTAATTTCAAGCAATTTTTCATATATAAATATAGGTCCTATGCGTTTCTGTTCAGAAGTTATAAGCGTTTAAAAAATTATAATATATTTCAATCAAAGTAGCCTGATAAATAAAAAGGATGCATGGATTTTCGTCAATAACTTTTAGTGGACAGGAAAAAACTGCAATTTTTGACACGGTCATAAATAGATGATTGTGATTGTGAATATTCAGATGCGTTTCTAATACGTGATCTTCGTCATAGGCGCGCAATATCTCGGTTTGTGTGCTTCTGCATGAGCTACCGCTTTGTCCCTGGTCCCTGTTGCGCCAAGGCCGCAATAATATCGAAAAAATCCATCAGACCCCGAAAAAAAATCCGGGATCCCTTTGATGAGATTACTTTGTTTTCGGCGGCCCTTCAAAGGAAATTTCCCAGAAACAGCCCTTACGCAAATCCTGCACTTACTGCATCTCGAAGGTAAAGGCGAAAAGGGGGCAAGATAAATTAGCATGCCATTAAAAGGGCATTAAAACCCTTAAACCCCCACTCCCTTAGGGTGACTTTGGCTTGAGGCCGCAAGACAAAGCCCTGCTGCCGGTCACAAAATCAACATGATATGAAATTTTTGTTCTCTCAACCGTGAAATACAAGACAAGCCAACCCCCGAACGCCCGCCCGCCTCCGAATCTCTCTCTATTCGGGCCGAAATCATTCCGTTTTCAAATATACGATCCCGCGCGAATCTTAAGTACATTTGGGAGATTTCAGATATCCATGTTTTTATAAAGAAGGGAATATCACATTTTGGGCCATCGAGCCCGTTCTGTTCGGCCTATTGTATAAAAGGTTCACGGAATCCTGTAAGGTTTATGAGGTATTATATATGTTATTGGATGATTTTATATCGAGACTTTATGTTTTTGCAATATGCTAAAAAATACTGCGCGTTCCGTAACGCGGAATGGTTGGGCAGAAACGCGAAATTAGGATTTATAATTCTAGAGTCCCTCTGGGTAAACAAAACTTATTGCTCCACCTACCGCTCGGAAAGTTTATTTTTATTTCTACAAAAATACACTGAAAAAAAAGTATCATTTCATCAAACTGTGTGAAATATTTGCTGTAATCTATAATTTTTCTTAAAATTTATATTATTTGTACCTAAATATATATAATTTAATTCAAATCTTTTATAGTTTTGAAATTTATTATCTCGGACCTTAGCTACAATATCTCTTACAGTTCATAATACACTGCAAATATATTTGCTTCAAAACTACCAGTTCCTTAAAATATGTATATTTAAAATTTAGTATTAATGTGGGAATTATTCAAGACAAATGTAGCATATTATAATCAAACTTAAGTTTCCTTGAAAGAAAATTGTAGCAGATCACAGAACGACGTAGCTAGGAGGTGGCACGATAGATGGAGCCACTTACGCTCTGTGTATACACATCTCCTTGTGAGTAACGACACTAAAGCAGCTGGATCGTTCTAAATTTTGCCTGCGGTGGTTTTTTTTATTGCCCACGGGCCTCACCTATTTACAATGTCACGACCCGCCACTGCTTCAAACTTAATACTTTTCTTAAACTTTCAGGTGTTCCTCAAGGCACCATGCTAGGACCTCTTCAATTTGTTATCTTTATTAACGATATTGCTGAAGACCTTTATATACAATGTCAATTATATGGGGATGCTATAGAAATACTTTCCAATATTAACTTTGTTTTGGACTGACAGTCTTCAGAGTTATCTTGCTTCGGTCAATAGCAGCAACAGAAAAAAAATATGTCTTCATATCATCAAAGAGAGGCTATAATGTCTAACATAGCACTATTCTTTAGAGCCCTGATGATGTTAAAGACATAAGCATCATTTTTTATTCTGAGTCGAGTTTGTCGACAGATTATTTCTTAGCTGACATGGTTGTTTGGTTTTTGTGAACCAATTTTTGAATGTATGTATTTATTTTAGAACATTTCATTTTGACAGCCCCTGTTATAATTGCCTCCTCACCAAAACAATTTTCTCGTGCAGTCACAAGAGCACCGTAAGCTTTATCGCATCAAACGAATCGTTCTCTCGGTGTATCAAGAACCTTTGAGCATCAACAGATAACCCCAAACGACGTAACGTGACGATAAAGCAAGTATGTATGGGGCTCGTCACCTGAAAGAGATTTATCAGTAATTTCGCGGCATGCAATATGTTGCTGATGTAGTAAGTCTGTCAAGATTTCGGTATTCTCGAGAACCATTAAATCGCTTTTGATGTATTTAATAAGACTACGTTGCACTCCGGTTAGGTATTTGTTCCGGGACGTCTAAAATAAATTTCGCCCGTCAGGGGGTTTATGCTAATTCTCGGTTTAATATCAGGTCCCCAAAATTTCAATATGTCGGCTGGGAGAGGAAGTGGAGAATCTCCCATTGCTGTTATTATCGACGTCATCTGAAAATATTTACGGAGATAGCACTTCCTTTTGTTTCGCTTAAATATAAAAAAAGAATAGCTTTTGAGACAAATGACCTTGACAGTACTAAAGACAATAGTTCGACTTATCGTCAGTAAAAATTTGGAATTTTTTATCAATCAAGAAAAAAATTACGACGAATTAAAGTGAGAGGTATCAATTTTGTAGGTAGAAAACCGTGATTTTTTCAACATTTTCATTAATAACTAAAAAATGGGATAACGAAACTAACTGAAATTTTAGCACACAATAGAGTAATAGTGAGACTATATATGGTCCAATTTTCGTTTTCTTAATATCGGTTTCCAAACTACCTCCCCTTGTCTACCTCTATTTCATTTATTTCGATAGTAGTTTGGGTCCTTTTCGAGTTGGTCCCCTCCAATATTCTTTGAGCCACCTGGTATATTGATTCATCTTGTGCTTGTTTGGGCCGCCTGGTATCTTGATTCTCCTTGCATTCAAGTGATAGCTAGATTGTCGCTAACTGTCGAACTTTCAATTTGAATTTTTATTTCAAATAAGCTTTCTCGTTTTATTTGGCGTTTGCTTGTATTATTTAAGATTCCTACCCCACTCTTCCCTAAATGTGAAACGCCCTGTTTACAATTTCAAGGAACATCCCCATCCCCCTCTTTCTGAACGTTCAAAACACGCCGATGATCCTCGTGCGTACGCCACAAGAGACAACAAAAGCGGTTCTACGTCTCTCACGTTGCAAACCACCATAGAAATAATTTCCCGCCTTGCATGCATTAACAGAATTAAAGTGTGGTCCGCGTGCCTCAAAGGAGCACCGCTTTCCCGCCGTATCCTTCATCCTTAGACAGACAGAGTGTGCCTTGAATGATTAAGATAATGGATTAAGACATTATAATCCATTCCTCGCAAGCTGATAAACTGTATCACTCGGATCTAGGTGCTTCCCAGGCAGATAACAATATTCCGAGATTTTGAATAATTACAGAGACCGACTGCCGTCTGGCACCGCGAGTCTGCACCCCCACACCCTTCCGTGTTTATGTATTCCTGTAATTAAGGGTCGTTTTCCCCCGCAAGAATATTGTAAGCGGGTATAATGGCAACGGCACTGATACGTAGGCTGTCTCGTCAACAGGGTGGCTTAAATTATGTCCTTCCTTTCTTCCGGTGTTGGAAAAGGTGACTGATGGATATAAAATTCATCCCAAATTCGATGCACGAATACTATTGGTGTGTTTCAAGTTATAGTTGTTACCATATCAATTGGAACCTGTGAATCTTAAAGCACAGGACCGTCTGCACTTCTCGTGAAATTTCTTCTTATGCTTTAGCCATGATGTGTCTCGTAATTTATACTCGAATTTATACTCGATTGGGCGAGTCCGGTATTGGTAGACCAATCCGCCTGATGTAGAATCGACGGCGACGCGCTGGTCGTCAAAGCAAACCTGTATTGGTTCACTAGGTCGTAAATAATTTTTTTGCATTGTTTTAAATATATATGAATGTTTGAAAAAAGAACAAGGTGATAAAGAAATTAGGAAACGGATTAGCGAAGTAACTAAGATATCAAAATCGACAATTTATCGCGTAATTAAAGAAAGGCGTTATTAATCATGGTACAAAGAGCAAACGGAAAAATATAAAATTAAAGAATATTGACGATTTTACCAGAGAATTAAGCGATCCTGATTATAATTATAAATCTTTAAATACTTTACGATATGTTTTATTACAATGCGGTTGTAAACATAAAAAACTTGACAATCGTATGGTAATTATGAAATCATTACGTACAGTTGCACTTCGGGAAGATTATTTACAAAAAATTAGAGAATATCGTCAACTAAATAGGAATATAGCTCGGAATATAGTATATCTAGACGAGACAAGGCAAAATTTTTCTGGACGCCTATGGATTCCGTAGAGTTTATGAGTTAAATGTTTTTATGCGGTTCCAACTGATATCGTAACGACTATACTAGCTCAATCAATATTATCCAAAAAAAACCTAAGTTTTAGTAAATCGATTAAGACAAATGGAAAAGTTTATGCAAAAGACGGTGGGTCACATATATATTTATTTATTTATTCTATTTGGGTCCTTTTTGAGTTAGTCCCTTCCAATCTTCGTAAAGCCACTTGGTATCTTGATTCACCTTATAGTTGTTTAAGTCACCTGGTAGTGCTGGCTGGCTAGACGATGACCAAATCTTCGTATAGTAATGTAAACTGCCTAATTAAAGTTGAGATTATAGTTTGACTTTTGACAACTAACTTGGACATAACCTTCAAAGATTTTTGCTTTCTTTCTTGGAACTCCTACGTCTTTTCTAATGCATTTCGAGCGTTATTAGAAATATCGATTTTTCCCTTCATCATGGGCTAAACCGTTGATACCAGATGCTAACACATAGCCCCGACGGTCTAAGTCAACTTGTTCAAAAACATTGCTAAATTTCATGAGGCCTTCTCCGAATGACGGCTTTGCAAATTTATTACTCCCGGTGTCAAAGGGCACTAGTCTCTCGACGACACTAAACCTACTTGAAAACCCTTAACTTTATATATCTGCCAAACAGGCGATATCATTAGTTAACAGAAACCACTAGACATATTTCGATTTCGAACTTATTTGGTCTCATCAGTACGTCATGGTTAAGCTATTTTTGACGTCTTAAGACATGGATGAAATATAAGATATAAAGATACAACATCTATGAATGTTCGCTGCTAGTCAACGCTTATCAGATTTTAATAAAGCCATGCTGTGGCATGGATGAGAACTAATAAGCTTGCAACCGGTATATGTATGGTGGTTTTTCCTGACGAATAGTACTACCCTTTTACCAGATATTTCGGGTCACGGAATTAGTATTAGAATTTCTCTATTAACTATTATATTTTTTCCTTGGTAGGATTAGAATCTGTTTAAATTTTTGCGGCCCATTTTTTTGTTCTAGCAGCATATCATACGTATTATTTGCGGTCAACGCTCATGTGTACCCAACACGGTATAATGATAAATGAAGATAAGGCACCTTTATACCAACTTCCGACGTCGTGAATATCGTGCCGGATAACAAATTATCTCTCCATCTATTTGCCAATATCACGATAGCAGACAGGGCTTAAACTGATTAAATCAGTTCTCCATGTATCAGCTTAGTGTAAAATATATAATATAATAATGTTGTCTTAATTAATATATGAATTTAAAAATGTTTAAGTAATTTAATTAATTTTAATCTTCAAATAAATAAAATAGTAGGTATATTTTTATATGTATAGATCCTAGAACTTAGCCCAAGAACAGACAGCAACATCATGGCGGATCTAAGGATCTAATAGCGGCGCAGCCCCCACAGTCTAGCCCGAGAACAACAAGAGCAGCTTAACCCATCGTACTCCCTGATTTTATTTAACTCATTGACAGAGATAAAGTATTTATAAATAACAAGGTTATGCAATACTTGTTATTTTTGGATGGTGCATATTTACTGAGAACTAAAGATAAATTATTATTGTTATCACGAAAGCAAATATGTTCCATTTCAGTGGCGGACAAAAATTTTTCGATCTCGAAAATTTGTAGTAATGCTTACTACAAGTTGTGAAAGATAGCCTATAAATGTTTAACCGTATAGAATGTTCCCAGATTGAGTTAACTATAGTAAAATTTTTAATTTTTCAACAAAAATTACTTTATAAAAGTGTTTGCTTACCAGAAACTTTGACAAATAATCTTACAATAAAATAAAATTTGTTATAAATATTAAGTAGCATTCAATATCGATGAATGTCTACTTTTCTGAGCCAAAAATTTTTATAAAGCGTGACTTAATCGAAATATGAAAAATATAAATTTGTTTAACCCAACCGAGGACAGACTGTATATTAAGCCAACTTGTTCATCATAAAAAATTACGATATTCAGTTAGCAATATTTCCAACTAACAAGTCTCTGAAAATAAATTTAATGAAACATCATGCCACGTCACTGGTACGACAGGGTCGAATATAACTATCTGTAATTTATAATTAAATATAAACACACGCTCCCGTCTTACTGAATAATCTTTAACGTATCGCGATGGTGAAAGCTAAAGTTTTCATTTACAATAAAGAATATGAAGGTTTACCAAAGGAAGGGGATCTCATCCTGAAGGAGGAAGACTTGCCACCAATAGAAGATGGAGGTTAGTAGGTTAGATATCTTAAAGTATTTTATTTCATGAAGAAATTCTAAATATCTTTCTAGAATTTCTGGCAAAGGCAGTGTATCTCAGTGTGGAGCCGTTCATGAGGTCTTCTGCATCAGTGGTACCTTTAGGGTCGGTCCTGATAGCCTTTCAGATCGCAAAGTAATGCCCAGATGTATTCATATTTAATCAGAAAATAAAAACGAGTATTTTCAGGATATTAGAAAGCAAAAATCCCGACTTTCCCGTTGATAGATATGTAGTAGGCTTCTTCGGATGTCGTACTTACACTGTTGCTAATGGTAAAGGAAGTATGGGGTTTCTAGCTGCTCATCTTATACCAGATTTAGAAGATGTACCTTTATCGTACTTCCTGGGCATCCTAGGAACACCGGGGTAAGTCTCTATGATTCAACAAGTCAAAGATATGTTCTCAAACTTGTTTGCACCTACCAGATAGGTATTAGAGACTAAAAATCACATCACATTATCTGTTCTCCATAGAAACACCGCCTACTTTGGCTTTTTGGAAGTATGTCAGCCGAAGAAAGGTGAAACAGTCGTTGTATCGGGTGCAGCCGGATCGATAGGATGTATCGTGGGTCAAATTGCTAAGATTAAAGGGTGCAAGGTCATAGGTATTGCGGGATCAGACGAAAAAGGAAAGTGGTTGATGGATGAACTGGGATTTGATGATTTCATAAACTACAAAACCCACGATCTAGACGAAGTTCTTACGCAAATTGCTCCAAATGGGGTCGACTGTTATTTTGATAATGTGAGTATCGTGTGGTTTTATTTAATCAAGTCTACATCTACATTTTTTAACACAAGTAATTAGAAAAATTGTACAAATTTGACAGCCAAGCTTCTACAGAATGGTCCTTAGTCAAAATGAATTTCGACTCCGAACAATTGTTTCACAATAACTTTTAAACCAAAACCAGAGATGATTTTCATAAAAAAAATCGACATTTTTTTTATCAAGGCAGCTATGAGAAAGTGTTGCTGTATCAGAATCAGTTCATCTGAACTGTTGTGTTAATTTTCACCAAAGAACTCCCTTTAGAAGTTTGGAAGTCGAATTAAGGGATGAACTATTGTAAATACAAGGTAAATCCAATTCGAGATCTAAATGACTCATTCCTTATAATTGCAAATATTTTCGGAGACAACGAAATCACTGTGAGAAAAATTTAATGATCAAACAGTAAAGAAATAAAATTAAAACCTTGTCTATATTTTTTTTTAATTGAAAACGCAGCCCCACAAAAAAAAGTATCGGATTTGGTATTCAGACCCATGTATTTCCATGTGCCTTCAGATTTGGCCCAACGGGTCTAAGTTTTCGGGAAAATTTAAAAAACAGGTCAAAATTCACAAAAAACGTCATTTACGATCGACGAAAGTCATAAAAAGTCAAATTATTCTACCAGCTCACTAGACGTATGATTTTTCACTCGTTTAATTCCAATTTATCATCATAGAGTCCCACAAACTGGAATTTCATTCAAAAACAGAAAATAGATTGAAAACGCCATTTTCATGGCATAAATCGTGTTGCAGAGTTTTGGATCTTTTTTTTTATCCACCCACTCATTTATGAATTCATACGTCTTTCTATCATCCACCTGTACCACCTATAAAACCCACCCATCCACCCATCTATCCATCTACTTTTTGTACTGAGAGACTGATGAGATGAGATAACAGCCTAAAAGATTGAGAATGCAGTAAAACATGTAGAATATTCTACTTTCTAAACAAAAAAAAAACGATATCTACAAATCATTCTTATTTTTGTTGCTATAACGTGTTCTTTTTTCTTCAAAGGATCTATGCAAAGGCTTACGCTTTCGTTTGGTCCTTCTATTCTTCGTTTCTCTTTTTAACAACCAACAAAAATCGACCATCATGTTTTCATCCCATCTTCCTTGGATATCGCTGTTCTATAACCTTCATATCCTGATGACATTGTTCGCCTTGTTCTTCGCCAAGATCCAAGATTTTCAGGAAACCAATCCAGATGTGCATGGAAGTTTTATTGCTTCTCAATCTTCTAGGCTGTTATCTCATCTCTCAGTACAAAAAGTAGATGGATAGATAGTTGGATGGGTGGGTTTTATAGGTGGTACAGGTGGATGAATAAATATACGTATTCATACACGAACGACTGGATAGAAAGATGTATGAATTCATAAATGGGTGGGTGGATAAAAAGATGGATCCAGAACTCTGCAACACGAATTATGCCATGAAAATGGCGCCGTTTTTGAATTAAATTGGACTAACTGGTCTGACTATATGATGATAAATTGGAATTAAACAAGTGAAAAATCATACGTCTAGTGAGCTGGTAGAATAATTTGATTTTTTATAACTTTCGTCTATCGTAAATTACGTTTCTTGTGAATTTTGACCTGTTTTTTGAATTTTCCCGAAAAGTCAGACCCGTTGGACCAAATCTGAAGGCAGATTCGGATTCAGCGGAAAAAATACATAGAAATACATGGGTCTGAATACCAGATCCGATACTTTTAATTTTTTTGTGGGGCTGTGAAATTAATACAAAACGAAAATTGTTTCTAGGTGGGTGGAAAGACAACAGCTATCCTTATAAAACATATGAGTGATGGTGGTCGAATTTCTGTGTGTGGTACCATGTCCACATATAACGAAAAAGATGGGAAAAGTTAGTACCTACATCACAAAGTTACGGCAATATCGGATCAGTATAAAGTCTCCAATCCCGGCTTGGCCAATATTATTTAACCATGTTGTAGAAACATACTAGCCAATAACATTTAACTATTTTCTTTGTGACAATTTTCGTCAGATTGGGTTTGTATCTGCAAACATACCGGTGTTTATTATTATTACGGGATTCTGCATAGTCAAGAATTAAAAAAAATAAATAAATATGCCGTTGCCAGGATTAGAGACTGTATTTCATTAGTGGTAGTTCTCAAATATGTTACAAAATAATTGCAGGTTTCCCAACATCACTACCATTGTTCTGTTTTGTAAGCAAGCAGATAAAAATGGAAGGCTTCCTGGTGTACAAATGGATCGATAGATTTCCAGAGAGCGTCCAGCAGAATTTGAGATGGATACAAGAAGGAAAACTTAAATACAGGGAAACTGTGACAGAAGGATTTGAAAACATGTTTCAGGCGTTCCTCGGGATGTTGCAAGGCAAAAATTTCGGAAAAGCTATTGTTAAAATATAAACTGGTAGCCTGTTAATAAAATATTTTCTCTCGATATTTAATTACAGTACTTTCACACACTTGTACAATTTAAATTTAATCAAATAATTTACTTAAACATGTTCAAAAATTCAATATATGTATATGTGACATGGTAATTTTGTTTAATGGAAATGAAATTATGTACTGAAACTACAGTAGGTATATGACGATAATATTTGGTGGTTTATACCAGGAGGAAACCCTATAAGTACTGTATGTAAGGTATAAACATTCAAAATGTTCAGTAGCGACCGCTGGGCGCAGGAGTGGTCCGATCGGAGAGATTTTGATGAAGAAAATGTTCTGCATGTTGACTATTTAATCACCCCGTACTCTTGAATCCACTTACTACCTCAAAAATCCGTTCATTGTAATGACACTGGACATGCAGATATTACAGATATATACAGATTAATAGATGCGTTCATAATTTTTGTAATAACCTACAACTACAGATTTAATACTTCATTTAAACCACTCAAAGCAATAAACAACTTATCGGCGTAGCCGATGAGATAATCTCTCATTGTGAAGTAAAAATAATAAAGAAATCGTACTCGTACGTCCTTTCCCAGGCTATAAACCCGTTCTCAGATCGACACAAATAAAAATCAAACCGCTTCTGCTCTGCCTGTAATCTTCAGAAGCGGCCTAGTACTTCAACGCATTCTGCAGTCGGTGTAGTCTTGCTTTGCCGTTCACTTTATCGGGAGGACACCGCGCGCGCTTCGCGTGCCCGAGCCTACACGGAGAAGCCCGAAAGAAATAATTATGAAGGGCCCTATTGCAAATTGTGTTGAATTTTTAGGGAATTTGTTCAGGTATTTTGTGCCGTAATTGAATAAGAAAAAGGTAACTCGTGCAACTGAAATTTATATTAAATTAATTTTCTAATATCGTTCGTGGTGTGCATGTCCCAGAATATGTGGGTAATCTCTCGGATTTATGACATGACAAGTTCCTATCAAAATTTTCCCTAGAGGGCCCTCCTACGAAAGGACGCCCCTGAAAATCGTTTTTTTTTTAATAACTTTGTGTAATTTAATTATTTTTTAGAGGAACTGTATTTACAACTGTCTACAAGTGATAAGCAACGAAATATAGTCCAAATTACTTTAATTTTTCGCTCAAGCTTTTTGCATTTAGTTTGTCATTACACCCATGCTATCAGACCTTATTTAAGTACGCCAACATGCAAGCTGTCAAATGTCCGTTGCCTTGTTTGGTCCAGTAAAGCTTGACGTAGCATATTTAATATAGAATATTAAAGTCGACTTTGATTTATTTCTAGCCCTTAACTTTATGCCAATATTTTTACCGCCTTTCAAGGCGTATACCAGATAGAACATGAATGAAAAAACATAATGCCCATGTAAACTATGATACGATAAAAATGAGGTCGTGTTTTACTCAGTATTCTGATAGATCAGAATCTAGTGTGAAAATTCAATTATACAATAACATCTTCAAGTAATATTTTTTCTTTATGTCCCTCCATTTTTCATCACAGTCTCCACATTTGCACATCTAAAATGTCTAATACAAAAGGACTGTTTCATTGTCACTAAAAATATCTTTTGGAACATAGTCCTTCAATAATGGCTATAACTTAGCTTTACAGTAACCTAATTTTGAAAGCTTACGTAAGCAGATTGACCACAAACCGTTTAAAAGGAAATTTAGTGCCTCTTGACAAAATTGTTTGCAACCAACCTCGCAACCAACTATTGGAATCTTTGAAGCAGCTAACTTTGCACTGCTTCCACTGTCCTGTTTCTTAAGTAGAAGTCCAGGTAAGGGAATATTCGTATCCCATATCTTACAGAACCAATCAAACAATGTTTCTTCAACGGCTTCAGCAGCCTTTAGGAATTTTCAAATAACAATAATCATTTAGCAATGGGAAATTAAGTAATATCTAGTTGCTAATTATCCATAAAGAAATACCAGATATACAATAATTCAACTGGTCTAGCTTCAATGTATTTCCTCTTAATTGTTGCCCGGTCTTCTTGATCCAAACTCATTTTATCTAGCCAAGGTAAAAATGTTGTCCACTGTAAGCTATAATTTGATCCAGAATAACGCTTCCACCTGAAACGAGTTTGTAGAGTCAACGCTCCTACCTCATCTCTGCACATATTATACTACTTGAACGGCAAATATTACCGGTTATTTAATATGCCGGTTAGTTAAAAACCTCGTCGCAGAGCCTGTTTATTTTTCAATTATAAACTTAGTTCCAACAGGCTGCGAATCAATATAAAGAAGATGAAATCTCGGTTGTAAACGGCGTTTATAAAATAATGTAACGGAAAGCTTGTCTCTCTGTCTGTAAATAAAATTATGTTTGCATAGGGTTTTAATAAATATGACAAATTAGGACTTTTACACAAAAAAATTGCAGTGTACAACGCGATATACATGCGATTGGAAGACACCTGCGGTGCCTGCGTGTTTACTCTACAAACACCGCAATATTTTTGAGTGATACAATTTACATTTTTCATTCATGTTCGGTAATGAGTTATTAACGTCTTAATCGATAATTTATTCGATCGTGACTCGAAGAAACATGATTGAGTTAATTGGAACATAAATGGCAACATTAACGTATATCTTAGAGAAAGTACGTGTTGAGTTTCTGGCTTTGGATTTCCTTTGAAACCTGGGCATGTTCTATTACAGTTGTCTATAACTTACTTTACATCTTCTGAAACTTTCAAATGAGCCTTTCTTCACTGATTTGTCTTGTACTTGACACTTCTAGGTGTGTTTTCCCTTTGATTTTATAGAATATATAGAATTTATAAAAATATTGCCTTGGTTAATTATGTGCAGTCGACGTACGATCACATCCCATGCCGTTTCCGCCAATTTATGTCTATCACATCGTCCGTTAGTCGACATGATTCTACGCCGATTTTTGTGAATTTCGTACTGTTTTACTATCGAGAATATTTTTGAACTCGAAGACAGCTTTGGCGGCGTTTCATTTGAGTGACAGGCTCTATGTCTTCAGGCACTAGTCCGCTGGATTGGTTTTAGAGCTACTTCGGGCGACTTGAGATACGGCACATGGGTGAAATTTGAAACTCACTTATTTATAATTTGATTACTATCGGAAAAAAAGTTTTGTGGCAAAAATACTAATCTTCAAAGAACTTTAGTCATATGTATATTTATCATGTTATTTTTGTATTAGATGACGTGGTAATTGTTTGAATTGTTGATAATAGATCATAATCAAATGCCGCTATCATCTGTTATTACTCTCGATCCTGTGTAAATTATAAACAAATCGTCGAGTCATCGTGACATCAGCAATTTTAATCGGTCTAAACATTCCATTGACGGACATATGCTACCACCATCTCAGAATTGCACGTGGTTCAACAAGGTGTATCGATAATTGCCTTTTGTATAATTTCTGGATGCAAATTGATGTAGAAATTTGATTTCCAATTTTTAATTCGGAACAAAAATTACTAAAACTAGTTTTGGGAGAGATATCTGAAACAGATGGTATTTGAGGAATTTCAAGCAAGTAAATTTATTTCATAATTCTTGCACCATATATGTATTTAAAAAATTAACTGTCATTATCTTTGTTAGTAGACGATAAAATGTACTTATTATTTCACAACAGCATCCGCATGCAATATGTTAATTGGTGCTATATTTATTATAGACACTCGTCGTGAGAGATTACGGGCTAGCTACAAAATATTTATATCTAATAAAAAGATAATATTTCAGATTGTTTTTTAAATATGTTTATAATAACACGTACGTAAATAGAAGCGGATACAGCTCTACCTTTTTTTTTCTATAGCAATCCCGATATTTCAACGTTTTAAAAAATCACCAGAATTTTCATTTTTGGACATTTTTAATATGCATAAAATTTTATTAACTCTTATTTTTAAATCTGTAGCTCGGTTTTTCTTTCTGTTTCATGTTATGGTTGTTGCTTCTTTTACTTTTTTTCAATTTCTAAACTAATGCAAAGAATTAAAGGGTCAAAAGAATTTCCGAAATTTTTCCTTGATTTTTGACAGACTGTATTTAGGTGAAAAATGATCATATCGCGAATTAAAAAGAAGCATTTTGAAGCTCTAAGTTTCTAGGTTTTAGATCTTTCGGTCGAAATTTTTTCGGAGCTACGGTTATCGTGCAATTCTAAGAAATAGCGCGACACAAAAAAATTTTGCAATTTTTTTTTTTTTTTTTTGGTGAGTCTACGGACTTGGAACAAATTTTTTCAGTTAAGCCATTGCATGGGCCAGATAGCTTATTTATTCAGCTTCAATTTTCTTTTTTTTTTAATTTCGATATGACTATTTTACATCGAAATATCGGATTTTTAATGGAAAAGAATCCTTTTGTCTTCAACCATTGATATCTCGGTGACAAATGGTCGTACAAAGAATTGAAGAGCAGTTTCGAAAACTGGAATAAATCGCCTATAACATGTTGCCGCAACTTTTCTGAAAAATTTGTTTTTTCATCTTTTACACGAATTTTAAAAAACAGGAGAAAAGGGTAATTTATGGTTTTTTAGAAAATTGGCGGCTAAATTACAAATACTCACGAAATGACTAATGTTAAGCATGACTTTTACAGTTCGATATACCCAGAAGAACCCTGTGGAGTTTGATCTCGATCTAGAGAACCGTTTCTTTGTTTCAAACAATCAAACTTTTGAAAAAAATTAAAGGGTCACGTTTTTCGAGCTTAAACACTTCATAATCATTATTAAAATGGAAAAAAATTGTTTGAGGTTTTCTCACATTTTTACCGCAATTAAATTGATGAAAAAAACAAAAAAAAAATTGAAATTTTTTTTCAGAGAAGAAAAAGGGTAGGTAGTTTTGAAAAAAAAACTGTTTTTTAAGTGATTACAGACTGCACAAAAATTAATTAGAAATTTGTCTCAAAAAACAGAATGAATCGGGGTCGAAATCTGGTTTGGGTCATCAAGTTTAATTTTAATTTAATTAAAAGTTGATGAACAGAAGCATAGGACAAGAAAGCCGAATCGTGCTGGAAATAATTGGATTTTGTTGTCTTCAATGTCCGAAAGGTTTTTCAAAAAAACGAAAAAAATTCCATTTTTTCGAAAAAAAATTTTTTTCATCAATTTAAATGTTAAATTCATTTGACCCTTTAATTTTCTGCATTAGTGTAGATGTTTACATAGAATTAGTGATTACATTAGCGGGTCGTCTTGTCTAAAATTACGTAAAAGTAAATAATAAATAAATTAAAACAAAAATTTCTTACTTACTTAATAATGGTTGACATAAGGTCATTACAGCTACATACAAGAACTGTTCAGAAAATAACCGAACTTTAGTTTTTTAAACTTTATTTGCAAAGACATGAGTTGTCTCGTCACAACTCTGATCCCTCTTTGCAGATTTTTGTACGTAAACTTTTAAATTGTGAAAACCATTCGTAAAATTGCAAATGACCCAGAGCATCATCTCCGTAAGCTTGTTTCAAAAGTTGAAACGTTTCCCTGAAAGTTTTCCCCAGCTTCAAACAAAATTTTACGTTGTATCCCTGTTCCAGAAAATCGCACATTTCAAAAATCGCCACTAACACTTAAACACGTTTTACTTAAATAACAATATCAAGGAAACTAAATGATATCAACAATAGAAGAACAACGAGGGTATACGCAACACAATGCTGCCAACCGCTTAACACTAAATATCTCTATTAGTGCCTTATTAAAAAAGTTCGGTTATTTTCTGAACAGACTTCGTATACCTACCTATTACAAACCTGAAAACAAAAACTCTCTCATATATTTTTTTGTTTGTTATTGAAACCTAATTTTATCTGCATCAGAAAATACTTCCGTGAAAATCGGAACAGAACCCATAGGAATTAAACTATACAAATAATTTATTATAATAACAGTTTTGGCAATTTCTGTACATGCAAATACAAAAAACAATAGGTAGTGGTAGTACCTCAATAAGAAATAGTATCAAAAAGAAATTTCACAATTTCAATTAAAAAAATTTCGCCACGGCACTGAGCAATACAGATCATCTGAAAATAATCTTGACAACATTAACCACTGGTATATAAAGGTTTTGAACCAGTTATACCGATATAAATTCAACAGTGTTCAATTTTCATGATGGTGAAAGCTAAAGTTTTTATCTATAATAAAGAGTTCGATGGTTTGCCAAAAGAAGGCGATCTCATAATAAAGGAGGAAGATTTGCCGCCGTTAAAAGATGGAGGTTAGTAGATAAATATTTTTATTTTACGTCGAGTATTCAGAGTGACTTGTATGTTGTATAAATATACCAATACCCAAGATACACTTAACTGATAACTGACAACATGTATCTTTTAAGATTATTGTAATCGGGATATAATTAAAACACTTACAATTAGCCAAACTTTAATAGCGGTTTCTACTTTACGAAACAACAAACAATTTCATATTAGCATACCTCTACAAACGTTCCGTGTGTTTGTTTACAGGGTGTTTATGGTTTCTTTCAATTTGTAACTAATAAGTTAGATAGTTTTAAATGGAATTATTTGCTGTAAATGTTATTTTATTCTATGCGTCAAGCTATGTGAAATATTTGCTGTAATGTATAATTTTTCTTAGAATTTACATTATTTGTAAATGCATATAATTTAATTCATATGTTTTATAGTTTTGAAACTTATTATCTCGGATTTTAGCTACAATATCTCTTACAGTTCATCACAAACTGCAAACATATTTGTTTCAAAACTACCAGTTCCTTAAAATATATATGTATATTTAAAATTTAGTATTAACGTAGGAATTATTCAAGACAAATATAGCATATTATAATCAAACTTATGCTTTCTTGAAAGAAAATTGTAGCAAAATCTAGAATTTTTTTGCGTGTAATTGAAAATCTGCTTCCAGAATATTTGGCAGAGGCTGTCTACCTCAGCGTGGACCCGTACATGAGGGCCTACGCACCTTCAATACCCTTGGGTTCGGTCTACATAGGTTCCCAAATTGCAAAGTAAGAATCACATACCCTGCTCACCGCAAGATAAATATTAACGAATTTCCAGGATTTTAGAAAGCAAGAATAGCGACTACCCAGTAGGCCGGTACGTGGTGGGGTACTTTGGATGGCGAAGTCATACGGTACATGATGGTAGAACACCGGAAGCACCTGCGAATTTCCCAGCACCTTTTCTAATACCCGATTTGGGCGACGTTCCTCTGTCATACTTCCTTAGTATCCTCGGAATGCCTGGGTAAGAATTATGGTGAAGAAACTGATAACGATGACAAATTATTTTCTCTTCCGTACAGGAATACAGCCTATTTCGGCTTTTTGGAAATCTGTCAGCCGAAGAAAGGCGAAACTGTCGTCGTGTCAGGGGCTGCTGGAGCAGTAGGAAACATCGTCGGTCAAATTGCTAAAATTAAAGGATGTAAGGTCATAGGGATCGCGGGGTCGGAGGAGAAAGGGAAGTGGTTGGTGGATGAACTGGGATTCGATCATTTCATAAACTACAAAACTGATGATCTAGATGAAACTCTTTCTCAGGTTGCTCCGAAAGGAGTCGATTGCTATTTTGATAACGTAAGTCTTGTATCAAATCATCGATTTGTTTTTTAATGCACGTTCATTTTTAAAACAAACTATTTCTCAAGTCTGTCAACGTTCAAAAAGGAAGTTATACAATATTTGATTCAAAATTTTCACTTTGCATTGTCGTCAACTATATTACCATTACTACGAGTATCATTGAATCAAGTTGGTGCTTATATCCAGGTGGGTGGAGAGACAACTGCTACCGTCATACAACACATGAATGAATATGGCAGAATCTCTTTGTGTGGTTCCGTTTCCTCATATAACAAAAAAGATCGATCAGGTGAGTACATCAATACTCGAGATTTAAACAATTTTAAGATAGTAGAGAGTACTATTGCTTCCCGATCTCTGACTAAGATCAAAGTGTAGCAGATAGCACTTGTATCAACATCTTATAATAACGCCTAATATATTTCCTTTTTTTTTCCAGTACGAATACCATTGTTCCTCTTGGTAGCTAAGCAGATAAAAGCGGAAGGCTTTCTATTTTATAGATGGGTCGACAGGTCCTTGGAAGGAGTCCAACAAAACCTGAAGTGGTTGCAGGAAGGAAAACTGAAGTACAGAGAAACTGTAACTGAAGGATTTGGGAATACGTTCAAGGCGTTTGTGGAGATGTTGGAGGGCAAAAATGTTGGCAAAGCTGTTGTTAAAGTGTAGACAGGTGGTGTGAAATAAAATATTTCCAAAATATTAATAGTTTTGTTTAATTGGTTACAAATATATATTCGTAGATTTAAAGAGATGATAACTTATCCTGAGTTATATCCCAATGGGATACAGCTTCTGTACGGAAATGAAAATTAAAAAAATTAAATGAAAATCTTTACATAGGAAAGGGATTATAAAAAATGTATATACAGCTATCACTAAGCACATATAATTTGGTAAAATATAAAGCCTTTGAAGAAACGGTCTAATTATCAAAAACTACGGTATGGAAAATTATGAATAGCTCCATTACCGAAAGCAAAAAATATAGATGACTCGTCACTTATAGATTAGTTAAATTGACTGCACATTACAAATTTAACATTTCCTTTTTAATGTTTTTTATATAGCTAATCTATTTAATTATGTAGATAACATTGTAAAATACATTTTAAACCCAATTTTTTTTTACTATGATAATTTCTAGGGGGTGGTAACGACCCAGAGCCCCCCACACCAGCCGCCACTGATATATTGTCGGATAGCAAGCATGTATGATAATTTAAAATTACCTCTAGAGTTACTTACAAAGAAATGTCACCTTTTTTTAATCAGTAATAATAGACCAAGAAAGGAAACGTTTAAAAATTTATTAATTACTGGGCGTGATTTTATTGTTGGAAAGTCTTGGGAATGATAATACAAAGGGCGTCTCATCAAATGGGTCATGAAAAAAGTGCAGCGTCATTGTTCTTTATCAACAAATAGGTCAAAAATTCTTCATTTTTCGTTCTACGCGTTATTGTAAAAAAACTATTAATCTTGGCAAAAAAGTTCAACAGACGATTTGATCTAGAGAAACTCATCTTTAAAAAAAATTCTTCATAAGTTAAAATTGCTTTATAAACAAAAAAGTTATTGCAAAATTAAATGGAAAAAGTGCTTTTTCTTTAATTATTAATAACTTTTAAAATAATTAATAAAATCTTACCAAACTTTCCCAAAATGTGAGTTTTTATATCCTTAAGAGATGTGCAAAAGGTGGGCTCGATCGGTCAAATAGTTTTTGGAAAATTCCATTTATTTATCCCATTTTTGCAAAAAAGGGCCATTTTCAAATGACTATTATGACTAAAACATTATTTTTGGGCTCATTTTCTTCGAAGGGACACCAAGTATCCTTTAGTTAAATAAAAATTGTTTTTTTTTCAAATTTAGTTGTAATACTTAATTGTTACCTAATAGAAGGCACTTTTTCCCCTAATAAACAAATAAAATAACTCCGCGATTTTTAATTTTTGAAAGAAGTTACATACACCATTCGAAATCTAGTAAAAAACCTACAAATTGAAAAAAAACAAGTTTCTACGACCAATAGGCCCGGAGTTAGCATTTTTTTTTACTCACAGAGCAATTTGTTATAAACATTAAAACCTGAAATTTTAACATTTTGTAAATGAAGGTTTAAACTTTATGCCCTGTTAATTTTAAATGAATTTGCCCATAATTGATCAATCCACAGCCCGTCAAAATAAGGATATGCGGCAGTAGCCCTTCAGGGAGTGGTGGTGGGGGGATCTTCCTCCCAACCAGGAAAAAACTGACAATGTTAAATTTGTAATATCTCAGCTTCTATGTAACGTAGAACCTTCTTTTCTATTAATTTGGGGTAGCTCGACGAAGAAATTACTTCTGGATTATTTCCACACTTGTAAAACCACCCCCTACCCCCCTAAAAATGAATTTAAAAAAATTTTTTTTTGCATTTTTTTTTATTTGAAATGTTTTAGACAATAAGTTCTCAATAAAAAAAAGTTGTCAAAATTATTTTAACTCTTCAAAATTAATCTAACCTTCTCAACCCGCAAATTGAAGTTGAAATTTATAATGAATTGTAAAAAAAATTTCTACTGTCAGTATCTATGGAAATATTTTACATATTTTTATACTAATTATAAATAAATATATTAATAATTATTTTACAAAATAATTACTCCTTTAATCGATATACAAAATCCATAATTATATAAAAAGTATGAAAAAATAAAAAAAATAAAAATATTTATTTTTTGGGGGTTGAGGGGGTTAAATTGATTTTGAAGGGTTAAAATAATTTTGACAATTTTTTTTTATTGAGAACGTTGTCTAAAATATCACAAATAAAAAAAAAATACAATTTTTTTTAAATTAATTTTTAGGAGGGCAGGGGGTAATTTTACAAGAGTGGAAATAATCCAGAAGTAATTTTTTTCGTCGAGCTACCCCAAATTAAAAAAAAAGTTACATAGAAGCTGATATATAATTTGTCAGTTTTTTTCCAGCTGAGAGGAAGATCCCCCCACCACCACTCCCTGAAGGGCTACTGCCACATATCCTTATTTTGACGGGCTGTGGATTGATCAATTATGGGCAAATTCATTTAAAATTAACAGGGCATAAAGTTTAAACCTTCATTTACAAAATGTTAAAATTTCAGGTCTTAATGTTTATAACAAATTGCTCTGTGAGTAAAAAAAATGCTAACTCCGGGCCTATTGGTCGTAGAAACTTGTTTTTTTTTCAATTTGTAGGTTTTTTACGAGCTTTCGAATAACATATTTCAAAAGCTAAAAACCGCGGAGTTATTTTACTTGTTTATTAGGAAAAAAGTGTCTTCTATTTGGTAACAATTATATACAACTAAATTTGAAAAACAATTAATTTTTTTTTAACTAGAGGATACTTGGTGTCCCTTCGAAGAAAATGAGTCCAAAAAGAATGTTTTAATCATAACCCTGCCTCCGGAATAGTCATTTGAAAATGGGCCTCTTTTGTAAAAATGGGATAAATAAATGGAATTTTGCAAAAACTATTTGACCGATCGAGCCCACCTTTTGCAAATCTCTTAAGGATATACAAACCCACATTTTGGGAAAGTTTGGTAAGATTTTATTAATTATTTAAAAAGTTATTAACAATTAAAGAAAAAGCACTGTTTCCGTTTAATTTTGCAATAACTTTTTTGTTTATAAAGCAATTTTAACTTAACAAGTCTCATTTTACAGACGAGTTTCTCTAGATCAAATCAAACATTTTTTGCTAAGATTAATAGTTTCTTTACAATAACGCGTAGAACAAAAAATGACGAATTTTTGACAAATTTGTTGATAAAAACAATGACGTTATACTTTTTACATGACCCATTTGATGAGACGCCTCTTGTATTATCATTCCCAAGACTTTCCAACAATAAAATCACGCCCAGTAATTTTTACAAGTTCTCCATGATTTTTCACCTTCATTTCTTGGTCTATAATTGTTCTTTTTCGGTACTCGGGGAAGCAATAAATTTTATTAAAGAAAATACCCATTACCGAATTTGTAGCGGGCCGCTGAACGTAAGAATCAATGGAACCTTTGTTTAAGAGCGGTTGATAAACTGCCACGGATATTTTTTATGGCCCGACCTGTCTAAAATCTATTTCGGCTGCCGAGTTGACCGACGAAATATCGAAGGGAATTTTTTACGTCCTTAATGGCCGGTCTGTAATGTATTTTCTCAAGAACAAATCCGAAAGTGGATTTACGTCTTTTTACAACTCATCGACGCACATTTCACAAGGCGGCTATATACATAAAAAGTAATTAGGAAGTTATGTAAGTGCCCTAAACAATCCGCGGGCTCTTTCACTTAATTCGTTTACGCGATGCCTTCGCATGCTCGTCAGTAATTAGAGGATATCCTTTCGCTGCAATAAAGTTACTGTAATAATACACAAAAGCAACAATTTCCCGTCGGGATGGGGCGAAAAGTTGGGACGTGTAAGAAGACGTTTACTGGAGACCGGTCTCGATCTGCTTCCCCTGGATTGCCACAGTGCTGAAGTGTTCTGACAATCAGCTGTTTCAGAGAAATGCTCCTGAAATATCAGATACTAAAAACCTGAAATCCCTTATAGTCCAGGAAATATAGAGTTGGACGCAACTTTTTGTTTCGGCAAGCTGAATTTATCACCATAGATGCTAAATATTATGTACAATGGTAAAGGTAAAAAATATTTATTGTGCATAGTTATAAGACAATATACAACCTATACACAAAAGGACTAGACACAGATAACTGATAATTAGCCTACCCCACAGAAAGTCAAGTAACTTACACATATTAAAAGCAATAATATAAATAAATTATAAAGTGTTATTAAAACAATGTAAAAAAAAACAGTATAACTTACATATACATACACAACACTCATACATGCTTGTGCAATACACATACAAATACGTAGTATAGTCAGACTCACACTCGCACACACACGCATATTATATTAATACTAATATTAAGTCAAAAATTAAAAAGCTAAAACTAAAAAACAGCAGCATTCGTGGAGTTATCGTTTTCCATGACCAACTCACGAATGCGTTTCTTAATCAGAGCTGCATTACGGAGTGTTAAGTCTTGAGGCACCAGTACATTATTTAATATCATACCTGCTAAATAGGTAAATGAACATCTAAAATATTCAGTTCGATGACGCATTATTTGCAAATCGTGTAAATTACGAAGCTGACGATCATGTACATCATGTCGCCAAACCAACTTCTCATAAAGATAGTCAGGAGTTGTATTACACAGTATCTTATTTACAAAAACACAATAATGAACATAACGTCTTTCACTGAGTCTTAATTTACCGAACTGTCTAATAAAGGGAGTAACATGGTGAAGAAAGGGTATATATGTGACAAAACGCATGCACCAATTTTGAATTTTTTGCAGTTTAAATTTATCAGCATTTGTAAGTAAAGGACCATAAACATAATCACAGTAATTTAGATGAGACAGAACTAAGGATTCGACCAATACTAATTTAATGTCAGAGCTCAAATAACGTTTTAAAGGCGCTATTTGCTTAAAGGAGATGAACGCCTTCTTACATAATTCACTAACATGTTGTGAGAATTTCAGGTCATTATCAAATACAAGACCCAGATTCTTTACTGAACTACAGTTTTCCAAAGGACAATTGTCAATATAAACAGCAAAATCCCCCAACTGTCTAGTTTTTTGATAAGTACCGATAACCAGGTTTTTACATTTATTTGGGTTAAGCATTAGAGCATTTTTATCGCATAACTCCTTAATCCGATGCAAGTCAGAATTAATAAGATCAACAGCAGTTTGTTTATTGTCAATTTCAAAGCTGTACAAAATTTGTAAGTCATCTGCATACATGTGCAAAGTAGTATGCACTACTGACGACACAATAACATATTAGTTTCCACAGTCAAAAAATGGGGGGAAGATTGTTTACAGGGTGGTTAATTGTATAATTTTTACATAAATTCACGTTTTTCGCTTATAACTTTAGAAAACAGTAAAGTACTTTTTTTTTCGTCTACAAAAGACCTACAAAACTAGCCCTCGAGCGTCAAAAAATATTGATTAGATCAAAAGTTATAAACAGAAGAAGTTTATATATGACTTTTGAATTAAACATTTATAAACTGCGTTATTATTACCAGAACGTTTTGGCATCGCATCCTCTCATTCCTTATCACTATCTAATAACTCACACGAAATCTGGAATCGGTAAGTTGAATAGTTTACAAGTTATGGCCTTATAAACAAATTAACTAATTTATTAGTCTGGACGATCCCGAGGTTTTCATGGTAGATTTCATAATAATACACTGAAATCTATAATTTTTTTTTAATTTCAAATTTGCAACCTGGATTTTTTTTTATTTTTTAGCCTTAGTTGCAAAATGAAATATACGATGCACGAGCGCGATATAGTTATATATTATTACATATCCGGAAAGCTTATGAAGAGAGCTTTAAGTTAAAAAAAAATCGTCAAGATTCATTGAAAAACAACGGAGTTACAGCAAATATATTATGAGAAGATGCAATGTCACAAATTGAAAATGAAACGAACAAATGTCTCATTCATGGGAAGCAGATTCATACAGAGTGTTACACAGAATCCTCAGACGATAAATACAGAAGAATGTGATGTGTAGAAGTAATTTTGTTATGTACAAGGTGTCCCAAAGTTCGTGTCTCGAACCCATAACAGACAAACGAAAATCGACCGTTTTGCATTTGAAAAACATTTTTTCAAAATTCGGAAAATAAAAAAAAATTATTTTTTTTTTCGACGAACATACCCATTTTTTATAACTAAAATTATCTATTTTTTTATGAACATTTTTTGTGCAGAAATTTTTTCTCTATCTTTTTTTCCTTAAAAAGTTAAATAACAAACATTATATAAAAATTTATTCTATTGTATTGGCATTAGTCATGATTTAATCAATATTGCCGTGAAAACAATGGCTGAATCTGCTGTCATATTTACCGAATTTTCAAAAAAATGTCTTTCAAGTGCAAAACGGACCTTACCGACTCCCGATTCACGCCATCTGAACAGATTTTTACTGTCGTTTTTCGTTTGTCTGTTACGGACCCGAGACGCGAATTTTGAGACACCCTGTACATAAATTTTAGATTTCTTTCATAAAATAGGTACTCCAAAACAAATATATCCAAACACTTGTAGTTATCAGTACTTTTACCGCATAATGCATATCTATCGATTGTTTAGTTTATCTAAAGAATAAGTCAATTAATGGCTTTGGATGATCTTATCGTAGGTACCATGTCCCTGATACAGATGATTAATAGCATTGTTTGGTCAAAGTCCAATAGATAATTAAAAATGCCAGAACGAAATGATATCGTATTCTCTAAAGCTATTTATTTGTAACATAGTTTTAGTTTTTTCTGTATACGTAAGTACCTACTTTGTACATGTGAAATTAATAAAAAAAAATTATAAACCAGTGGGCAAAAGGTATCAGTTAAGAGGGGCGTTCGTCTGTACAATTTTTTGTCCAGCATTTTAGAAAATATAAACAAATTAGAAATAATATCTCTTCACCGTACGAGTTATATAACATTTCCTCAGGGTATAAGATTAATATATTCAAAATAAGAAAAACAGAGCATATTTTTACCTAGTACATTTAGCTTACTTTCCTGAATTTTACGAACCTGTTGAGCATACAACAAATCGCATAAGGTACTATAATCACACCGCGGAGAATGTTTTTAGGAATCTACTAATACATATATTCATCACAATTATTGGGAACTTTTTAAAATTTGCAGAACAAAACGGGAAAGGTACATTTTCTGATGTTTGCATGTTCTCCATGATCTTTCAATGCGAAAAATTAAAGGAAGTTGCTCTAGTGTACCATTATCAAATCAAATCTTAACAAATCCTAGCCTTAAAAAAGTTGTGACAAAATATTCAACAAAACGAGATATTTTTTGTTCAAAGAGACAAAGTTCGTAAAGGAATAACTGTAACTAATTAAGCTCTTTTATTTCTACTCCTAATTAACAAATAGTCTTGTATATACCCATAATATTTTAGGAATTTTTTATTTATATTTTACGCATTAAAATTTTCAACGAGTTAAAAGTTAGTGAAACGCCACTGCTTCGTTATAAATAAATCTAACCTGACCCTGAAGATACTATCGAATATAAAAACAGCATACAGCTCCGTTTGTTTCATTTTATTCAGTTGTTGACACCCATACGATGGTGAAATCCAAAGTGTACATCTACACCAAAACGTTTGATGGTTTACCAAAAGAAGGGGACCTTGTAATAAAGGAGGAAGATTTGCCACCGATAAAAGATGGAGGTTAGTATCAGGCGTTTTAACTTGACAGTAGTTGACATGGAAATGTAATAAATACAGTTTTTGTATAATATTTTAACCTATTCTTTTTTGCATCCTCTAAACGTTTTTATTTCCTGTTAGTTACTGTTAATTAATGGTTTGAATGTTAAATACACTATCTTAATATTGTAAAAATACAATTCTGCTACACTCTGCTATGTTTTGGTTTGTAGAATTTCTAGCAGAGGCCATCTACCTCAGTGTGGATCCCTACATGAGAGCCTATGCCTCAAGGGTACCATTAGGTGCACCTTACATAGGATCACAAGTAGCAAAGTGAGAATTATTTATTCGCACTGACAAAAAGCCGACTAAAGATGTGTCCTTTCAGGATTATAGAAAGCAAAAATCCAGACTATCCAATGGGAAGACACGTATCAGGCTATTTTGGATGGAGAAGTCACACCGTGTCTAATGGTAAACCAGTTACTCTGGGATTTTCCTCAACTCCAGCTCCTATTCTTCTACCAGTTGTTAAGGATGTACCCCCGTCGTACTTCCTTGGAATCCTAGGCATGCCAGGGTAAGGATTTGTATACAGGCATTAATAAATTATTACACTACTAGCACTGCCAACTAAAAATCTCTAAATATTATCCGAGGGGTGGACAACTCCCTTAAATCCGTGTACATTCTTAGCTCAGATCAAATTAAATCTCTATAAATTTTATTAAATCAATACAGTTGTCTATAAATCAATTTATATAATTTTAGATCTATTTAAATCACCTTTGGAGGCGTTAAATCTATTAAAATTCCTTTAAATTCCTATAAATCATTATAAATCGCCAAAAAATATTTATAAATCTATTAAATCGTGATTTAAATTTTCATAAGACTATAAACTTCCTCCTTAATTCGCAATAGCCAAAACATGCATAAGCAAAGCTAACGAAATTCGCTAGCTTTAAGTGCATTTTATTAAGGTAATGTAATGAAATGCTTAAATCAATTTTTCTCGGAAATGGAGCATTTTATCGAAAGAAATAAAGAGTACCTTTTTTGTAGAGGAAGTGAAGTTCATTATACGTTGGCATCTGAATTTGAACATTTCGACAAGTAAAAAAATTGGGGCAAATTTTAGCCAACGACCCTCCCAATTGAGACGCCCCTGACTAATATTTTTCAAAAATTTTATCATAATCTATTTCGACTTTTAATGCGCGTTGATGGTGTCAGAATGCATAATTATCCTTCAACCTGTTTCGGAAATATTTTAAAAAATTTAATTTCTTGAGGTCCCATTTAGGGGTTATCTTTGGAAGCATTTATCGTCCCATGTTTGTATGTATGAAAACATATTTTTATTGTTGGCAATAGAATTAAGTAGTAAATTATTGGACACTAATTATGAGACACCCTGTATATGGCCAAAAAAGAAGATGTTCAGGACGTAGAGAGATTTTATTTTTTATGGACCAATTCTCATATGTGGAAACGAACCTTTTACAAATAAAAGATATGATACAGTACAGATTGAGAACATGTATAAAGATTTTAAAAATATATAGAAATATAACAAACTTTTATTAAACATTATTTTATATTTGCAGCTTATTTTCACGCGTATAGTGTAAGTAAGCAAATATCAAAAAAAAAAACATTGGTAATTGGAAGTTGCTTCCACTTTGGTAATTTACATTAGTAAAATCATTTTAACTGAGGCAAAAACAATGTCAGTAATATTGACTTGTGTTAAATTTCTGGTCCAATCACTTTTAAATCAATATAAATCACCATCCAGTACCTTAAATCTAACTAAATCTCCTTAAATCCAAAGAAATGTCCTTAAATCAAATTTAATAAGTTTTTAAATCTCAATTTAAATCTCTTAATTTCTCAATTAAATCATGTTAAATCTGGATAATTGAAAAATAGTACTTAAATCAGTCCTAATTAATTGGGATTTAAAATCTGTGTACAAATTTTTATTGAGTTATCCACCCCTCGATATTATCATTACAATGACAATTCTTTAAATCAATTATTTTTAATTTTATCAAAATTTAATTCTCAGAGGGCTCTGTACTGTCAAGAATGTGGTTTTATTTAACCTGGTACATTGACTTAGAATTTTGTATCTTAAATTACCTTATTCCTATAGAAATACGGCCTATTTCGGCTTTTTGGAAATCTGCCAGCCGAAGAAAGGCGAAACCGTAGTCGTATCGGGTGCTGCCGGGGCAGTGGGTAGCGTCGTCGGTCAAATCGCTAAGATCAAAGGATGCACCGTTATAGGAATCGCAGGATCGGAAGAGAAAGGGAAGTGGTTGCTGGATGAACTGGGATTCGATCACTTTATCAACTATAAAACTGCTGATCTGGACAAGGCTCTTTCGCAAGTTGCTCCAAAAGGGGTCGATTGTTATTTTGATAATGTAAGTGTAATAAAAGTGAATCAAACCAGGACCAGGGCGGATCTGTTGAAATATTCCTCTTCTTGGATGTAAGAGGAGGCAAGCTAATTTTTGCTGGAATACCTTCAGGACAACTCACATGATGAAAGTGTAGATCCCTAGATCTGGGCGAGGTCCGGAACATTTTCAAAATTGCAAAAATATACTGTAAGTTAAAAATGTTTAAATTTATCACCGCTGCACACTGGGATTTTTGAAGGTTTCCTTTTCAAAATTCCAGAAGATGGCCAAATTTCAGCCGAATTTCATACATATTTTTCTAAAATACTCGTAAATACTTGTACCTTCATGCCCAGGTGCTATAAATTTGATTTGGGTCATATCGATTGAGTTTTGAGGTTAGGTTGCCAAATTTCAATTTTTTTTGCGTTTTCAGAGAATAAAACGTTGAAAGTTAATGGTGAGAGAACCCCTTAGAAATCAGTCGATATGAACTTTTACTACTCTTTTACCCTTAATATTTATTTATTTATTTATTTAGATTGTTTGTCCAACAGTGAAAATCACCAATTACAGGAGTACAATATACAAATATATAATATTTACAAACATGTAAGCATACAGAACAAAATGTAAAGAATAAATATAACAAACATGCCGGTAAAATAATGTAACAAAAGAAAAAGAAAAATAAGAAGAAAGAATATTCAACGTGGAATAACGGAAATCGGCAACCTAATCTCTCAAAACTCAATCGATATGACCCAAATCAAATTTATAGCATTTGGGCATGAAAGTACAAGTCTTTACGAGTATTTTAGAAAAAAATGTATGAAGATCAGCTGAAATCTGGCCATCTTCTGGACTTTTGAAGAAAAAACCTTAAAAAATCCCAGTGTACGACGTTGCAAAATAGCTGCAATATAATAATAATATAATTACTTATATCGTGGAACCTATGCATTTTGGAAGAATATTGAAGAGGAAAAAAAGTTTTAGAATTGAATTTTGCACAATATATTGCAAGTTAAGAATGTTTAAATTTATTACCGATGTTGCAAAATAGCAAAAATTTATGAAAAAATGCAAAATAATTTTTGTTTTTTGGATAAATTTTTAAAATATTTTAATTGTTCCGAGGGCATTCTAATTTTGGTAGAAAAAATTTTAGAGTATAATAAAACAACACACCAAATTTCATTAAAATCGGTACTATAGTTTTCGCAAAATAATTTTTTGAAGAAAATTTTGAAAAAAAATTTCTAATTTTCAAATTGTTGCACAGCCTCAAATAAAGCATCTAGATTATTGAAAATTTTTTTATATAGAAAAGACCGCTCAACCTTTCAAATGGTTTTTGAAAAATTGAAATCGGTTGATCAGGACGGCCACAATAAATCTAGACGCTTTATTTGAGGCTGTGCAACGTTTTGAAAACTCGAAAAAATTTTTCAAAATTTTTTTCAAAAAATTATTTTGCGAAAACTATCGAACCAATTGTAATGAAATTTGGTGTGTTGTTTTATTATACTCTAAAGTTTTTTTTACTAAAATTAGAATGCCCTCGGAGCAATTAAAATATTTTAAAACAATTATCCAAAAAACATTATTTTGCTTTTTTTCATCAATTATTGCTATTTTGTAACATCGGTAATAAACTTAAAAAATTTTTACTTACAGTATATTGTGCAAAATTCAATTCTAACCCTTTTTTCCTCTTCAATATTCTTCCAAAATGCATAGGCTCCAAGATATAAGTAAAAAACTCAGATAAAATAGATGTTTTTTTTAATTTCTTAAACATTTTTGCAATTTTGAGAATGGGATCTACACTTTTATTATTATTTATTTAAAAAAATTGCTTGCCCCCTCTCACTAAAGCTATTTTCTAAATCTATGGCTATGCATAAGTGAGGTGCTTTCAAATATACCTTTTTTAGGTAGGTGGCGAGACAACCATCACTATATTAAAACATATGAATGAATTGGGACGTATTTCTGTATGTGGAACTATTTCCAGTTATAACGAGAAAGACGGTAGAAGTACGTTCGAACATTTAAGAATAATAATCTTGTTAAATTGTTGTTTTTATTGTAAACGCGTTTTGAAAATAATGTTGCTTAATATTTTCTTTTTTCCAGTACTATTTGAGCTGTTCTCATTAGTATCTAAGCAGATAAAAATGGAAGGCTTCTTGGTGCATAGATGGAGTGACAGATACACGGAAGGCGTCCAGCAAAATTTGAAGTGGCTGCAGGAAGGAAAACTTAAGACCAGGGAAACCGTGACGGAAGGATTTGAAAATATGATCAAAGCTTTCGTAGAAATGTTGCAAGGGAAAAACTTTGGAAAGGCTGTTGTTAAAGTGTAGATTTCGTTACTTATTAAACTTCTCTTGTTTGACATCTTTTATTTCTCTAATTCTTTGATATTAATAAAAGGAAACGCAGGCGCGGCGATTTGGTACAGCAATCAGTGCGCATATGTGGGCGGAACTCTCTCAGACGCAAACTTATTTATGTCGATCTACATATTAGCCCAACAATATTCAAAACTCCTGACTTGGTTCAAGCGTATGATAATAAAATGTGTAACAGAGGCTTGCATGTGCCCCCCTTGATAGGTATTACTCATATTTTTCAGGTGGAATCTGTCAAAGTTATGATGGATCGTATGTCCCACCGGATTTATACCCGGGATTTAGGAGAAACTTTTATTATTTATAAAAACTTGCCGAAACAAAACCTAAATGCTCGAATACCTCCTAATAAGTATAATAATGAAAATTAAATGTTTGCTGCGGATATTTACGGAGAAAATCGATTAAGATCCCTTGGATGAAGTCAAATTTATAAATGATTTGTACGAAACAACCCCCTGAGGAATAAACGTTGTCAGGAAATGCGATAAAAGTTTTAATAAACGTAAAGAATAGCGAAATTTTAATACGACTGGAATGGTTCATTATCTAAAGCTACTGGTTCGTTTCAGAAAAAAAAATAATTGCTCAACGCCCTCTAAATTAAACATTTTTGGGACCGCTGATTTAAATTTTTAAAAAGAGTCGTGTACTGCAACTGTAGAAAGAGATAAATAAAATAAAATCAATGAAATTCTTTATGCCCTTTTTAGTCCAATTTAATGGGCCTTTAAATCGCAATTTTGGTCAACTTGCTTGAATTTTTTATATAAGTTAGTTTGAGGTATAAATTAACAGTGACAGTATTTTTTCAACTCCCGGCCAGGGGTGAAAAAGGATAAAATAAAAGGGTTTTTGAAGATACGTTATCTACCGAGTTATCTACTCATTCTTAGTAAAATAAATATATTATTATTATTATTAGAACTCGTCATAAGAACGTTGAAAGCACCTTATGCAACCGAATATACTCATACTTCGACCTTTAAACACAACATGTCGTTATCATTTTATCCACACTTGGGAGTACAAATAATAAAAATAACATTTTTACTGATTACCGCAAGTCATTGCTGATAAAGCAACGACACGCATACGCACGTATATTGCCATTAAATCGACAACGTATCTTAAAGCAACTGAACAAAATTTGACGGTAGCAATGGTGGTGGCAAAGGCCTTCATATTCGAGAAGCAGTTTAATGGATTTCCGCAGGAAACGGATTTGAAACTGGTAGAGGAGGAACTACCCGACATCAAGGATGGAGGTATTGCTTCGTATTAATAAAAATTAACCGTATTATGCATGACATTTATCAAATATAGGTTGATCGTGTTATCTGAAAGGATTTATTTTCCGTATTATCTAACGAGATTTACTAAATTGCAACATATAACAGAAAGGTTTTGTTTTAATTGATATTTGGTCTCGTTTAGAATTTTTAGCAGAAGCTGTCTACCTTAGCGTCGACCCTTATATGAGGGCGTATGCCCCAAGATTACCTCTAGGAGATACTTTCGTAGGAGGACAAATTGCCAAGTAAGTTTTTGCTTTTATAATTTTTGTTTTACGTACTAACATAAATGGAATAAAGTGGAGCTCTGTACCCTGATTAACAATTGTTTCTTATGGATTAAAATGCAATCTATATTCGTTTCTAGAATAATTGAGAGTAAAAACCCAAAATACCCGGTTGGAAAATATGTGGAAGCACGTTTTGGGTGGAGGACACATACCATATCGGATGGTAAGAGGATATCGGAATGGAGTAGCCCTATGATACTCCCAGATTTTGGGGACCTTCCTATTTCTCTAGGATTGGGGGTTTTAGGTATGCCTGGGTAAGTAAAGAACCTATGAGGAAGCCAACATTTATACAGGGTGATTCACAATTTATCAAAAAAAATTTGGGAATAGATGCGGCATGAGAAATGGAGTCAATATCGTAAAAAAAATTTAGTTGTAGTACTTTCAACCATTACATAGCTGGACGAGTAGCTGGACAACTGTAGTCTCTAGCGTCACTAGTAATACGCGTGGAAAGCCACGTGGCCTCAGCGACTCCGAATACTGAAATCCGATTTTACAGTCGTCGTTTCCATAGTGTTTACAATAGTTTTTTAGTAGTTAGTGTTAAAAATGGCTTGCGTGTATAGCAACTCGGAGTTGATGGATATCGTTTTAATTTATAGTGAAGCAAAAAAACATTATGAAGCATTTGTATTATGGTGAAACAAGAGACAGTATTTGTGTTAGTTCGTAGAAACTGAGTAAGACAGCTCCATATGTGTTTAGACGTCGGTGGACAAAATTTTGAACAGTTGTAACATGAGATATGTCAAATTATTTTATTGTTTAAAAGTTTTAAAACCACAAATTAATTTTATTAATTAATAATGACAGTAACGGCAAAATCAGTTGAATTTGCTGATATAAAATAGGACCAGTTTCCAGTGTCGTGCAGAGGTGTATTTTTAAATCATTTTCGAACTGCCTTTTTTGATTTTTTCTTTGCAAAATTGTATTTGTAAGAGTCCCTTGTATATCCAGAATTTTTTTTGGGTAAGTTCTGAATCACCCTGTATAAGTTAGCAGCATTTTAATCTAATTATACTCCATTATTTTCGATAAATTTATAGTTATATTAAAAAAACTTTTACTACGTAGAGCAACTCGCCTCACAATCACAAGCAACGAAACAACATTTTAGGGCCTATATTTTAACAGCAAAAGTAGGTTAATGTAAATCGCAAATTCAAATTTAGCAAAAGGGTGAAGTTTAGTCAAACTGACATGTCAACGAATGCAAGACTTTCCGTAACTGATAATTGCGAAAATCCTTGTTTACAATATAAAGTTTGTTATTTCCTGAAACACTTGTGTTTTCTCAGATTTCTACCAGTAACAAAAAAAAATACTAGTTCACAAATGCTCCTATACTAAGAGTGAGTAGTGTAGTCATGTTTAAAAAATTGAAATAAAAATAAATAGTTTTACGGGATCTGTTTTTATGCTAAAATGGAAGTATGTACGAAATAGTGTATTTAATTTACATGATTGGATGACGAAATCTGTAAGAATTTGATCATTAAAACGAGCTCTAATAGCTATAAAGGCAAGGGTAGATTTACATTTAAACAACTAACCGCTGTTGGTATAGCCGAGTTAAAGCAATTACACACCTAACAATAAATCCGGTATTACGGTACTCAACGATTAAAGTAGGAGTAAAAATCAAAGCATACGGAAAATTTCACCCGCCGCGCGCTCTTTATTTCCAGAATCACGGCCTACTTCGGAGTCACCGACATCTTGCTTCCCGAGATCGGACAAACGGTGATAGTGACCGGAGCTGCCGGAGCGGTGGGCAGCCATGTTGGACAGATCGCCAAACTGAAAGGATGCAAAGTTATTGGTGTGGTCGGATCGGACGAAAAGGGGAAATGGTTAGTGGATGAGCTGGGTTTCGACCATTTCATTAATTATAAGACCGACGATATAAGCAAAGTACTCCAGGAGATAGCTCCCCAAGGGATTGATCGCTATTTTGATAATGTAAGTGAATATTTATTGTTAATCTAGGGCCAGATTGAGATGGGAGTCATTTCGCTGTTATACCCGCAAGTAATGGCGGTATTTAATTAGAATTTAGGGCACTAGTTTAATGTCTTAATGTGTCACAAATATTCAATTAACAATTAGGCAACTGACGGGACTATTAACAATGTGACTAAAAGTTTATAGTTCACACAAGTCATAAATGACATCGTTTAATGGGTATTCATCCGGAAAAGGAAAGTTTAATAATTTTACCTATCTTTCCAATTTCACAAATTAATATCACAAATTCATAGAAAAGTTTGAGACAAATATTTTATATACATCTATCTGTACAGAATTTTTTAAAATAATTCCAAATATTTCTTTGATATTAAAATTCGGATGTTTTCTTCATTTTTTTTTATCATTTGCTTATCCATATAATATGCATACGTTGTATACACGAAGCCCAAGAAAATATAATACATATGTTTAGGTTGGTGGTGAAATTAGCAGTACAATTATCAACAACCACATGAAGAATTTTGGACGAATCGCCGTATGTGGTTGCATATCAGGCTACAACGAAAAGTCACTTCCTACAGGTAAGTAACCAATGAATTTATACAGATTGACGAATTTTTTGGTACTAGAGTAACAAATAAAACATTCTATGCTGTACATTTTGATTTATCCTAAAGTTTCATTGTTACAATTTCTCTGCAATTTAAATCATATACAGGGTCGGAAAGTCCCCATGGTTCCCCTATTACAGAAAAGGCAAACGACGAAAACAAAGATGACCACCGGTCGCTGAATTACAAGTGGAAGTGGATCTTATTTCTTAACTATACAAAATTATAAAGATTTGTAATTAATTTTCGGTTAACTTTTTACCTCTTTATCAACAACCTCACAAATTCAAAATCATGTTTACACAAGATGACATATTTTTCCAGCTACACCAGTTCAGGGGGGTCTGGTTACACGCCAACTCAGGATGCAAGGACTGCATTGCAGCAGATGGGAAGACAGATGGATGGAAAGCATCTTACAGAACAGGAAGTGGGTCGAGGACGGTAGAATTAAATACAGAGAGACCATAACTGAAGGTTTTGAGAACATGTTCAACGCCTTCACTGACATGTTGAGGGGAGGAAACTTCGGTAAAGCTCTTGTAAAAGTGTAACCAACAAAAATATACATTAATTTGACAAAATTAAAAGCATTTCATTGGTCCAATTTGCTGTGTTACTTTTATTTGACACGAGCCCTATCATCCCACATACAAGAAAATTTAATTCATTTAAATAAACAACAGTATCTAAGTAATCTATCAGAAATCTTAAACAGTAGGTAATAAATAAATAATGATAAAAGAAATGCATAAAAATGAGCAAATGATCTATTTTCTCGCCTGATTGTGACCAATCTTCAGGTGCTGATACCAGAATCCACGGCATCTGAAATGTCTGGTTCTAAGTTTCTCACTCTCTGTGTTTGTTCCCGTGTAATATTAGCGTATTGGCGTCCAAAGCCACCATACCCACTTAAATGATGAACCAATCTTACAAACATCGGTCGGAATAATCCATCTAATATCGTCGTCTTGCAACAACATCGTTTTCTCCTGACAAAAAGTAGGTTCTGATTACACCAGCTCTTTCTTGATTCGCACACATACTTTTTCATAATATCTGCACTGTGTTGAGTCAATCATGCCTTAAGATCAAGGTCATATCGATTGCCGGCTATTTGTGGCACGTTCCCATAATTTGCTAAACTAGCACGCATCTCAAACACAGCCCCCTCGATCCCAAATATCCAACAACAGTCCTCCCTCGCTCGGTACCGTGGCGGCTCTAGTTAATTCCTGCCAATAAGGGTAACGGTAATTACCGAACTGTTGCGTCATCAATTTTTATTATCCCCGATTGTTTTCGGTGTTCTCGTGATGGCTGGCGATTACTCAGGAGACCGCCTACTTTGGTCCTAATTATTCCTCCTCTGAGGTCGTAAATCATGTTAGAATTGTCTCGCGCCAGTCGCGGCGGATCATCAACAACAAAACCAGACTAATCGTAGTAAAATCTTCGCCCGTCCCGCTTCCGAAGCAACTAACAGATTTGCTGATGGGCACGATGAATGGCGCGAGGTAAACAGACGGTTAATTTGTCATCCACTCTGTAAATTTTATCATTTTATGTCCCCCGTAAAATGAACGATACTGTTAATACTGTTTTCACTGTACGGGGTGCGACTTTGAATAGTGGTCACATTTATACCGAGGCTACGTTTAACTTTTAGAAACACATAAAATCTTTAAAATTTTTGTGTCTAAGTTTCTCCTTCTCTGAGTTTGTTCTCGTCCAACACTGAAGCTCAAAGTTCCCGTACTCTCTCAACCCTCAAAGGTCACAGTAGTGCGAATTCGCACCACCGTTTTTTTTTAACAGGTAGCAGCTACCGAGGGTTTCCCCACCACGATAATGCCTTCTAGAGCCCAAACATACGAGCCGTACCACAGTCTGTTATTGTCGGCCAAACTAGACTGAAAAGTTCGATCGGTGCGAATTCGCACTAGTGTGGGCAAAAGTGTGGCTGAATTTATATCATATAGGTAATAACTTGAAATGAATTCGTTCGATTCGTCCGTGCTTTGGCTGTGATTTAGAATCTTTTTTTTCGTAACACCACAGGCACTGAACATAATTTTTTGAAAAATTTACAAAACTACATTTTGCAGACGCGGAAAATTGTGAACATTGCAAAGCAGCAAGGAAAGCCCATTAGAATTAACTTTATCACCTGAGTTTCCATTTTCCAGCTCATTATCAATGAAGAATTGTTACTTAAATATGCTACACTAGCACCCAATTAGTTAAAAGCTATAAAAAATTTCGATTTTTTTACCTAATAACAGATTTCCATTAAAAACTCGAATGGGTCGTTATCTTCTCGAAGCAATCTATTTTTCAAACTGTCGCCGGTGCGAAAGATCTCGGTAATGTATCTTTTACCTTGACTACCTGTTCGCCTAATAACAGACGTCCGTACGCGGTATATTTTTCAGTAATCCATTACCACAGATTTTAATTATTGCTCATTAATATCTGCCGGCAGAGAAAGCGCCACCTAGGGTGTTATTAATTTAATTGGTGTAATTAAATTACTTGAGCTGTAACATTTGTTTCTGTCAGGAGTCGTAGCTCAGTTTCAGTGTGTGAATTTTCAGTTACGATCCTACATGTAGGCACATACAGCTTTAAAATATCATTAGACATAAAGCGTCAGGTTCAAACCTCAGTTCAAACCAGAACAGGATTAGATTCTGGGAATTATGTAGAATTAAATCCATTATATTGAGGGTTGCTTTCGCTGTACAGCAAAAATAAAACGCTCTCTCAACGGTAGAAATAAACTACTTTTATTGAAAACTAAGCTTGTGGAAAAAGACGTGCTGTCGGTTCGAATGTTTGCTGGAGAGTCCCTCTTGGCGTGGAGTCGCTCGCAGAAGTACCTGGTCCTTGGCGCCAATCTGCCGGGGTCGTCTTCCGGGAACCCTGGTGCGTCCGGGCGGCGCACAGTGTGCCCATTTGGACAAAATTCTGCCGACAGTACAAGACTAAACCGATTTTCATTAAACATTTTTTGCATGTTTGTTATACCTTAAAAATGACCTATGGGTGCGATAAATTTAATTTGTTACCCTTTGACCTTGATAAAATTCGAATTCGTGGGACACTCAGCCTGTTGTGCATAAAATACGTTTTTAAAATAACTTCACAGACATTTTGGACCATACAGTGCTCACGGAAAATTGTTCAAAGTTTTTTTCTGATTTTATATTATCTTTGTGACTTCAAGCCATATCACCAAGGTCATTTGAAGGTCAAAGGCATATTTTATAGGCTAAATACTGTATATTCATAAAATAAAGTTTGAATTCATCAAAAATTATTATGAAACGATATGAGTATCAGCCAGCTGCGACTCTACATTCTTACCTCAACGTACAGTGTGTCCACGGATTGAGTGCACGTGGGGTGTAAATGACAAAAATTCCAGTTGAAATTTGAGCTTCTGGGCATCATCTCTGCTTGGCCTTCAACTTAGAAGTCGAAAAAATTAGTCCAATTAATTAATGTACAGGGTGTTTTTACGATGAATTTTCAAAAATTGTGAAGAGTAAAGTACCTTTGTTTTTAAAAATATCAAAAATATTTACTTAAGAAAGTTATTGACAAGTAAAAGTTATGACAGATTGTCAATTTTCAATTTGATGGGTCAACTTTGTTTTCAACGCGAATCATTCGAGAATGGCTAGATGGTCAATTTCCTGGCCGGTAGATTGGGCGAAATGGCCCAATTTCTTGGCCTCCTAGAAGTCCTCATTTAACTCTAATGGACTTTTATTTATGAGTTTATCTCAAGCATAAAGTTTATGGGTCCCCGTTGAATAACGATTTATTTGAATTGAAACGAAGAATAAAAGGTACACGAAATTCAAAACGCCTACATATAATTTACCAAGTGCGCTGAGCGATGTGTAATGGTTGGTTGCAGCACATTTGAATAACCATTATATTATTTGTTTATTTATCTTTATTATATTAGTTAAGTTTGTTTTCTAATAAATAATTAGGAATTTGCACTTTGTGGTTGTGAAAAATAAAAAAAAACAAAGTTGGCCGATCAAATTGAAAATTGATAATATGTCATAACATTTAGTTCTCAATAACTTTCTTAAGTAAATATTTTTGATATTTTTAAAAACAAAGGTACTTTACTCTTGACAATTTTTGAAAGTTTATCGTAAAAACACCCTGTACATTAATTAATTATTAGACTAATTTTTTCAACTTCCTAGTTTAAGGCCAAGCAGAGATGATGCTCAAAAGCTCAAATTTCAACTCGAAATTTTTTTATCATTTACACCCCACGTTAATTCAATCCGTGGACACACTGTATGTTGAGATACGAACGTAGAGTCGCAGCTGGCTGATACTCATATCGTTTCATAATAATTTTTTATGAATTCAAACCTTATCTTATGAATATACAGTATTTAGCCTATAAAATACGCCTTTGACCTTCAAATGACCTTGGTGATATGGCTTGAAGTCACAAAGATAATAAGAACTGAGAAAAAACTTTGAACAATTTTTCGTGAGCATTATATGGTCCAAAATGTCTGTGAAGTTATTTTAAAAATGTATTTTATGCACAACAGGCTGGGTGTCCCACAAATTCGAATTTTATCAAGGTCAAAAGGTCACAAATTAAATTTATCGCACCCATAGGTCATTTTTCAAGGTATAACAAACACGCAAAAAAATTTTCATGAAAATCGGTTTAGTTTTGTACTGTCGGCAGAATTTTGTCCAAATGGGCACACTGTGCGGCGTCTCGTTGTACTTAAAAATGGGTCACTTGCGAACACGTGTACCCACAAGATATTTTAATCGTCCCTGTATTATTATATCCGTTGTGCGAACAGAGTAGGTCGTAACAATATTACTGAAATCTGATTAGCAGAAAACATCATTTAATTTGCATTAATATTGCTTTCCTCAGCCACACACAAAGGCAAACTCAAACAGCGTGAGGAAAGAAGTAGACCCGTCTCTTTACCTACCCACGCATCCGTCTGTTGTGTACAAATCCCGATCGACTGGAGAAACAATGGTGACGACGAATGAAAGGAAACTTTTGCAAAAATAATATATTTCCCGTGACAGGAGGTGAATCAATGTCTGGGGTGGATTCTTGCCATTGAACGCTCTAGATATTAATAAGCGAATTGTCACGTAATTGCAGGAAATCGCGGACTATTATTAAAATACTTATAATCCTTAAGACTTCCTTCGGTGCACCGGCTGCTCAGGTGGAAAATCAAAGGCGCGATTCCAGCACTATTTACGCTATTGTATACGTGCCTATAGAAGTAAAGCAGATAAAGGCAAAATGAATATTCAGATTGTACATTGCTCCATTTTCAACGGAAATGAATTAACTGACGTTCTAAGAGTGACTTTATACAGGGTGTGGAGAGTATAATCTATAAAATTTAAATTACAGCTTCCTGATGATATTTGTAATAGAAAAGTCTTATACGAAAAAATTCTATCTTCGCGTTTTTTTTTTGTAAATTAAAGTTCATTTATTCAACGAAAATGAAGGCCGTCCCTGTGTTATTTATTAAAAACTTTGGAAATGTTTTTATGCGACCCGAGATGCAACCTTATAATTTAAGTCGGTATAATCTAATACTAGTAATTCTAAAAGAAGGTTAGGTTTCATTGTCAAAAAATTTGTGCAGTCAACTAATTTTGAATTCATTATTCACTTAATTATTAAATATTAAGCATCGTCCATCGACCTATCAGTGTTAAAAAATGAAAGATTCCAGAAAAAGTGTTTATTTTGTAATTCCACGATAGATATGCTGACTTTTTGGAGAACCGGTTTCCTGAATTATTCGACGATGTGGCTTTACAAGTTCGGGCACGCATGTTTTATCTTCAAGATGGAGCTCCTCCACACAGTACTCGAGAAGTAACGACACTTTTGAATGAAATGTTTCCTCAGCGATGGATTGGACGCTTTGGTCCTGTCTCGTGGCCACCTGGGTCACCCGATCTAACTCCAATGGAAAAAATATTTTGATCCATAATTGAACTTTAATTTACGAAAAAAAAAGCAAAAACAGAACTTTTTCGTATAAGACTTTTCTATTACAAATATCGTTAGGAAGCTGTAGTTTAATTTTTATAGATTATACACGCCACACCCTGTAGAGGCAAATTCACATTAGAAATTTGTCGTCAATTTAATTGTTATCACTTCTTTCAGATCTTCTCAAATGAAACATCGAGAAATTTTAAGAATGGCCATATTCTGGTTGATCTGGTTGACTTTGGGGCAATCGAGTTTTATTCAAAACCGATGCATTTTTGACGATTTTAAAAAGAGTACCGTTTTTGCGTATAATAAAATTTTACATTGTTATACAAGACATGCACTGTACAAGAACCTAACCTCAAAAAAATTGTCATAAAATTGCACTGGGAGAGAGAGAGAGAGTAGGTAGCGACCTCTAGCAGACTGTCAAAAAACTAACAACACTGACGTATGTTAGCATCCTCAAATCCATATTTCAATAATAATTAAATACGTCTTATTTTTTAAATGTTTTGTGCAATGTGTAACCACAATATTTTTTTGATGATTCGGTAGTCGCAATTGCTAACATTTTCAATTTTAACGTCTACAATCCGTTACTTTGCTGAAATACCTCGCCTAGAGAAAACCTGTGGACACGCATCAAAACTTAAACCTTTATTACCGATTCCAAGCTTCACACGTTTAGTCGGGTGCTTATTTATTTGAAAATGCAACATCCCAGGAATTTTGCTACATTCTGCTCCGAAACAAATTCTTCTTTTGTCACTTATTTCACTCGCCTGTCAACTAGAAAACTCGTTTAAATATATTTGCTGCAGTTTCGAATAGTAAACCGGGAAAGATATGAAGGCGCTTGTTACAAACCATACAGTGAGAATAGTTGTCACTTAAGCAAAGTAATTTAAAAAATACAACGAAAATAAACAAAGTTAAAGAATTTTTTCGGAATTTCTGTAAATTTTCATATTAATATTTCGCCAAGTTCGTAATTAACCGCGTCAACCGAAACGTTTTTAATAGAAGGTATTTTTTCAGTACATTTAAAGAAAAATTTTGCAATATCGCAATTTTCTTATAAATATCAGTGTGCATCTCTTTTTTATCACATTGGCTCAACCAACAGAGAAAGGTTACAAAAATATTTGCTTATTTTTTGTATTTGGGTATGATTAAATATTGATTTCTATGTATTTTTAAAGAATGGAACAACAATGTTAATAATGCTAGCAAAACAAACTCAACAACCTGCACGCGGTAGCATCCTATTAACTGACGTACCCTGCCTTCATATTCCTGCTGTTAGGAGCTCGTTATAATACGGAACTGTATCGATAAAATAACGTATCATTTGAAGACAAACCATCCGGTAGGGAATCGGATCATATTCTCGAATTCCAATTATGAGCTGCCATCCTCAGGACCTATGTTATTAAAAATGTTTGCTTGGATGCTTGGTCCCGGCACGATATGGCAAAAACCGTAATAGCCGAAAAAATATTAATATTTACATTTCCCTTTTGAAATCGAATCGCGATTTCCGCACTATGCATCCCTGTTTATACTTTACCCAAGATTCTAACCAAAAACATTGTATTTTACAAATTTTGGTACAGTTCACTTGCAAGTTTTAAACTTTTTTCGTCTTTTATATGCCTATTTCATTTTGGCTTCCGTGAAATTTTTAGTTAAACAAAGCAGCCTCATGAAACAGTAATAATCCGCTAGATCACGTCGACTTTGCAATACTGCACAAGTGCCGAGTAGGTTTCTAATAATTTAGATGCTTTTTAGAAATATGTGATGTTGTAAGCTGTATTATGTACAAAAATTGTTACATACATTTGTGGATTTAACATGAAATGTGGGGACAGGAGTCGTTTGTATATTATTACAGTTATAAATCCACAAAAAAAAAGTGATTAGGTACTCACGATTGTTTTTGCAATGCAAAATGGTGACCGGCATCGGCAACGTCTTCCACCTTCCACCAAAACACACAAGCACAACACTTACACACACTTATTCACAGTTAAATATCAACCCCTCACGATACCGGTGAGGATACTCCCTTTTTGAATCTTTCGCACTACCTTTAGTTTATTTAGTTTACTTTTCAAAACCACAACAATTTTGTCTTTTCACTTTCTTTCTTGCCGATCCCACTCATGCCCGCACTTAACTAGTTCTCGCTTCTGTGTCGACATCTACTGGCCCAACGTCTAACAAACAGTGAACGGACAAACCAAACCAACGCGCGCACTACTAACTTAAATAAAATTAATTAAAATAGATTTAAAATGTTGAAAATTACAAGGAAATAGTGAAATTAATAAGATTATATTATAAAGCTGATAACTTCATGCAATTCCGATAAGAATTTAAGTTTAGTAATTGAAATTCTTCTGACAAAGTACCACAATATTCGTACAGATATCGCTGTACAGAAAACGTTTGTAGTAAAAATTGTACTACTTTTTCATTCCTAATATTCGGGATTTCGGGAACTAACCGGAATCGCTTTGCAGGTGTCAGAGCATAAGACCCTGCTAGATACAGAAGAGTTAAGAATGCAACGAAACGTGTGCACTTTTTGGAGAATATGATGTGAAAAAATGAAGTGACACAAACCTATATGTATGTAGTTTTATATTTTATATTTAATATGGAGGGTAGGTAGATATTTTTTAATAATAAATAAATTCTATAACAGTTTTATGTTTCGTATTGGATAGATTTAAACTCTGACTTTATTGGTGAGAGTTTGCAATCTAAAGAATGCACAGAATTTAAAAAAGAACGATTATTGATTAGGTTAGGTTAGGTCAAGTAAAATATCATGTTATAAATATTAATTTTTTCATTGAATTTATCGTTTTAAACCCTTATTTATTCTATTTGGTAAAAAAATACTCGTACTTTTGTAAGCCCATATATTGTTTTAGTTAGGTGGGTAGATATTTAACTGCTATGATCGTCATCTCATACATAGAATATACTGTTAGTGATCTGCATTTTTAACAACTTAAGACTATGTGTCACGTGACTATTGCTTTGGCGGTAAAACCGAGAAAATAAAAAAAATATGAAAAAATCACAGAAGCCGACAACGGGTTTTATTAGAAATTGAAATTCCATTTTATCTAACAGAGTCAGAGTACCTACTACAGGAAAATAAATGACCACCAAACAGGTTCATCGTTTGCTTGATTTGACTGAATCAACTAATTGTGCAATTTTATATGCACTAAACGAGTTCTACTTCTAGTATTCACTGTTTTCATAAGAACTTTTTTGTTCACAATAAATTCCTGTGTGAAAGTTAGTACATTTAAAAAGGTAACACGTTCCTTTGATGAAACCACGTGCGTTTTAATAATTTCCCATCCCTTGTATAATACTAGCTCTGATGTATGCCCGTTCTAAACGTGAAAAATCACCGTTGCCCATAACTGGGCACAACAGAGCACAACAATTAGCCTAACGGCGGTCGCCCCGTTGCTACATTCCCCACCCTACAGCTCCTATTCGTCATATGCACAGGTATAGGCCCCCACATTTTATTTAATTATTCACGGCGTGTATCATCTCTAACTACCCGCCAAGAAGATTATGCGGCGCGGGCACAATTGGATGACTAATTTACAATATCTATTACGTTAAAGCCTGATTGATATACGTGAGGTCCCGGGGGAGATTTGATAATTAATTCGCGCGAATTTGGTCCCCCCTTTATTGCCATAACTCGATTGAATAAATTATTGGCACCTGAGAGGCTGGGGAATGCCTAAGGGCTACTTTTTTGGAAGTGACAGCGGATTTTTTTGGCAAGTAGTTGGTCTTTATTTATATGTTTACCATATTTCTGTGGTTTTATATATTTACCATATTCTAACCTGTAAGTTCTATTTAAAATTTGACCGAATTGTTGTATATGATAATCGTAATTCATGACACTTTGCACTTCCATCGTCAAAAATGTTTTCTCATTAAGTAGAACAAATCATCTAATACAAAGGTCGCATACCTGAGCACGTGCTTTATGATTATGGATCTGTTGTCATTTTTTTTGCTGACGAAGCAGAGCTCACATTGTGGAGCTATTCGTTCCGACGACTGTGCCTTCGTTCCACAACCTGCATACGTCTGCCTCGTGATACTACGAAGGCATCATTCATATCGTTAGTCTCTACGTTCGTAATGTAAATCGTAAGAAATATGACCCGAGACGCAGGCAATTTGCCATTTTTTATTTAAATGGGTTTAATCTTTAACGTAATTTTTTATTTGGTGTACACTACAAGTTTTTCAGCGTATTCAGCTCCAAACGACCCATAATATTTTCTCCAGGATTTCGCGGTAATTTGGATTCCTGCTGGACTGCTACTAAAATCTTGAAAACTGCGATTTTTTTAACCCCTTGGGGTTTCTTTACACAATATTTCTACAAAACTGTTGCCGTTACATTGAATAAAAATTTGGAGGCACTGTACAATGCACAGTGAGTCAAAATCGATGAGATTTCAGGATATCCCAAAAAGATTTTTATTTTTACTTAGTTTGCATGAAGTTGAACATGAATACCAAGTATTGTTTTTGAAAATAGATTTTTTTCGCATTACGATAAGCCTTGAATCTTGAAATCTCCTTTATAAATAGGTAAATAAACAGTAATTACTTCCTTCATCAGTGGACTCATTTAATGCTAATAGAAATTATTTTGAACTAAATATTCGCGATTGCTAAATAAATGCGCCATTTTCAAAACAAAACTTGGAAATACGGTTATTTAATGTACTCTCGAAAAACAGCACAGCAATCACTGCAACAATGTATTACAAACTGGCTTTCGAATACAGTCCGGCTTCATAAGAAACTTACAAACTCGTCCACAGCTCATTTGAAATACTCTTTACCTAATTAGATAACATTAAAGTGTATTTCTCTCTAAAATCTACGTATTTAAATAGTCAGTACAGTAATTATTATAATATACCACGTTGTATATTCAAAATTAATTCCAACTGAGCAAATACAACTCACACTAAACTGTTTTCTAATACAACAGGCGCATAAATTCAATACGTTACACCCATACAACCTGTCTAGAAAATAACAAATGCGAGCTTGAGAGGAAGGCGCTCGGCAAACATTTAATATCATAATATTGACTCTTTATAAATGGTATCTGCTACCTGTAAGGTATACGTATTACGCCGAACAAGTGGATATTCACCGTAATGAGAAGTAAATACCTCTACTTGCTCCTGTGATTTATTCCGCCAGTGCCGTATATTCGCTACGGAGCCTTTGCTTGACATTCGCGCTAAATATGTCACCGAACTATCGACCCTTGGCCCCTTCGACATTTACATTGCACTTTGCATTACATCGGACGGAGACGCGATTAGGTTATTTTAAGGCGAAAAGTTCCTACGGATGTGAATGGTTCAGCTTTATTGTCTTCCAAAGATCCACAAACCAAACCAAATTAGTATAGTGGTTTTTAGTTGTTCCACAGACAAAATAGCTATCGCCCCAGACCGCTACTGGCATAGGCCAGCAGTTTTCAATTCCCCAATTGACGACGAGTACACCACCAGCAGAATTTTAGGAAGAATCAAATGCAGCGGCCCGCATTCCTACGCGTATCCTAGCAACATCAACACTTTGGCAATGTTGCCAGGCGTACTTACGGATTTATTTTGTACAGTTTTTTAACAACATCTGTTTTTTTTGCGTTACTGTATTTACTTAAATGTATGATGTTGGTATTGATAAAAATGTTTTAAAGAACCAACGAATATCTATGTAGTTTCATATTATATTCTGCAGCGTTGTCACAGTTAAGTTATTTAATCATAATTTCGTTAATTATTGAAATACTGCAGAAAATATATTTCCAAATAAACAAGATTCGTAATGATATTTTAAACAGCTTGTAATATAATTTTTTTAATGTATAATGATGATGATAAATTTATTTAATATACAAGATGGGTTATTAGTACGTCGCGGAATGTAGGTACAGTTGTTTTTTTTTTGTATTTTGACATCCACTTATAGGTTTAATAATTAAAGATATAAAAACGCTTTAAATACAAATGTGCGACTTTTCCTTTATTTCTTTTGACATCAAAATTTGCTGCCATAAAATATATGTATATATAAGTAAAAAAATCAATAAAAAAATGAAAATTCATCCTAATTGAATTAACAAACAACGATTTTTATAACTAACCTTTACAACAACATAAGGAGAATACCTAAAAACGAAATAACATTAAAATGCCTACAATTTTTACAAATTTTCAACATGCAAGTAATTGTGCGTGATGATACAGTTGAAAATATGCTTTAATTTACTATTTATTGGGTTAAAAACAAATTCAAAATTATCGAACATTTCCTCTTGTGTTTTTTCTTTCAATACTTGTAAATGTTGAGGTCGTTAATAATATATTTTGTTGAAGTGTACCCACAAAAATATGTCTAAAGGACTGAGATCGGGGCTGTGTTCTGGCTACCTAAGGTTTCTAATAATATTTTTTACAGTGTTCGTTGACGAGATTCGTCCTCCAAAATAAAATTGCCGATATAATAATGTAGGATACATTATTGTTATTTGAATAATACAGTTTAATTATGTTTTATCTTTCATCAGAATAACCCATTTTAGTTTTTTAAATTTTTTTAAATTAAAATGGGTTATTCTGATAATGATAAACCCCATGTATTTTTAAAGGAAGGTTCTGTCATTTTTGTCTGATTGTGTGCGAGAGAGAGATATAATTATAGAGGGATTCTCTCTCTGTCTCTCTCTCTGTCTCTCTTTGCTGTCTTCAGGAGTCTCTGGGGCTTCCCCATCATCTTCAGGACACCTAGGGAGGGAGCGTGGGGTAGAGCGCGTGGCCTTTTTAGCCTTCGTCATCGAGCTATGACTTTACAAGGTATGAGAAAAAAAAGTTTTTGCTCGTAACTCGGAAATGACTCGAAATATCAAAAAATTCTCGCATGGTACTGATTGGTGATCGAGTGAAAAATGTGCGAAGTCCGCAAGTCGAAAGAAAAAATCGGGACCAACGGTGTGTGGTGTGTGACATCATAGAATAAAAAAGTGTTTATCCACGACTATTGTATAATGTACCCATTATACGTCTGTTTGCTCGACCTTAATAATACCCATTAATCACGGCAGTGATTAATGAGTCATTAATCACTACTGTCAGATGCTTCCTTAATTTAGCTATAATATTATATTGTTCTGCTACAAACAATCCGTTTTTAAAATTTTATCGTGTAAACCACTAAATATTTTCAATTCAGTGCTGTACATATAAAAAAAAAATTAAAAAAGTGAATTTTCCTAGACCGGATTCGAACCTGGGACCCGCGGTTGGAAGAGAAAGAGCATCTACACTGAGCTATCAGCGACTTCATTTGTGCGAGTCGTATATCTGTTTCTTAACATACCATGTTTTTCGAAACATTTCAAAAAGCACTTCAACAAAAATATTTAGTAGTCGTGGATAAAGTATAGTATTCTACTCCCGTATAATGGGTATTATTCACTCGGTGATTTAGGCCACTCGCCTGCGGCTCGTGGCCGTAAACTTCACCTCGTGAATAATACCCATCATTATACGCTCGTTGAATAATATACTATTATAACTCGGAAACGGTGCATTGAATCGAAAAAATAATTAAAAAACTCTCCCCACACCCCAGACTTATCCGTTCTGCGTTGAATAACCACCCCTTGAGGTTCCAACAATTTTATTAAATCAAAAATTAAGGTACTATTCTTAAAGACATTTTACATTTTCTAATTTTTTTGAAATAAATAATTAATTAGGTAAATTCATAGTTTTGATTCTAACTTGATTTATTTTATTTAGCATTTAACACAAATGTCATTTCGAAACAAAATATAACTCTTCAATTACATAATTAAATGCATTAAATTTATTTGGCAGTTATTGTTTGGCAACAAAGCCACCACTAGAACTGCCACATATTGCTGAGTAGAAGCAGCCAGCGGTCTGAGGCGATAAGCTATATTGTCTGTGGTTGTCCTTTTCGAATAATTATTACTGGACGTTAAAAAATATACATATGATAAAAAAGGAAAATAAACCCTCTACATAGATGTTTGAAGATAGGAAAAACGGATACAAAAGGAAACAGAATGTATAGAGAATATAACTAAATTAAAATACTAGAAACAGTGGAATAAAAAGAAGGAAATAATTTGTATAACACATCTGAATTTGCGCACAAAACAGACATCCAAGGAGAATTACCTGCACCTTCTAGCGGTTTTAATTACAGGCATATACCCATAAGCTTCGACGCTGCATATTAATCCAAACTGCTCCACCGGGATATAAAGCAATTTAAGGTACATCTGGCTGCGTTCAGAGCGAGGTATGGAGAATGCCCTTCAGGCGGAATGATGTACCTCTTCACTTTCGAATCATAACGTGCTCGGTCTCTTTATCTTGCCGCGCTACACGATGCCTAAACCAAACGCCGGTGGCAACTGTTAATAAGAAAGGCAAATTAATTGCAGACTGGGGGTGTAATACAGACGATTTGAATAGGACGGTGTGGGATAACACTGCATCTGCGTGACGGTAGTGCGACTGTATTGCATTGCACATGCACGAAGGCGCAGAAAAATCGTAAGTTATTAAAAAGTATGGCAGAAAACCAGACGTACCATCCACTGTAAAAAAAATCACTTACATTCACTCAAATTTTACTCAATAATGGCGGCAATTTCTGCACACATCAGATTGAGTGAAATTTTCACTCATACACCACGCCACGAGTTGACCTAATGGGGGCGATGGGAATAGACAAAGACAACGCACGACAACCATAGAATGGGTCTCAATAATAAGGACATTTACTTGGATTTAGCTACAAGTGTATCAAATACGAGTTTATTTGCAGAATTTATTTAACGAGTGCCTATATTTGAGTCAAAGTACTCAGTTTTAGTTTAATTGTTATCAGGAATGAGTAAAATGCGTGTAATGTCATCAATGTACCTAAAAATTTGTATAAGTTACCAAAGTGATATAAGCTCTATTTTTTCTACAAAGCAAGTAGCTTAATATTTACAACCTCTATAGATTTATTAACAATATCTTTTACTGGTACTTTTCGACGTACAAAGAAAACAATCGTCTCGATATTTACTTCCGTAGATTTTTTTTTTCTAAAATTAGTAACTGGCATTTCCCAATCAATTATTGTAACGTGTTTTATAAAAACATTATTTCAGCTTCTATAAAGCATCAAACTGGTTGGGTATCAACCCAATGAGAGTAGGCAGATATTCCAAGCTTCCTCATAATGACTTCCTTATCTTCCTCAGGTGGTGGGTGTACCTGGAAAATAGCGCATATTGAATACACCGCGGTATATGATAATGAAATTATTCTGCATCTAGGTAACATTTCTGCGGCCCCGTTACACATTACCTTCCGTATCATTTTACTCTATTAGTAGCCTTGTCAGCTGTTGTTTATTGTAATTCGCGTAGCGCTTAGTATAAGCGCGATTGTTTCCGTGTTAGTTATGGAGAAGCTGGAAAATGACGGTCCTGCGGGCTTGCAGCTCATGACAACGTAAGTGGATTGCTCTTTTAATTTTAAGTAAATAACAGCCATGCCAATATTTCTAAGCCAAGTGCATTGAGGATATAGAGGAAAGGCTATTCTGAACACTTACGACAAGGATGATATTGAAAATATAATTTATTCTACAAATTGCAAATGGTACTACATGTTTTTCGTTACTTAAATACTGAATGCAAACACGTATTCCAATGTACAAATTTAATTTGTTCTGAGCATTTTGACCAGTTTGACTTCACGCATGTACAAGTTCGAATAAATTTCATATCACCGTATCCTATTTCTTCCCGTAATTGTGAAATACCGGCGATTTTCAATACATTTCAATACATTCCAGTCAAAACCGAAACAAACTGTTACTGCATTTCTATTCCAAAGCGGAGTACTCCATTTATTTTAATATAATACGTTCGAAACACAATCCCGGTATTAATATTTCAAAACACACATTCGACATCCACAAAAATAATTCGTATCTGTATCGGGGCTTTCAACGTTACTATAAAAAATACCAGCCGTAACTCCGCAATAATCAAATCGGCAATTTGATATACTTGCTTCATTAGCTGTGTCGCTCTAAGTAGATAATCGAGTTGAATACATTCGCGTAAAGAAAATAAACTAGCAAAAGTTATAGTTATGAGTCCAGAAGGAAAAAGGGACAGGGCGAGAGCAGGGAGCGAGGTAAAATTAGCGAGTTCCAGGCAGTGGCGGCTCGGCAGGGACGGTAGGGTCAGCAGTCCCGACCAAAAATAATTGATGTCAGAACCATTCACAGATTTAGAAACGTGTAATGTGGATTGAAAAGAGTCTGATAGTGATTCAAACGTATCTGATGAAGATTTCTAGGGAACTAGTGAAGAAATAATTTAGTTTTTAGTATAAAAACACTTTCCTGTATGACAAACAATTACCTTTCATGTTATTACAATATCGTTCATATTATTTTATGTATCGTTGTTCATTGTTTTCTTGTTTGTTTTTTGGACGGTGTTTCAAACACCAATTTACAATCGTCAAATGGTGAATAATATTTGTAGATTGGTTTTAAATTTGATCTTAACGTCGTATCTGGAAGATATGACATTTTATTACATGTACGTTATCCACAACAGTTCACTTCCATTAGTGTTTTGTTGTTTTATGCAGACTTATGGCTTTATCTTGAGTCGGCTTGCCGTACTTTTCCCCACTTCCATTCATTCTTACCAGCATTCATGTCTTCGTTCTAATAGTACAATTGTATTCGTTGAATTTATAACATTATTTTAATCATAATTCTCGCAAAAATATCAACTTTCATGTCTGGACTAAGTACTATTAATATTAGAAACAACTCATTTCAGTAACATTTTTAAATTCCTCTCAAAAAACTAATACTTTACTCTTGACACAAATTCACGTTTCCTTATTTGTTAACCACTCTGTATATTATGGCTGAGTATGGCTAATGGCTTTTTACGATAAGCAAAATTTTTTATGAAGAATGACTTTTTCTCTTAAAATGCGAAATAAGGAAAATTACAAGTATAGTTATAGACTATTGATTATATAAAAAAAACAGGGTTAAAATGAACTATAACGTTTAAGCAATTTTATTGCATGAATCAAAGGGTCATTTTAGATAAAAAAAAACCGCGGAGTGTTATTAAATTAGAGGGTGGAAATTGGAGATAGGGGTGAAAATGCACTCCTTTAAGTTTTTTTAATTGCAGCTCGAAAACGAAGCAAATTTTCGGTATAGTTCATAGGAAAAATTTTGTAGAGAACTGAATTTCCCATCGAAGTGGCTCATTTAAAAAATTTAAAAGAAAAATTTTATACAAAAGATAGTTAATAAACAATTTTAAAAAAAGCAAAAAATAAGATTTTTTTATTTGACCGGTTATAACTCAGTCAATATTAGTCCAAAAACTTTTGAAAACGCCTCATTTTGAAGGAAATCTCATCTAGTTTTATTATACAGCAAATTTCTTTGCCTACTTCTACTAAAAAAAATTAGAGTAAAAAAAAGTAGAAAAATAAAAAAATCTTATTTTTTTTCTTTTTTTTAAATTGTTTATTAACGATTTTTTGCATAAAATTTTTCTTTTAAATAAGCCATTTCGATGGGAAATTCAATTCTCTACAAAATTTTTCCTATGAACTATACCGAAATTTCAAAAAGTAAAAAAAAAACAAAAAATCGAAATTTTTGCTTTTTTTTCAAATTGTTTATAATCCAGGCGGTATCTGTCTTACAAAGGGGTAAAACGCATATGATCGGAGATTTTTGCTTTAACGGCTTCTAAATAACATCAGAAATGATAATTTTTCTATGCAAATAAAAAAAAACGTGGGCTTAATTGTTATTACAAAAAAGTATAAAAAAATAACAAAACAAAATCATTTTTTTCTTGGATTTCTCGTCGACAACTTAGCAACTATTCATTTTAGACAAAAATGGAAGAGGAAAAAAAGTTTTGTAATTAAATTTTGAACAAGATAGAGTTAGTTGCAATTCGAAAAAATAATTATTGTTGTTGCAAAAATCGGAAAAATCATTTAAAAAATTGCAAAAAATGCTAGTTTATTTGTCAATGTTTTTCAGACACTTGAATAATACCTAGGATCTTCATACTTTTCCCAATTAAACTTCTTAGTGCATAGAATTATCACACCAAATTTCATCCAATTCGGTTCGATAGTTTTTACATAATAATTGTTTAATTTTTTTTTATTTTTTTTTAAATTAAAAAATTTTCAAAATCAAATTTCTAAAAATCTAAAGCCTTTGAATACTTGAAAATTTCACCACAAAAAGAAGAGCTCTCAAGCTTTAAAATGCTTTTTGAAAAATTCAAATCGGACGATTAGGAGCCGTGGTGATTGTTTAAACATTTTCGCAATTTTCACGCTTAGAAACAATGGCAATAATTTTATGTTCTTTTCAAATTTTTGGTAAAACTAGTAAGTTTGTTTAAATATTATAAAATTGTTTAAACAATAATTATTTAAATAAACAACTGAAAATTGGTATTAATTTTTAGTTGTACGATAAATTTCTGTCTTTCAAAAATTATTACTCACATAAATTGTGAATAATTATAATTATAATTTTTTCGTTTACTTTTAAAATATTTATCTAAAATTATTTTTTTATTTATAAAAAAAAGTATAAGAATATTTTGGATATTTAATTAATACCAACATGGTGCAACATGCAAAAATTTTGGTCGTGAAAAATTAACATAGTAAATAAATAAACATAATAAATTAATCATTTTTTAAAGTAACTGTTTATCGGCATGTCAAAAGTCCAATAATTAATAATAAAATGTAGTTGAAAATATGATAATTGAATTTTTTAGTTGCGAGACATCGACTTGAAAAAAATCATAGAAATTGGTCCATTAGACGCTGAGATAAGTGAAATTTTTCCGAGTGTCGCAATTTTGAATTCGAGAATTCAGATCGGAGTCGCTGTGTGTTTGCTCCCCCCACCACTGATACCTCATTGATTTCACGCGGTTTTGAATATCTTTGAGTGACATTTTAAATGGGACGCCCGTGATTGCAAATTTTGAAAATTTTCAAAAAACAGCCCTTATAGTTTTGCTGTAAATAAGGGTTAACTTTAACGGGCTATAACTCCGAAAATAATGGGCGGATCATCAGGTTTTTTTTTAAATACTCTCCTTACCGAGTACTTTCAAACCATATTTTAAAATAAAAAAAAAAATTAAAAAACTTTAAATTATTGCAATTGTTTATAAGCGTGAAAATTGCGGAAATGTTTAAACAATCACCACGGCTCACCTAATCGTCCGATTTGAATTTTTCAAAAAGCATTTTAAAGCTTGAGAGCTCTTCTTTTTGTGGCGAAATTATTCGAAAGTATTCAAAGGCTTTAGATTTTTAGAAATTTGATTTTGAAAATTCTTTAATAAAATAAAAAAAATAAAAAAAATTAAAAAAATTAAACAATTATTATGTAAAAACTATCAAACCGAACTGGGTGAGATTTGGTTCTATGCACTAAGAAGTTTAATTGGAAAAAGTATGAAGATCTTAGGTATTATTCAAGTGTCTGAAAAAAATTTACAAATAAACTAGCATTTTGTGCAATTTTTTAAATGATTTTTCCGATTTTTGCAACAACAATAATTATTTTTTCGAATTGCAACTAACTCTATCTTGTTCAAAATTTAATTACAAAACTTTTTTCCTCTTCCATTTTTGTCTAACATGAATAGTTGCTAAGTTGTCGACGAGAAATACAAGAAAAAAATGATTTTTTTTTATTTTTTATACTTTTTTGTAATAACAATTAAGCCCACGTTTTTTTTTATTTGCATAGAAAAATTATCATTTCTGATGTTATTTAGAAGCCGTTAAAGCAAAAATCTCCGATCATATGCGTTTTACCCAACCCGAAACAAGTACCGCCTGAACTATTATTAACGATTTTTTGCATAAAATTTTCCTTTTATATTTTGTAAATAAACCATTCAAATTCAATTTCCTAAATAATTTTTCCTATGAACTATAGCGAAATTTTGCTTCGTTTTCGAGATACAATTAAAAAACTGAAAGGGGTGTATTTTCACCCCTATCTCCAATTCCTACCCTCTAATTTCATAACACTTTGCGATTTCTTCATCAAAAATGACCATTTGAACGATTCATGTAATAAAATATTTTTATTGTCATAGATCCTTTTAATATCCTATAATCCTATTAGGTCCATTCGGGAACACACTGTATTATCACGAGACGTCCCTGGTTCCAAGCCAGGTAACGGATGGGAAGAGGAAATAGAAAAGGAAGCGTGCGGAGCCGCGTCGGGATGTTGCAGCGGCGAGAATGGGAACTGGAAGTGACGACATCATCGCCACATTACACAGGAACATCAAATTACTACCTTATTTACTTTATGTTCTTGGATACAATAAAGGACTTCCCAAATTAAATCTTCCTTTGTACGTTTTCTCGCCCAGAGGTGGCACGAGTTTTCCGTTTGCCCCATAAAAAGATGTGTAATAGCTTTCTCTCTGATGAGCGGAGGTACAGCTAGAGATAGAAATTATATAATTTTTGCGAAAACGGCAAGGTGCTTGCCAGGAATTTACTTTTGTAAAACTATGACCATAATTGAAATATTAATAATTGGGTAATTGGGCGAAATTAACTTTGTTCTTGATTTGTGTGGTGCCTAAACCAGTACAAATCACTAAATTGGAATATTATTTATACAAAATTAATCATTATAGGTGGTTTCGAATTATTATATTCAAATCGTTTCATTAAAGGGGACCAAAATTAAAACTATCGATTCACATTTTAATAATTTACCCATGTAATTAATGTAATTACAGCAATGCTTTACGTTAAAATGAATTATGTGAAACATTAATATTGATAAAACTCATACCTGATTATTCCATACCCATACTTGGTTCAATATCATAAAATTAGGTATATTAAATAAAATTGTTAAATATTATTAAATATAAATGTCAGTATTCCACTTATAGAAGCATAAGTAGTTTTAGGAACATTTTGGTCGCAACCATCTCACGACCAATTTTTACCACTGTGTTAATTTAACGATAATAAAATATAGAAAATTAAAATAAAATCGTTACAGAAGGAAAATTTAAGAATCCGCGAGTAGAAAATCAAAAGTTTCACCGTTCCTGCATTATTTTTACGTTTTCTTCTTAAAACGAGTTGTTTCTACCCCAACAATTCTTGCAACTGCCCAAACAGGTTTACACTGAAAATCACGTAAAGCTGTCATTTGACACGATCACAAGAACTGCAATTCAAACTGTCAGCCATGTCTTTCAATAACCTATTAGACCTGACGTACCTGTCAGGCATCGCCAAAAATCACCAGTTGTCAAAAGTAACATCTCTACATCACCATGATTCACTCATAAGAAATTATCATGAAAATTAAAATTCTAAGTGAAGAAATAAAATGATTTGAACGATACGGTACCAAAAAAAAAATGCCTAGCAGAGAAATTATTCAGATACACATCGGACAAGCAGGAGTTCAAATAGCTAACGCATGCTGGGAGTTGTACTGCCTGGAGCATGGAATCCGAACCGACGGCACCCTCGTCGAGAGCGTCAGATCGGACGACAGTTACAGTCCGTTCTTCAGCATTTCCGGTGTAGGGCAAGCTGTCCCTAGAGTGGTGATGATCGACCTGGAACCCACAGTCATAGACGAAATCCGCACTGGTTATTACCGCCGTTTATTCCATCCCGACCAACTGCTAAATGGAAAGGAAGACGCGGCTAATAACTACGCCAGAGGTATGTACGGAATAGGTACAGAAATGATAGATCTAGCTCTAGACAGAACGAGGCTTGTAGCAGACGCTTGTCACAGCTTGCAAGGGTTCATTCTCTTCAAAGCTTTCGGTGGCGGGACTGGCTCCGGTTTCACCAGTCTCTTCCTTGAAAGGCTCAGCACGGACTACAAGAAAATAAGCATCCTCGAATTCGCTGTGTATCCTTCACCAAGAATCTCCCCTATAATAGTAGAACCCTACAACGCGGTTCTAACAACGAACAGTTGCATCGAAAACGAAGACGTATGTTTCGTCATGGACAACGAAGCTGTTTACGATATCCTCTTGAGGAACTTGGATACCCCTCGTCCTACCTACACCAACCTCAACAGACTCCTTGGGCAGGTGGTTTCCGCCGTTACCGCTTCTTTGAGGTTTGAGGGCGCCGTAAACGTGGACCTAGCGGAATTCCAAACCAATCTCGTGCCTTACCCTCGAATACACTTCCCTCTGATAACCTACGCGCCTTTTGTGCCTGCCTCCAAAGCTTATCACGAGCAGCTATCGGTGGCCCAACTTACTAACTCCTGCTTTGAGCCAGCTCAACAAATGGTGAAATGTGATCCCAGACATGGTAAGTCCCCCCCATCAAAACAAGATAACATTATTTAAGTATACTTTTTAGGTAAATACATGTCGTGTTGTTTGCTGTACCGTGGAGACGTCACCCCAACGGATATAAACAATGCCATTATGAACATCAAGAGTAAGCGTTCTATATCATTCGTTGACTGGTGTCCAACAGGGTTTAAAATTGGCATCAACTACCAACCTCCCACCACCGTCCCAGGGGGTGACTTAGCAGCCGTGAGACGAGCTGTGACGATGCTCTCCAACAGTACCGCCATCAGGGAAGCTTGGGAACGACTGCTGAGGAAGTTCAAATTGATGTATTCGAAAAGGGCCTTTGTCCACCACTACGTGGGTGAGGGGATGGAAGAGGGAGAGTTTCAAGACGCCAAGGAGAATTTGGAAGCCTTGATTCTGGATTATAAAGAAGTCGATAATGACTGAAATTATATTTGTAAATGTATACGTCAATTTATTGCATCTAGATCCGTGGTTTCCAAAAGTTTAAAGCAGTCACGATTAAAGAATAGTACATATATCTGCTAGTTTGTTTCAGCTAACAACATATTTGGTTTGAGAATTAACAATAGTCGGATAAATTTTTTAAGGGTTTTTATTTATTTTGCAAAAAAGTCTTTGCGGTTCATACAATACTCAAAGGTCATTTTATGCAAATTTATTACTCCCGGTGACTAGAGGCACTAATCTCTTGACGACTTTGTGGCGACGATAAACCTACTTGAAAACCCTTAACTTTTCAATAATTATTGTTGACTGAAATATTTTACTGTCTGATTTGGCTCATCCGTTCCGAGAACTAACAAATAAACTACCCCGCGTCCCGCCTTTTGTTACAAATGCATGTATTATTACGAGATACCACCCCCATACGTTTGGAAAGTACAAAGCAATGTTCTGATCCTTGTTTAAACGATATCCCTATCCCACACCTAATATATCTATGTATCTAATACGAATAGCTGCCTGGTAACAAATCTGCGGTATGTGCGGTGTGTTTACCAATACTTTCCGAGTTCCCTTGTCCCTTTTAGGACTTAAAAATGTTACATCTGTCCCTTCCCCAGTTTACACATCCTCTAAACCGCAACAAGATTAAGTGCGGTATATTTGATTCAGACCATTCGTTACAGGATATCTTGGAGTATAAATATAGAAGGGTAACAATATCAAGATTCGGACTGACACTGCTGACGTTTTACACCCCTATCAGAACGAACCGGGATAAATTTATTGGTTTAGGTTTACATTTTAACGACGCTATTTATTATACAAACATCGTGAGGAATCTATCAAGTGATAATAATAATATCAATCGAGTATCTAGTGGATGGAATGTTTTGCATAAAAACTAAGTACATCCCTTTTTGTTTGTCATGTGCAATACCATTTTCCTGTTTAGTTTAATAATCCTTGTTCCTTTACCAACATCCAAAGACGTCTAATATCCAAGCAAACACGCTTTCTACAGTTCAAAGCGCCATCTGTTCGAGAGTAGAAACAATCAGGAATAAACTAATCTGTTCTTAGGCTACTACTTACATTACTACTGCTCCGAGTCGTATGCGAATAAACATATGTCTAATCCATAATTAAATGTAGCGAAACAAAATAAACATTCCGAATTTGGGGCTGGTTTTTTTTTGTCTATTATTTGATTGATATCCTAGACACATATCCCGCAGTTTTTATGGGCGGAAAAATTTTATCCTTCCCATTAAGTGAAGAATGCCTCAGGCAAGAGAAAAATAAAATAATATGTTGTATCATTAAGTACATGTATTCATTAGTTGACTTTTAAACTGGACTGTTAGGGGATCGACCTACAAAGCAGGGCCGGGTTTTAAGAATTTGACTAAATCAATGTTAAAATAACTAACATACAAACTTTGAGAGAAATGTTCTAGTTAAAGCAGATTCTCGATTTGATGTACTCTTTAACTTTTTTCAAAAATGTCAACGCTTTATCTTACAAATTTTTTAGTTAAGTTTAGTTAAAAAAGTTAAGTTTAAAAATTAAACAGCGTCGCTTTAGAATCCGAGTCTGCTCTATCAGTGATTGTTGTTGGGTGGCATTGGACGTCCGTTGTCGAAACATTACCAGTCTTAACGATAACCGAGGCTCCTCCTCATAATTTAATTGGTTATAAAAACGTCCTTAAAATACAAAAGTGGCGCCAAGGTAATTAATCAGAATCGTTGTGATGATATAATTAGATCTAAAATATAAAGCAGTCGTTCCTATGCTGATTACAAGTTCTACGTTATTAACGTTGTGAAAAAATCTACATACAATTATGAACTCAGTTTAATGGGATAATTAAAGGTTGTTAACAAAAGCTTGAAACGCCCCTGCCGTGTTTTTATTTAATTAACAAGGCCCATGATTTATCAGTAATCCATATTTGTCCGAATCGCTATGAGAAATAATTGAACTCGAAATATTTTTTTATACACAGCATATTAATAACATAGGTATACGAAATATATAGACACACTATCTGACGATGGAAATAATGTATTTCTAAGAACAAGAACAAAAAACTCTTGGATTGTTTAAAGATAAAACATATTTAACAGTGACACTACATAGAAATTTACTAATAAAAGCTAATTTGAAAGGAAAGACAAATATCCACAAGAAAGAGGTATTTTTTGTTCCCGTTGTCATGCTTTATCAGAAAATATAATCAACTATTATTTTGCACGGGGTCGTAGGTAGTATGTTTTTTTTATAAAATAGTCGAGTTTCCCATATCTCTGCCACTGGTTGCGCAAAAGTCTTGATATTACAGCATTTTATGAAAACTTGATCCAATACAGAAAAATTTAATTCAAATACCTTTATTATTTCAGAAGATATTTACTGTAAATTATTTTTTTAACTGTTAATACTGTATCTAGAAAACGGTTGAGTTTTCAAAATAAATTTATATGACAATGTCCTTTTTCTTTGTACTATCTGCTTCCGAAGTCTCATTAAAACTGAGACACCCTGTATGTATCCTCTAACAAGACAGTGAATTTAATAAATTTATAATAATGCTAAATAAAATATATTACCACAAATCGTAGTTATTTTCTATAAATATAAATTAAAGCCAACAGGCAATAACAACAATTTTGTAAATTTTTAATACATATTTTTTCCACACTGAAAAAAAAGTATTTGGATCAAATGAGCAGATAGTTTTAAATGGAATTATTAATGTATGAATTATTCAGACAAATGTGGCATATTATAATCAAACTTATGTTTTCTTGAAAGAAATTTGTAGCAGGTCACAGAATTACGTAGGTAGGAAGTAGCAAGATAGATGGAGCCACTTACGCTCTGTGTATACACACCTCCTTGGGAATAACGACACTAAAGCACTGGATCGTTTTAACGACATAATGATGAGGACCATCAATAAGTCCCAAACCGATCTATGTCTGGTTGGTTAAACTTACGAACGATCTTAGCTGTTGTACTAGGTGTTTTTGAATCAAAATATTTCTTATTACTGTGAAATATTTATATCCAAATATATTCTTAAAATAAGTTGTATACAATCATTTGACCAAAACTATTCAATTTTGTATTAAACAAATGTTACATTTAATATACAATATAAAACATGTTTCTATAAAGTCTATGTAGATCATAAAATTAAGAATAGAATTCGTTTAACCGTAAGTATCAAATATTTATTTTAAATGGTGCCTATTTTTTAAGTAAGAAATTATATTTCTGGGTAGAAATTTAAAGTATTTAAATAAATAATTTTATGGAAAGAAGAAAATATTTTTTTGCGTATATATAAACGGGCGATACCTTAAAATCAAATGTACATTTATTTTTTTGCGTGTATACATACAGTGAGTCAAAACTTAATGATATATTTTTTCTATTTTTTGGGGGGTTCAAAATACGCAGAAGAACACTCTCCTAGCAGTCTGCTTCTAAAATTCTGCCGTATTATTCCAAATTGTTTGCGTATAATGTGATGCGTCGCGTCATATGTCCCTAAAATGGAATTAAACTAATTACAATTAAGCACGAAACCAAACATAGTTATCTTGGTAAATCGGCAGTTTCCGGACGATTAAATATAAGTCTAATAGCACCGCAACCGGTCTTCTAATCCTAATATCCCCGTATAATTTTCCACATCTGGGCGGGATAGGAACACAATCGCGCAATACGAACCACTTCCGTTAATTCCCAGTCATATTTCGGATTTGATGTTTATTGTTCCTCATGTACTCATATTGGCAATTAACTCGGAAATTTAAAGCCTCATTTTGCCTATACTTATATAGCCGTGAATACGCGGCGCCCAACACGATTCCGGTTACCGCACATAAAATTTTATTTTGCCATTAGAGCTAATACGGGTAATAAATTTTTTCTCCTTCAGTGTAGTGTATCTTTATGGCCAGGCGCTAGATTTTATTTTTTATCGTTTTACTGCAAATCACCGGGTGAAGTAAAGTGTTGTGTTTTAGAATAATATTGGTCTCATTGTTTCAGTAATTTTTAGTGTTACCAAAATTTAATTGCCAACCCACAACCAACAAAAATATGAATAGATTTATGTTGTCACAGAAGTGGTAGAGGTTCAAATAAAGAAAAGAATAGTTGAGAATAAGAAAAAATTGTTCACTGTATCACCTTTACTTTTACAACAATGCTCTCGTGTTTCGATTCCGCTTTGATTACACATTTTCTGTCTTCAGTATATCCAGAGGGAAAGCATTGTACAGGTAAATGAACCCTAATTAAATTTTCATTGATCCAGAAAAGCTCGACCCCAGAAAAAGTTTAAATATTCCATGAGCCTTATTTTATTATTAATTTAAAAAAAATCCAGGGTATCCTTACAATGCCCCTTATTTAATCTACTTAAACCCAAACAGATTACATACAATTCATGTTTTAATAAGTTTGCCTCCAACAATGAAAGGATGGAGGCGCTTAGTCGTTTTTACCCGTCGGCATAATTGCCGAATAAAGAAACTTAAAATCATGTAACAAAGGACAATCGTGGAACGACTGGAGTTTTCAAAAAGCAAGCACTTCGCCCGAATTGAGTAACATAGCCGGTAAAAACCGCCGCTGCCATTAAAATAAGGAAGCAGTCGCCGAGCGCAAGAAAGGAATAATTCCCTACAACAGAACTCTCTCTGTTGCTTTATTTGTTGCTTTATTCTTAAATTTTCAAAACGGGGGACTGTGATAGATACACCATCTTTGAGGATATAATTAAAAATAAAAATAACATCACCAAAAAGTGTATAACAAATGTTCAAAATTTTTAATTACGGCGAGGTAAGACAAAATGCATTAGCAGCTTCCCGCTTGTTCACAGAAACGTGTTAAAATTAAGTGCCGCCCCAAATTTCTTCAAGCGGAGTTTATAATAGAGTTCCCAATCACTTGTAGACTCATCACACAAAGTGGTTCAAGACCTTCGAGCAAAGTAGGAAAGATTGGAAATGGCGGTCATTAAGATTAATGTGGAATTGAATTGAAAACACCATTTCTCATTTCCAGCATCCTGTGACTGCTTTTCAATTATGTTCACCACTCACGATGATGAGCTTATAACAGGTGTTTTATAATGTCGATAATCACACCTAAGTACTACAGTGAAAAGTTTAAGATACTGTTTATTTTGATTCATATTTGTTGCCACTCTGCGCAGATATTATCTGGCTTTTATTATTATTTAGTAGTTGTTTATGTTTTCACCAGAGCAGGTCAGTAAAGTATTTCATTCGAAATGCGAAAACAAATGTTTTTTGCTTATCACAGTTATATAGTTCTTTAGAAACTATAATTCTTAAAATGATAATGCGGTTTGCATTGAACAATAAAAATTGATCACTGCACGAATGCTTTAGGTCATTTTGGCAGCTGCCTACCATTAATGGTCATCAGCAACAGATAATTATTTTTATGATAGATTGCTTGTACTATTATATCCAGTTCATAAAAAACTGCATATCCTGTGCGTGGTACACTTTGCTGAAGACACTCGTTAGTTCTTCATTTACCTTAATATATCACAGTCTTCAGACTGGTATGTAATTATATAACTGTATATTATAAATTATTTTTAATACACCCTCAAGGTACAAGAACGATTTCACTACATAATAAAATCTAAATTACACTAATTTCTAAATGTTTTCTCCAGTGAATTTCAATGATACTGGTATTCTAATTCCATTCGCGCGAATTATATTGCCATGTATTTGATTGTTTCAAGAGTAGGTTCAGACCCTTTCTTGATAAGGTTTCTGCATCTTCATTGTCCAGTAATCGTAGATGCCTTGGCACCCGTTAGACCTTTAGATCATTACCAAGACCAAGAAGGCACTGGAAACCGTTCCAGAACAGTTCTGAAGTGAAGACAAATATCAGTTGCATGTGCCTGGAATACAATCATGTTATTTCCTGGGGACATAAACTTCTTGTCTAGGGCTTGCACCAAATGTATCTGCTCCAGTTGTATTGTCAGTTTTGCACCATCCTAATGTGAGTGAATCCTGTAAGGTTTTTCATCGCTGTTCATCCCGAAAGTGTCTTTGGACTGTTGGTCCGCCAGTTGCTGAATTTCAATCGTTTCCTGCGACTGCACCGATTTTCCACCGACAACAAGCCATCTGCTATGCTGAAACCGCTATAATAAATACCAATAAATAATAAAACAGATGACAACCGTATTGATTTTGGCTTTCATCATGTAGAAGCAGGCACGCCGCCAGATTCATTAAATTCGATACATACCCGCAACGTATCTGATATTCGGTATACAAGCATCATAAATAGGCGATTAATATCTCTCTGAATTCCAATTTCAAGATGTGACAGAGTGTTCGGCACTGCCAGAATTCTGGGCATATCTGAATGCATTAGTTTTCGACTATTTAGACGTCAAATTGATGTGCTTGCACAAAGCGTTTTCCGTTTCGAAACTGAAACAATTGAAAACGTCTTTAAAGGGAGTGTTTTAATTAGATGTTACTAAAAAACGTACTATTAAGGATAAAAGGTTAAGCTAAAACTTATTTATGGTATTAGTTACACATGAGTGCCATACAAAATTTTATCCAACACTTAGAATTTCGTTTTAATAATAAATAAAAAAGATACAAGGGGTGCAGACTCCTGAAGTAAGCACAAGCCAAGGGGCAACCTGTTCTATAAATTTACCACAATCACAAAATGATTCCAATAATCCTTTGGCATCAAATTACGGCTTTACCATAAATGTTAATGTTAAATAAGTAGGTAGACTGTAAGTTTGTAGGATTTTAGGTTATTTATTGACTTATTACTGTTTCAAATTGGTTTTCTAATAAAAACTAGAAACATAAACCAAACATTTGTCTTTTTATGATTTCTATAAGTCACTAGTGGGTTATAAGTCATCACTTACTTGTGACTTATGACATAACTCACTAGTGACTTATAGACCACATTATTAATTCTGAGGTACTTAACAGGGTGGACTCCATAAAAGACTTGGGTGTCTTGTTTGACTCACAACTTACTTTCTCTAAACATATAAATGATATTACTTCATCTGCTTTAAAAATGTTAGGCTGTATCGTGCGCAACTATCAGTTATTTTCAAATGAAATTGCATTTAAGTCTCTGTATAACTCATATGTAAGATCTAAGCTTGAATATTGTTCATTGGTATGGTACCCACTTTACAATTATTTGAAGCTGTCATTGGAAAATGTACAAAGGAAATTTTTGAAATTTATGTCACTCAAAATAGATGGCTTTTATCCGGAGAGAGGCTATAACCAATCTACTCTACTTAACAGATTCAATATTCCTTCTCTGGAGTTTCGTAGAGTTCTAGCAAGTATAAAAGTTTTATATAATTTATTTCACAATAATCTAGAATGTCCATCCCTGTTGTGCCAGTTTTGTTTTTGTATTCCTCGTATAAACTCTCGTCAGAACTATACATTTATTTGTGCTAGAGCAAGGTCGCAGTGTCTCATGATGTCCCCAGTACATATTATGTGCCGAAATTTCAATAAAATATCAGATTTGTGTGATCTTAATTTTAGCAGCCTCAATCAGATAGTTGAAACTGTTGGTATAAGATATGGTGATTTGATTTAGGTTTAATTCTATATAAGAATATTATATGTTCTTTTTTTGGGTATTGTATGCACATACAATATTACTAGCCTTCTGCGTACTTCATTCGATGTGTCTTATGTATATACGTGTTAAGCATTTAACTTTTCTGTAAACAATTTGTCCTATAAATGGATGTTATCTGTTGGGCAATAATCATTATTATTATTATTATTATTATTATTATTATTATTATTATTATTATTATTATTCCTTTAAAACCAAAGAAATTATAGTATCATTATACACAAGTGTTGGATAAATTATCTTTTTAGTTCTCATCTTGACAAACGCTATGAGGGATACACTTTTATTTGTTTACGTTTCAAAAATAATCCTTTATTATAATAAATATCGATTTAAAAATCATTCCTAATGCTCTGTATATCGCTGCCAAGAAATTTCACTATAGTTTTACAAAAGTCTCACTTGAATCTAAGCATTATACTTAGCATATGACATTGAATTCCGGACACATAAACGATGTAATTACTCTGCCTCTACTGACTCTTTATTTTCCAAGGATAAAGGCAACCACTTGTTCAAACATCCCTAAATACAAAACCTTCGTTTCGAACGACCAAACTTTCACATTACCCACGCGGTTGAGAGTTCCCAGGTCTATTTATCTTCATTCAATAACTGGAAGTTTTGTTTCACTTTTTTTACAGATCCGGGTTCAGGAAAGCTAACCCTATATTAAGGCACTTGCACATGCTTTGTTTGAAACTTTACGTCAATTTTTACAAGAAAAACTACCCTACCTTTAAAATATCGTCTAATTCAGACAAATCACCCTGTAGGAAGAGGGAAAGGAGCTTTTGTTCATAATGAGAATATTTTAAAGTAAGTATATTTTTCCCAGGAAAAAAAAATACTCGGTTCTACTCTTGCAGAACTTATAGGATAACGGAAAAATAGGACGGGGTTTAACGCCAAAGCGATATTTCGTGCAAATAATCCGCGCTCTTCTGTATCGTATTTTTTTATCGTCTCCGTTATAACAAATGAATCGGCTTTTCAATTTTATTATTTGGGCAAGCTGCAACTGTTTTCCAATTAAATGGCTGAATAAACACAATAATTTTCTAATTAAATTCGTAGCTGTCTGGAATTTGGATCGCGATCACGTAGAATCAATCCCGAACAGATAGCTGCCAGGGATGTAATGGGCTAAATCTGTTCTGATGAAATTTCTCTTCTACCTTCCCGTCTCCTCACAAGAAACAATAATAAGCTGATTGTTGCACTCGTTGACTCTTGTCGTTTATGAAAATGAGAAAATGTTGAGATAAATAAGCAGAGAAATTCACTATCCAAATATTTATAAATGATTGATGTTTTCTAAAAATAAACGCTGCATTTCACGTTAAATCTACAGGGTGTCTCACGGTGACGGCCCTTTAGAATTATTTCAGAGACTACTTCGATTTGAATTTTGAAAATTTGGGATACCGCGTTTTCGGGCATGCCCTTTAGCCCAGTCGGGTTGTCATTTAACCGGGAAAAAGTTAGGGACCACAATTTTATTGTTCTAACCTTTAGGGGGGGTTAATAATAGTGTAAATTCAGTATCGCGACTGAATTCCACCCCTGCGTCAGCCGCCATCTTGAATTTAAGGAAAAATCGTTTTTGCTCAATATCTCGGCCATTTTCAACTTTACAACAAAAATGGTAAGGATTTAAGTTGTTGCAAATGCGATTTCCTACAACTTCTTTTATTACAAATTTTATCGTGCGATCGATATTTTTCAAGTTAAGAGGGAAAATACTGACAAAGTATAATTATTGAATTATCTCGTTTGTTATTGACTATAAGACATAAATGTACATAAACAAAGTTGGAAAGATTTATATTTTCTACAATTTTGACCTCTTTGATTTTTTCGCTACTACCAAAATTTAAACTAAAGGTTAGAACAATAAAATTGTGGTCCCTAATTTTTTCCCGGTTAAGCCCTTTTTTTGTCTAACCCGACTGGAGTACTTCTCCACTAAAATAATGGCGTTCACGTACCACTACCGGTTATATCGGAAGTCGCCATCAACTTGCTTATTTTAAACGGAACACCCTATATATTATTGCAATTTTGGATTCTACGTGTTATTTTAGGTGAACTTTTATGAGTTTCCCTATTCCTAAAATTAACCGTTTTAACAAATACGCTGAAAACGATCCTGTTGTCAAATGAAAATTTGGCAATTGAGACGATGCAATATTACAGACTGTACGAAGGCGAAAAATACCCGAACAACATGTTTATCCCGCTGTACAAAAGAAACCCCTTTCTGCAAATTAAACTGTCGCCAAACTCTAGCCGTCGGCAATTTTTCGAGCCACCGTCAAAGCCAAATTACATATCTGACGTGTAATTCAGTTTCCAGTTTCCTTTTTTAACGTATGTGGTAAGTGAAGGGAACAGCATATTAAGCGAAAAGGCCTAAGGGTTATCAGAACAAACACGGACCGGCCTTTATTGTCCATCTTTTTGTTCAAGAGTTGAAAATCAAAATGACATCAAAGGGAAGTTTTAAAGGCGCTTATGAACAAAGCAAAGCTTACATATTAAAACTTTGTGACCCGCGCGGGTTTGTCGCAAGTATGGAAAAAAACCAAAATAGGTAATTTGCAACTAAGCAAACACAAAGTAGTAAAATTTAACTTAACTTTATGTGAAGGAAGCTTCAGTCAATTTAATTTGACGAATGAATATTTATTCGGTATTACTGTGGTTTTCACAGTACTCTTATTACTGTGCTATATTGTTCGCATCTGTCTTACAAGTTAGTGTTTTAAATAGCCTATGTGTATAGTAATACAGATTTAATGAATATCGTTTTAATTCAAGACAAAATTCAAGGCTTTAAATCATATTGTAGTAGCGGAGCAAATTTTAAATACTATGGAAAGGAATCCTCATATAAATACAATAGTACAATCGCTCAATAAGTGTCCAGTATCTCAATTACATTAAAAAACTTGAATTTCCCGAAAATTTTTGAGGATTGAGCCCATCTAAAGGAAAAAATTAGTACATCACCAGCACAACAGTTTCCTGATATCCTACAATTTTTATCCGAACCTTTTTTTATGAGGCTCAATTCTGAAAAGCTGTCAAGGGGTTCGGGTATATTTGGGACACCCTGTATATGGCGTTATATAAACGTAGGTAATTTATTTCTAGATACTGATATTAGTTTAAACATTTATGATCGCTTGCACGTTAAATCATGTAAATTTTTCTACTGGTTTTTGACGCAAATTTATTTAGTCCTGTTCGTTGTGTCTGCTTGACGTACTCCAACTCAATCCGAGTATTTATGAGTGTTCGTTGAACACTATGATCAGTAAGTCGTCTTATCGAACACAGCCAAATTACTCCAAGATCTGACTGCTCTACTTTGTGATCTAAAAGGATCTGGTGACGTCACTGCTCCGTACTCTTCAAGATCCAAGATCTCTTGGAGCAACTAGGAGTAGCATCTAACGAACATGGCTTTTATAAAAGTATCCTACACTTGTTAGCACTACACTTGTTGCATGCTGCTCAATTGCCAAATTATAACAGATCAACTGCTGATGTATCAATTTATGGCAATAGTTTACATTTTTATTACAGCTATTATGCTACACCAAATTATAGGCGGGCCGTTAAAAGAGAAAAGATTGGAATATGTTGTTTAATTTTAATGATACAGCGGTGAAACCCTATAATGTGCTAAATATGGAGTTTCAAGCAGCGGATCAGAACGTATCTTTTCGTTTTTTAATATGTCGCTGTTTATGATCCACTCCATGAATCCATCTAAGACTGGATTCAACATTCGACTCGATCTAAACCTTAAGATATCTATCTATTTATACCCACAATGCCTAAGAAATGAAAAAAAATTACTGTACCTCGTCAAGATATATATTAAAAGTTGGTATTCTATGTATGGTGAGATGAAAGACAAATAAATAACGAGCGTTGAAATAAAAACGTGGTCAAGTTGGTTTTGAAAATTTGGACGTAGGGCGTAGCGTATAGCAAATGAACTTAAACATCATCTGTCAAAGCGCTATATTGCCGCTATCAATTTGAATATTTTCGTTTTAAAAAGCGTTTAAAATGGTGTTTTCTCAAGAACAAAAAGTGTTTATCATAGAGTCCTACTTTAGAAATGGACGCAAGATTGATGGAATATGGAAGTATTCTATTGAGGAATGTTTCATAGAATTTCAAAATCAATTTCCCGGCGTTGTTGAGTACAAAA
>NW_019416324.1:1444718-1627345 GCF_000390285.2 Anoplophora glabripennis | reverse complement strand
TAAACTCGATATAAATAAAATAAAATTGGTTATTTGCTTACTTCACTCGTATTTATGAAGCTACATTCATTTGAGTCATATGGAACACTAGCGCCACCCCAACCTCTGCCATTTCTTGGACAAATTTTGTCAATTTTCCCGTATGAGTTCGTGCTCCTTATCTAGTCTCCATGGATAAGTATTTCAAATCGATTTAAAATTTAACCCCAGCGCCATCTGTTAGTCACTACCTGAACTTATTAAGAAGTATAAATTCAATTCAGTAGCCATCTACTGGTAACTATCTAAATTTATTAGGAACTGCACCTCACTTGTTTGTAGTTTTCTATCAACGGTTAGTCCCCAGACGAAATAGCTGGTAGACAAACAATATTAATTAAGGATAGTGTCTTCTAGATGGCGCGGATCATATGTGGAAAATTTTTAAACAAATGTATTATATTCATAATAAATAATTAAACCTGACTTTCCCCAATTCGACGTTTCGTTTGAAACGAGCTACGGAAATATTTACGTTGAACATTTGAACTACTTGAAATTTGAACTTTGATTTTTGCAGTTGGAACGTACCCTACATTTTGTAACAAACAAAAACAACAAATCGTACAAAAACAAGGTTAGATACTGAATATCGAATCGAAGTAATTGTGCCGAGTGTTTCCTTATTACCTCAACTTATAATTTATGTGAATAGCATGTTTGGCATATTTTCTGCAATAGGAAGTTTCATTCGACTTGGACCTAGAGAATATGTAAGACAGAAATTCAAACTACCATTGGTGAAATTTATTCACGATACCGTGAATCTGTACAAATCCAGGACAAAAGCTGGAGTAAATAATGTCAGAGAAATTCTGTTTAGGGGCACAGTAATTGCATTAATAACTGCTCTACTAGTATGGCTATCAATATTTATGTATATCGCATTTTATTATGTATATGTACCTACAATATCTCATGAACGTGCCGTTCACTTAAAATTTAGGTAACTATCAGCGAATGAGTAAAAATTCTATTTTGATACATTGTACTTTAAAGGCCTTGTGGAACGGGAGATAGCTACAAGATAATAAAAGGAATATGTAGTTTTCCGTCAGCTCACGTGCAACTAACCAACAGACAACAACTGCTCATGATGGGGCAACCCTATAAAATACATCTCGACTTAGACATGCCTGAATCTCCTACGAATCGGGAACTTGGTAAGTTAAACGTTTGTAGATTAAAAGTAATTCAGGCTTTTATTATAAATAAATTCTTATATTACTAGGTAGTTGTTCTTTTCAATATCCAGGATAAAGAGGAATTTAAAAAATGACAGTTCTTATATGATTTATTAATTTATTTATGTTATACATTTTATAAATACCTAGATAAGGTGTAAATTTATAGTATATAAATTGATAGTAAATCAATTTTTTTCTCCTATTGATTATTCCTTCTGAAATTTTTTTATATCTGTATTTCCTAACCTCACATTATGTATTACGAAGGAGATTTACAATTTTTGATGCCATTGCAATGAAATGTGTAGATGATTATAAACTAATTCAGAAAGTCTACTGATATGCAGTTGAAATTTTTAGGTATGTTTATGGTTTGTGTGGATTTCAGAGGTAAGCGGGGCCAACTGCTTGCTAATTCATGTCGATCAACAATGCTTCATTATAGAGGCTTTATGTTAGATACGATATACAAATTGATATTCAGCCCTTTCTTTGTATTTGGCACAGCAGAAGAAAAACAAAACGTTCATGTAGAACTTTTTTCCGATTATGAAGAAAAAGAGGTAAATTTTTTGTTTAAGCCACCGATGCAAAATGAGTATGCTTCGGTACGTACTAGTATAAAAAAATCAAATTACTATTATTATCTGACGTACTGTGTTCAATTTTGTTTTAGCACGAACCCGTGACGGACATTTATGTGGAAATTCAGTCCCGATTTATAGAGATTTATTCGGCAAAAGTTTTGGTAAATGCCCAGTTTTCTGGCCTTAGATACGTGATGTTCCACTGGCCGGTTCTGTCTGCAGCTCTGGGTATGTTTTTTATTTATCCCATTACTGAGGACGATTACGAAAGTTTTAGGACGTGATTTAATTTATGGATCAGTTGCACATTAAATTACAAATAAACTAAAAACAAATTTCTGTATCGTTTTGTTTTTATTCGTTTCTGGTGGTGTATACAGGCTGTTACAAATTCGCTTCTCAATACAGGGATCTCGGAAACGGCAAAAGTAGCTTAAATGGGGGCAAAGTTGCGTAATCAGGGGACCAACATTATGCCTCTAAAAAATCAAGGCTAACTTGATTAGTTTTCGAAAAACACCGAAATTTTGGAAATCCATTGTTGTTTAATATCAGCCTTGTTTATTTTTTGCAAGCCTTGGTGACCTTAAACAAGGCTGAAATGAAACAAAAATGGATTTCCAAAATTTCGTTTTTTTTTTTCTAATATTTCGAAAACTAATCATGTTAGCCTTGATTTTTTAGAGGCATAATGTTGGTCCCCTGATTACGCAACTTGCCCCCATTTAAGCTACTTCATAGTTCTTACCGTTTCCGAGATCTCTGTAGTAAGATACGAACTTGTAACAGCCTGTATAAGAGTAGTTCAAACGACCCTTTGGAAACGTTCAAATAAGGACAAGTATACCTAAAATTTTACTTTTTAGTTCATCGAGTAAAGCTCCCCTCAACTTTTTGGAGTCTATATATGCCACTGTCTGTATCGATTGATTTTAAAGATAATCTCTAATGATGTATTTTATTTTTCAAAATCATAAGCCTTTAAACTTTTAAATTTTTTCTACTTTTTAAAAATTTGGGCATTATACTTTTGTCTACTTCATTGAAAGCTTATAGATTGGTTATCTACTCTTTTATTCCAAATCTAAATAATTTTAACATAATGCAAAATTGTGATTAAGCGATATCTTCGTTTTTTTCCTACTTCAGCACCGGACATAAAATTTTGAATAACGTTTCATTTTAACTTCTGATTTTTCTACTGCTACAGATATTTTAATATTCTTAAAACATACAGAAACAGTCACAAAAAGATTAATTAAACCTCAATAATTTAAAATCTACCGAAGTCACCAACGTAAACTATTGTCCGGTTTTATCGACTCGATAAACAAGAACTTCATTAAATTAATTTATTACGTTTTTTATTATATTAATGACAATTAAAGTATATTGTTGTGTCGCAGATAAACTTGATAATATAATTAACATTTTTTACTTACCTTCATTGATACTTACCTGTTAAAATTGTGTGTTAATATACACATTAAGAAAATATAAAAAAATACCTAGCCACTATTGTTGAAAAGCTTTTTTTATTGACATATTTTACAAAAAAAAGAGCTTGTTAGTAAAAAAGTTAACGTGTTAATTAATAAAAAACATCCCTGGACCCATGTATTGTATATTTAGCTTCACAAAGGCATGTTCAAAAAAGTTATTCTTTTATTCTTTATTTTGTTTAAACACCTATTTTATTACTTTTTGTTTTATTCGGCATGTGCACCAATGCTAAAATTTCAACTAGCACAAATAATACGTTCCTCAAGATATTTAAATGTGTATTAATTTGTAGTAATCAATAAATTTAGAACTTACCAATAATTTACTGATAAGTAATGAATATGAGAGCACACTTATTTCTGCTCCACCTTATTAACGGTCTTTCAGTCAATTAATTCATGTCGTAGGTTATCAGTTTAATGTAAAATGATCTAAATTTTTACTTTGATCGGTGGCCGTCTTGTTAAATGCTATCAATAGTTTTAGACATGTTTAGTAATTTTTCGAGAGATAAATTTTATATCGTACTAAAATAAATGAGTTTACTAATTATTGTATATTGTTTTTTTTTTTTTTCAGGAATTACGGCCAATCTGTTCTTCATAGCTCTCACATGTATGATAAGCTGGTATCAAATCATACATTCTGAGGAGTATGTGAACTTTATCGAGAAAAATAATGACAAGAAAACGGACAGCGGTAAGTGTTATTATCTCCCTGTAATGATTTACTGTACAGATTTCTTTCGTAAAAAAAAAATTGCCGATCATTTAAAAATGGAAAAGAATTTTTTTTATTTTTGGAGCATTCCTACTGATTTAGTAGGATATAAGACCCCAAAGGCAAGTACTAGAAAAGTTTTGCAAATAAATAATTTTTAGAATCTAACTGGAGGCTTGAACGAAATCTGTATTAAAATTATAAAATACCGACTTTCATATTTATACAATTTTATGTGGTTTATGGATAATTTTTATGTTATATCTAATAGCCTAAATATGCACATATACAAATATCGACACTCAATAACACAAATAGACCGATCAAAATAACTCATTTAGAGGGGGAAAAAAAAGAAAATTATTACCTGGACTTTTATAAGTGGAAATGGTAAAGGTGCTTATAATAAACAAAAAAAAGATAATAAAGCGTGATCAGGGGTGGCGGAGGGTTGATTTGGGGGGTTGAAAAGTTGTGAAAAATTGTATCTGGGATTTCTGGCGAAAGTTGACGTCAAACAAAAAAGTATCCAATACAAAAGTTGTAGATCATGCAAAAATCCACAACTTTTAAAGAGGTCACTTTTTAAGACAAGTTTAAAATTTCCGAGAAAAATGCGAAAAACGTGTTTTTTTCTTATTTTTCGTTTTTTATTTTTCATTTCCGCAAAAATAATTTAATTTTGAGGAAACTTGGTGAAAGTATACCTTTCTGTGTCTTAAATAACCACAATTTTTTTAAATAAAAAAATCGAGATGTTTCCGAGATATTCATTTTTTCGGTCTGAAACACTTTTTTTTCAAAGAAAAATTCTACTTAGAAAAATCATCATACAGAGTTCAGCCGTTGATATTTTTTTTGTTTTGACATATTTTTTGGTGAAATAAAAAATCTGTAATTACAGTTCAAAAATATGCTCAAAAATGCAAAAAAAATGAAAAATGACTTGCAACAATGAATTTTTCAGTAACTGTTGATAATTTGTTTAAATTAAAAAAAATAAATTCAAAATCTGATTACACCATTCAATTGTTAAGAAAAAAATACAGAAAAACTGCCTCATTGTGTTATAGCAATACTGTACAAAAATAATGTTTTGGGTCAAACAATGAGACCAGTTTTTTTTTATTTTTTCTGTACAATTGAATGGTGTAACCAGTTTTTGAATTTTTTTTTAAATTTAAACAAATTACCAACAATTACTGAAAAATTTATTATTGCAAGTAATTTTTTATTATTTTTGCAATTTTGAGCATGTTTTTGAACTGTAATTACAGATTTTTTTTTATTTCACCAAACAGTATATGTCAAAACAAAAAAAATGATCATCGGCATAACTGTGTACGATGATTTTTCTAAGTAGAATTTTTCTTTGAAAAAAAAGTGTTTCAGACCGGAAAAAATGAGTATCTCGAAAACTTTTATATTTTTATATCTAAAAAAAATTGTAGTTATTTAAGACACAGAAAGGTATAATTTCACCAAGTTTCGTCAAAATTAAATTATTTTTGCGGAAATGAGAAATAAAAAACGAAAAATAAGAAAAAAAACACGTTTTTCGCATTTTTCTCAGAAATTTAAGGTTGTCTTAAAAAGTGACCTCTACAAAAGTTGTAGGTTTTTGCATGATCTACAACCTTTATATTAGATACTTTTTTGTTTCACGTCAACTTTCGCCAGAAATCCCAATGATACAATTTTTAACAATTTTTCAACCCCTCAAATCAACCCTCTGCCACCCCTGCTCACGCATTTATTTTTTTTACGTTTATTATAAGCCCCTTCACCTTTTCCACTTATGAAAGTCCAGGTAACAATTTTGTTTTCTCCGAGTGAAATTTGGTTGGACTAAAAGTCATTAACTCGAATAAATGTTTGTTGGTTGAGGTCACACGAAAAAAATCATCAATTGAGTTAGAATTTTATGCAGCTGTCGACGACAACGAAGAGGAGTTCGGTTTAAACTTAGTCTCCATAGGAACTCTCACATTGATGCCGTTTTTCATTGGTTACGATACTTTCTTCTCGTTTAAAACAAGAAGCCTTTATTTGTTACGCTTACCGGCTAGGATCGTAAACTGGGTACCTGGAATATATCCAAAGGTAAACGGTACTAAAAACGTTCATGGAAGAACGAGAGGGAATATTGAAAAAAAATGTTGCAAGTGTAACAAAATAATATGTGCCGTACACAGAAGAAGTGGCTGCGAGGACTGTCTAAGCAATAATAAACTGCTGTTTTTCACATAAAAATTTTATAAATTAATAAATACTTTTATTTAACTGATGTGACTTTATTTTAAAAATGTAACCGTTGGATATTTGCTAAGAAATATGTGCAGATTTACGAACACAGATCATTGCATATCTGTAAACCATATTAAATGTAGTCATAGAAAGAGACGAATTTCGGAGGTTTTTTTTTGCTTTCACATGTTCCAGATTCTGATACGTCATCGTTTTCGGTCGATTATGATGAAGCGTCTTTCTTAGAAGAGAAAATACGGCATAGAACACATTCAAACGGCGATAGAGAACATGTCGAAGAGATCAAGCAACACTAGCGATTGAAACAACGCCTGGTGTGGATAATGTCCGAAGTAACTCTTATAATATTTAAAATACATATATTTTATCGATAATATAGTACGGAGCCGGTACATTTACCAATGTAAATTTTTTTTTATCGACTCCAAATTTGTATCGTACCAGAAACATACATTAGTTGTGTACTATATTTTATATTTCTATTTTTGTTAAAAAAAATAATTGGAATACGAATTCAGCTAAACTCATAATCAGCAGACTGATGTAATCCTTCCTTCTCGAGAATCGTCTTGTATACACTTTTAACGCATTTATTGTACTCCCGTAATATGTTTAGTACGGGAACTAGTCAATTTCTCATCAGCCTGTATTAAACAACACTGTCCTAAAGTTTGGAATAAATTTATTTACGGAAAAAGCCCAGATGTCTCGTAAGAAAATATTCCCGTCGCACCGCAAACCGTTCTGGGCTGAGCCGATCGCCGCCTTTTACAAAATCAGTTACACTACTGTAACGGACCGAAAAAAGCGTGTTTTAACAATTTTTTTTTTAATAGAAGGAAAGGTAATAGAAAAAAAACGTTTAAGTATGTTATTAGGCATGTATTAAGTGTAGAGAAAATTTTTTTATTCAAAAAAATATTTCAAAATGGCGGCACTGTGGCCATTTTCCTGAAGCATGTTACCGGCGAGGCGTTCCGCGGCACGCACTACAACTAGTGCAAGTTTCAAGGTGGAACAGAAAAAAATTGCTCTTAATCTACACGAGTATAGAGAAACACGTACGGGATTGTAAAAATATTGTATTTTGTAAAATTGGCAAGTGTTTGAAGTAAAACGTTAAATTTTTGACAAAGAAAAGGGCAGTTTTTTGTTTATAACAATTGTTTAAATTAACTTATGTGGGTACGCATGTTCGCAAGTGACCCACTTTTAAGAATTACGTCAAGAGCGCCAGCCGGACGCACCAGCGTTCCAGGAAGGGTCTAGGGCGGACTGGCGCCGGCGTCCAGATGCTTACTCATATACCTACGACCGACTCCACACACAGGGACTCTCCAGCAAAGACTCGAACCGACAACACAAGCTTATTCACAGTAAAAATACTTTATTTTACCGTTGGGAGAGCGTTTTATTTTCGCTGTACTGCGAAAGCAACCCTCACTTATCGAAAAATGTGTATGTGTTTCTCTTGAAAATGTTTTAAATACGTGGTTAAAATTTCAAAAGAAAATGTTGAAAATTGTTGGTTGTGGCGCGTGCCGTTTTGAAAAAGCGTGTTTCGAGAAAAACGCGTTTAAAAATTACTCGTTCTGTATAGATTTATTCCAAACTTACCATACTTATATTGAACCAGCAATGTTTATATTTAATATTATTGCTTACTCACTTTTATAGTTAAATGCAGTGGCATTTACATTTTACAATTTAACCAAAGAGGACGTCTTGATGTAGTTATTCTATTTTGTGTGTTAAAGTAAGCTGTTGTTATTTTTATAGAGTTTATAGACTTTTCAATCAATGTTAAAACACTAAATTGCCTTAACTTTTGATAGTGCCAGAAGAATTAAAAATAAATTTAATGAAATTCTAACGAGTGTGTTATTTAAAAAATAGGCAGTTGGCCATGTTTTAATCGGGAAAGTCAGAACACGTGATTTTAAGTAGAATGTTTGACGTGAGTGTAGACCGTAAAATTTTTTGTTTTTGACGTACAGGGTGTTGAAAAAAAAAACTATTGGAAGTGAAAATTTGCGGAGATATAGTCAATTTTGAGGCTCGTATTGATGCCGATTCTACATATGTGATATTTCAGCAGTCTACAACTTACGTTTATAAAACTTAAAACTGTGCGTTCTGTCATGTGATATTTCCGATTAATAGTCGAATCGAATTACTTTTTCAGGTGCCAAAAAATAGTTCCGTATTTGAAAATGTGTGAAAATTAATTAGGAAAAATTCCGTAGAATTCAATGAACTACTTTACCCCACCTGAATTTTTGGGCTTTATTTTCAAAATGACGTCTAAAGTTTGCAAAAAACAGTTTTTTTCTCATTTATAAAAAAAACATTTTACAAAAAAATGTTTCACACAAAATTTGTAAAAATTTTTAATACGGATCGAATAGGTCCAAACCGGGTTTGAACGATAAATAAATAAATTAGTTATTGCAAAAAAACCGCTAAGAATCGCAATTTTTTCAAAAAAGCTGTATCTCTCAAGAATAACTATTTTTTTTATGAAACTTGGTGAAAGGATAGCTCTTGTCGAGCAAAATAAAGTGATTTTTTCAAAATTGTAAAATATTTTATAGTTTTTACAAAAATCGAGTTTTTCGAAAAAAAAGCGTTTTTGTAAAATTCCTATAATTCATAGGCCACTACAATTTTAGGAACAGGGTTGGGCTTAAAATTTTCTTTAATAATTACTCTATTATGTGCAAATATAGCGCGAGCTTCAAATCGATTTTAAATATCGCAAAAAACGATCGAAAAATCGGTTTTCTTTTCGGGGCCATAAAACTTTGATTAACTTTTTGATTTCAATTCGTATCAAAATGTCCATACTGCCATTCGAAAGTTGACAATTTTTCATGAATTAAAAAATTTCCTACGATCGACAGGGGCCGAGAAAAAATAATTTTTTCGAAAAATCGCCACGACCTCATTTATTAATATTAAGTGCTGAAATTTACACATGTTTAACATGTCGAGTCGAAGTGTTACGAAAGAAAATGAGACCAATCGTTGCGGACTACTTTTTATGTTGAAGTACAATTATTCAACTATAACGTGTAAATTTCAGACCTTAATATTAATAAATGAGGTCGTGGAGATTTTTCGAAAAAAAAATAAATTTCTTGGCCCCTGTTGGTCGTAGGACAGACTTTTTTAAATTTGTAAAAAAATTTTAACTTTCGAATGGCAGTATCGACATTTTGATACGAATTGAAATCAAAAAGTTTATGGCCCCGAAAAAAAAAAAGATTTTTCGATTGTTTTTTGCGATATTTGTAATAGTGTAATCATTAAAGAAACTTTTAAGCCCAACCACGTTTCTAAAGATGTGGCGGCCTATGAATTATGGGTATTCTACAAAAACGCTTTTTTTTCGAAAAACTCGATTTTTGCAAAAACTATAAAATGTTTTTCAATTTTGAAAAAATCATTTTATTTTGCTCGCCAAGAGCTACCCTTTCACAAAGTTTCATAAAAAAATATTTATTTTTGAAAGAGATGCAGCTATTTGAAAAAATTGCGAATTTTAGCGTTTTTTTTTTTTTTGCAATAACTAATTAATTTATTTATCGATCAAACCCAGTTTGGGCTTATTCGATCCATATTAAAAATTCCTACAACTTTTGTTTGAAAAATTTTTTCTATGTTTAGTTTTTTTATATAAATGAAAAAAACCTGTTTTTGCCAACTGTGTACGCCATTTTGAAAATGAAACCCAAAAATTCAGGTGGGGTAAAGTAGTTCATTGAATTCTACGGAACTTTTCTAAATTTTTACATATTTTCAATTACTTAACTATTTTTTAGCAAAAAATGAGGTATTTTCGACAATTTGATTGGTTTATAAAACCTAGATCGTACAGTGTACCCTCAACACCTCACTGAAAACATTGAATATGCAGGAATTACAGAAATGCTTCGAGAAAAAAATATTCACCAACACATCACGAAAATATCGAAAATTTATCTCATCACTGACGCTTCCGGAAAAGTATCAAATATTTTGTCAGCGACACGCCCCCGGAAAGTATCAAAAGTTTTATAAATCAATGCGGGGATCGAAATTATTAGAATCATATACGAAATAAATCCAACAACAATAAAATATTTATTGTTTGAAATTGCACATACATTAAAAATGGCGCTAAATGGTATTAGCAGTATAATGTAAGGCATAAAATACTTGACAAATCCAACAAGTTTGTACTGCTATTCTCGTTTAAAACAGTTTTTACATTAAGCTTATTTACAGTGACATGCAAACAAACAAATATATATATCAACTAACCCTTAATGCTTTAAAATGTTTGCCATGTGTGGATATCCCAATATTCATCGAAAAACTAACACCTAAGACAAACCTTAGAAAATTTGAGCGTTAGACGAAAATATCAAATAGGCCGGATTAATTACGTTCTTCTGAAAGCTTATATTTAATTGCCACCGTCGTCCTCGTACTGCTTACGGAAGCAGTCTCCCACGGGGAAGAAGTCCCAGCACCTCTGCTGGTACATATTCCACACGTACGTTTCTTGACCCGTGTATTCTGTGTCCGGTTTGTTTATCAAGTGCATAAGGAAAAACCTGCAAGTTTTAATTGACATTTTATTTTAGGGAACTTAAAGGCAAAGTATACTGACAAAGAGTGACCTACGAATCTGTAGCTGCATTGAATTGTTTCACACCAAGTGAAATGATGTTGAGAGAAATAATGATCAAATTACACCTCCAATATCCAGTAAACAATGATAAACATGTCAAGCTTTCGGCACGGATTACTAAGATCACTTTCTGCTAGTAGGTACAATGTTATATCAGTAGGCACAATGCAACGCTTTGCGTCAGTAGGCACTGAGAGGCAATGACATTTAATGACACATAATTTGTAGGTTATCTCTCACCAGCAATTATCAAACTATGTCGATAGACATCCAAATACCTAAATTGTATGTCGGTCAGACAGAACGAGACATTTCAACCCATATCAACCGATGATACTATAAATTTACTTACGGTCGACCACATTACATAAAAACTAACAAAACGACATCACTTACATGTAATTCGCAAGGTTATGTTCCTGCTGCACGTGAGTATCGAACCCATGGGGAACCTTGTCGAAGTAGTCCTTCCCTATGCCGCAAATAAAGCAGTTGGACTCCATGTCCTCCTTGACGCTCTCGAGTTGATCACGAAGCTCGCCGAAAGCGTCAATGATCAAACCTGGAACAGTCCAAAGGTAATTTCTAAGTCGCTTAAACCCTCCTGGATATGGCGAGCGTTGCGTTTACCTTGAATGATGGCCAACAAGATGACGATAACGAAGAAGAAGAACGTGATGTCAAACATGATGCGGTAAACTTCGTAGTCGTCGCCGTCTGGCGGCTCGATTTCGTCGCCTATACCTCCGCCAGCTCTCACACCCTTGTAGAGGTGGAAAACAAAGCACTGGGAACAGAATGAGATTATCTATCGTTTTCGATTTGAAAAATAGAAACATTTTTTAAATGACCATAAATATAAAAAAGGAATGACCCTCCAAATTTTAAAACAAAATTAAGTTTCGTCCTGTCCTCTACCGAGCACAAATCATAAAAATAATGAATCCGCCGGTATATTATAGATTTTGCGTATGTTATGAAATTGTGTCAGTTCTCCCGAATTTGTATGCCAAACGACTCCCTAACCGAGCGAGCTCACCCTCTCCCTCGGGGATATATATATACATATGTATATAAGAGTAGTTCAAATGACCCCTTGGTATACAGACTGTTACAAATTCGCTTCTCACTACAGGGATCTCGGAAACGTTAAGAGGTATGAAGTAGCTTAAATGGGGGTAAAGTTGCGTAATCAGGGAACCAACATTATGCCTCTAAAAAATCAAGGCTAACATGATTAGTTTTCGAAATATTTGAAAAAAAAACGAAATTTTGGAAATCCGTTTTTGTTTCATTTCAGCCTTGCTTGAGGTGATATTGAAAAAAGAACACTTTCTCCTGGCAAATTTTTGTATGTAACGTTTCGTCTCTCCAGGACCATCATCAACTTCATTTTTTTAAATATGACCCTAGAAATTTTATTCCATTTTTTGCAAGCCTTCATGACCCCCAATACTGTACTGCTTCAGCCTGAACCAGATTCAGACGTTTTGTCTCGAAAAATTCATCTTCATTGTATTCGTTCCAAATTTATCTAAATTTTTTATTTAGATTTCTTTGTTTATTGAATTATCATACACTGTACGTGTCGTTAGACCCTGTGAAATCCATCTAGTTATTTAAACTATTACCATGCGAAAAATTTAATAAAATTTCCAGGGTCGTATTTAAAAAAATTAAGTTGATGATGGTTCTGGAGAGACGAAACGTTACATACAAAAATTGATTATGCCATTCGATAGAGGGCAAAAAGCGGCCATGAGAAAGTTTTCTTCTTTTTTCAATAGCACCTCAAACAAGGATGAAATTAAACAAACACGGATTTCCAAAATTTCGTTTTTTTTTAAATATTTCGAAAACTAATCATGTTAGCTTTGATTTTTTGCCCCCATTTAAGCTACTTCGTACCTCTTACCATTTCCGAGATCCCCGTAGTGTGAAGCAAATTTTCTAATAGCCTGTATACCAAGGGGTCATTTGAACTACTCTTACAAACGAGGCTGAAATGAAACAAAAACGGACTTCCAAGATTTCGGTTTTTTTCAAATATTTCGAAAACTAGTCATGTCAGCCTTGATTTTTTAGAGGCATAATGTTGGTCCCCTGATTCCGCAACTTTGCCCCCATTTAAGCTACTTCGTACCTCTTACTGTTTCCGAGATCCCTGTAGTGAGAAGCGAATTTGTAAGAGCCTGTATAAGAGTAGTTCAAATGACCCTTTGGAAATGTTCAGATAAGGACAAGTATTTTTATTTTTTGGGTTTCGGGGGCAAGGTAAAATTTTGTCCCATCATTCCGTGACATTTTTTTCACTTCTTAACACCTGAAATCTAAGGTTTGGACCTTTTTTTTACACAAAAAACGTTTCGCACATGTTTTTTTATATTTTATTTTAAATATTGAGACATTGTGAAAAAAGCCAGAAATTTAAAGATCAGAGCAACTGACTTGAAAATAATAAAAAAAAACTTTCTAACATTTCGTAAAAAAATCAAACGTTAATGGCACCATATAAAAAATACATTTCAACAAACAAATGCACTCACCGTTAACATATCGTGACATTTCTTGTCGACCTCCTCGTCCTCTTCTTGCACGTAGAACTTCCTGAAGAAATTGAAGGCGATCACCGTGTAGATGTACACGATAATGGTCAGTAGCATCACGGTGAGCACCAGCTGCTTCCCGTTGTGAGTTACCGACTGCAGGATGGTACGCAGGGTCTTGAAACCAACGGCCACGTCGAGCAAATGGGCGGCGAAGAAGAAATTGTTAAAGTTCCCGAGGATGGAGAAGGTGAAATACCAGAGGGAGTACAGGAAGGAGTTGTCCGTGATCGTAACGCCCGATTTCCAGATTTGGTAACGCCAGTCGATGTTGATGATCCTGGAAATTTGTAGAAATCGTACAGGGTGTAAGTTTTTCCAGAGGAAATTAGTTTTTTTATCAGTTCGGTGGGCAGGTATGAAAATTACGAGCAAAAGTTAAAAAAAAAATCGATTACTTACAGAGATATGAGGCTCTTCTTTTCGTCCGAATCCTGCTGCTGGAAGGACGTCTTTTCCATCCCCAAGAGATTGCTTATTGATTCGAAATCGTAGGTCTCGCTATACTTCTGCCTAACCTTCTTCTTCACAAACTTATCCCAGTAGTTCACCGGGAACGACCTGGAACCGACGTTTGTTACATTCAGAACTCATTCAAATGAAATTTAAAAAAATTACTTCGCAGATATAACCAGTTTGTCCCAGTGCGATTTCAGGTCGTCGTCCTCGGGCTGCTCCGCGATGTACAACCCCTCGAATTCCAGACGTCTGGCGATTTCCTTTTCCCTCTTGAATATAGCCAGGGGCACTTTCAGGTGGTAGTAGGCTATGAGCATCGCGAGAGAAACGATCGAATGCAGCAACGCGGCCAACCTCATGACGTGCGCCATATAGTAGAAGTCCTCGTCCACGTGTACCAGCTCCAACGGATCCTCTTCCTCTTCCGAACTTCCCGAACCGGAACCGCTCCCGCCGTCGGCCGAACCTTCCACGATATCCGCCACACCTTTGCTACCGCTGCCGCTAACGTCGTCCGTCAGGTTGGACACCTAAGAGGAAATATCTTGTAAAACCGGCTAAATGCGACGAAACGAACAATCTCGCTCACCTTATAGAAGAGCAACATGAAATTAATACAGAACGCCAACACCAGAGCCACGTACTTCAAGTTGTAAAAGTTCCGAGCGAGGAAGGAAACGGCGCGGTGGCCGTAGGCCGCAAAGTTGATCTGCGACATAGCCGACGGCTCGTTGGTGTGCACCTGTTTGCTTTCCGTTTCGATGGCTTGCATCGCCGCTTGCTGGGCCGCCTGGGCTTCCACCTTTTCTTGTTGCGCCCTCTTCGCTTGTTCGCCACTGGAAAAATCGAACAATAAAAAGTTAAGCATTAGAAAGTTAGCCGATCAATTACCCAAGGAGATCGGACAATGATAACGGTTGTTCTGGCGTTTCTGCTTCCGGATGTTCTCCCGCTTCCTCTGGAGTGGTCTCGCCATCGCCCGACGAAGGTTGGCTGCCGGATGGTGATTCGTGTGCTGCCATCTTGTATCTAATAAAAAAATAATAAAAATATACAAAACAAATACATAATTCAATGGTTAACTTAAATATTCAAAATTAGAAAAGTGGATCATTAAATTGCAGCGAATAAGTCTCACTCCGAGTGACCTACTGCCCAGTAGGCAAATTTTGTACTGATATTGCAGGAAACAACTACTCTGCGGACTAATGCCCTGACCGGCACTGAATATACCTGCAGCGTCTAGAAAACCGATAGGATCATTCATCAGCGGAACCACCAGCCATATACTGGTTTGGAAATTATTAGTAGTATCAGTTGATGAATAAACTATTTACTAGATATTCTGGATATAATTTAATGCTGGTCAAAGTATTAGTCGGCAGAGTAGTTGTCTCCTGCAATATCATCGGTTAAGAAGGTTACATCATTCCAATGGTTTCAGGAAACTTACTGCCCGTTATCCTCCTTCGTTATGTCCAACCCAAACGCCTGCATCTGCGTACTCTGCTCCTCCGTTGACGGTAGCGAGGGCAACACCCTCATCGGTCCAACTTTCACCTCGTGCGCGATCTGAATAACCGGTTCCTCCACTGTGGGTCCCCTCATCAGAGACATCAGAACGCCCAGTATATACTTTATAACCACTGCCACGCCGAATCCCGAATAATAGAAGGCGTAAAATATCATCTTGAAGAAACCGATGAACAACTCGGGGATGGTCATCTGTTGCATCTCCGCGATCTTGTGCTTAATATTGGACGGACTTAGAGAGGACAGTCCGTAATATATGCCGTCTTTCAGTGCGTTGTAAGTTCTCCGGATCGGATCTTTGGCAGCCCTGAAGGAGAGGCGCATAATCAAAAATAAGTACAAGCGGATTAGCCACACATACACACACACGAATCCATTTCTGATATCACGTGTAACACCTAAAATGTGAAAATAATAACAGGTGTTTTCCACTTATACGCTTATGACGAGCGCTGACAATGCCTCAGCTGAAAAATGAAACAGAACAAGTCAAACGTGCAGTCTCAGATATCTCTCTTTTTGCACACAATAAGTGATTTATAACAGTAGAACGTCTCCAGGTCCTGCAGGTGAATATATTATTGGAACGCTATGCAAAACGAACAGCACATTACAATTTTTATGAAGACAAAATTAAGAAGTAGTAAAAATTTTACATTTTACACTCACCTATCTTCATCCTCGTCCGTTATATAACTGTAACTAGTCGCCCGCGTAGGTCCACCGCCTCCGGACTCCTCGACGGCCATCAGACCGCTCGCGTGTTGCATTTCAAAGATGGCGTCCTCGCAGAAATTAATGAAGGCCTCCAGTTTCTCCTTGTCGCCACCCTCCGTCACGATGGAATAGAAGAAGGCCCGTTTAGATTCCTAGAAGTCCAAATACGTGAACGTCCCGCGCTACCGTCCCTTCCCCGCTTACCTTAATCTGAGGCTTCTCCCACTGCTCTATGTTCGACTCCTTGATCTCAAAGTACACCCTCTCTATGCGTTTGCTGCCGCCCATGATCTCGATACGTCCCAGGAACGGCTCGAAATAATTTAATACCGATCCGGCGGTCTCTAGGAACCTCGCCAGCCTGGGTTCGTTCGGCATGTGCTCCGAGAGGTTCGTCAGGAGCACGGCTAAGTTGAAACCGATCTCCTTCGCCGGTTCGTGGAAGCGATCGATGAAACCGAGGTAGTCCAGCTTGCCGTCGTGGTTCGTCTCGCAACAAGCCAGCAGGAATTCTATTTCTTCCCTGAAACGGAGCCGTCAGTATTTATCGATAATTTAATTTGACACGCTTACGGCGTATAACTCTTCTGTTGCTCCATCTTCTCCTTGAAATCTTTCGGGTACACCCAACCGTCGCTGTTGAGGTCGATTTCCTGGAAGGAAGCCGAGGAGGTCAGGTCTTTGAGCTTCAAGAACATGTCGAAGTATTTCAGGATCAGCTCGACGTTCCCGGCGCTCTCGACGAGGGTGTCCACCATCTGTTTCCCGATGGTGCCGTTGACGATGTTACCCTCGAGCATGGACAGCATCATGGTGATCATGTCCTTCTGGAGGTTGAGCAGCTCCTTGAGCAGGTCCACCTGGCTGGAGTGTTTCGAGAGTTTGTCTTGCATGTGAGAAAAGAGGAAGAGGAAACCTCCTACCGCGTCCCACAACCTGAAGACAAATAGGAATTTAATCGTATTTCTTTTTTTAGGTTCGAATTTCGACAACCGCCTACCTGGAATGTGCCAAGGCCTGTTGATTGAGGGTGCAAGGGCCTTGAATGACCTCTGTAAGGGTGTTGAAGACTTGACTCGCCACACCGATCGCCTTGAAAAAGTTGGCTTTGCCAGCGGGGTCTATCAGTTCTTTGCTGGAATAGTGCCAGTAAAAGTCCATTATGGACTCTTGGAGCCTCAACAGGTAATCCACGGTGCATATGACGACGTTGACTGTCGTTGTGTTACCCGCCTGAGTACGTAAATAATTTTGCCATTCTGGAAAGGAAAAAATTATTACGATGATCGACTTTCTTTCCTAAAAAACAGACCTAGATTGTGACCTTCGCACGTCAACTGGATAAATCGGAATAGGGCACACGTGAACTCTGCGTCGTGCATGTTCTTTTCTCCGGCGGCACCTAAAACCAAAAACAAATGAAACTCGAGTTGAAAAAAAATATTAATTCTGATACCCTCAGATCCTACTCCAAGGCCTTCGGCCTTAGTATTCCTCTCAAAAGCGTCAAGATCCAGCACGCTGCAGCTGTTCATCAAACCGGCGATGCTGGTGAAGAAGCCGACGTCTTTCTTCTCCTTCAGGTGATTCAACATGCCCATCTGTATGTCGAAGTTACCGCCACGTAGAATCGAGATGCCTAGTTCGAGGGTTTTCATAACCATCTCGGACGGGACGCCTTTACAAGCGGAAATGTGCAGCAGCACCATTTCCGCCACCCCCCTTGTGGCTAGGCGGGCCTGGTTGAAGAGCAACTTCTGTTTCTCCATTTCTTGCTCCTAAAGTACGAGTTGGAATATAGTCGCAACTAAATGAGAGCGACAAACTTACACATATAAATTACATAACGGACGTTCTCTTACCATTAATTTTCTCATTGTCCTCTTAGCAATTTAAAACAAAAATATTAAATAGTACCTTTGTCATTTTTTTATGTTACAAAAATATATAATGCTAGTTTGTAATCGTTCTCTAATAGTTTTAAAGAATATATTCGTGGCCTAATTTTATAGACCCTTCACGGATAATACGAATATATTCGTTTGCCTTTTGGTGTTGCAATCTCACCTGCAATCTTAAAACTATAGTGTGACGTAAAATATTCCATACAATTTTTTTAAAGTAGTCCGTTAAAAGTAGTTAGTTTAGTGTTGAGGTGGCTACAACATGTCAGATGGAGGCATTTATCAAATGATTGCATCTCGGATTTGAAAGAAAATTTCGATTCCACTAAAAATTATGATTCTCCATTTATGTTTTGACTTTTACCCGTTTGGCATGGTTAAGGTATAAACTAATGCAAAAAATTGAAGAGTCAAAAGAAATTTTTCCGTGATTTCTGAGAGACTGTACTTAGGTGAAAAATGGTCGTATCGGGAATAAAGCTTGATCGAGTATACATTTTGTAAATTATTCTAAAATGATTGCAAGGAAAAAACAATTCTCAAGACTTACATGAATCGAAGATCCGCCTTCTTCGCCCTCCCCCCCATCGCCTTCTTCCTCCCCCTCTTCCTCTTCCTCTCCACAGGACTTGGCGATTATTTCCGCGTAACCCATATACAACGGATCCTCCTGCAAAGCTCCGGACCTCTCAGTCATGGCACCCCTGCAGAAGGTGGTAACAAGTTGCGTGAGGGGATCCGGCTTCCCTTCTTCCTCTTCCCCCTCGTTCTTCTTCAATTCGGAGTCCTCAAAGCTCTGGGTGAGATCTTCGATCATCACTTCTTGCCCGACGTTCTCGTCTTGCAACCAGAAGTCGCGGTAGGTACGGATGAATATGTTTATGGCGCGATGCCTAGATGAGAAATAATTTATAAATTCTGACCCAAGGTGGTTTTCTGGTTATATTAGTATGTAACACACCTGCTTAGCTTATAAATAGGGGTCATTCTAAGGCAAGCCAAAGCAGCCCTTTTCCGGGCGGCTCCTAAAACTCTCTTCCAGCCGTCTCTGTTATTCTTTTTCTTACTCGCCTGTTAGTGGGGAAAGAACAACAAGAACAAACAAACGTTAAACATCGGAGAACGAGGGTGTGGATTAGTACATGTGTTAGAGTGTTAACGAACCAACTAAAATGACCAAAAAAAAAAAACAAAAAGCTACTCAACGCACCTTGGCAAACTGTGCAAAGAAGCTTGTCGGAAGCAAGAAAGTACTGCACGCTTCCTTTGGGTGGAAACCATGCTCCGGTAAACACCTTTCTGCTGTTGTTGCGGGTGATCGATCTAGTTCGCAACAAAAATTAAATGAATAATGTGCCAAATTAAACAAATGATAACGGAAGCATTTTCAACTAGGTACCAAAATTTCTTGATATTACAAAAAATTGTAATTGTAATTTGTACCGGTAAAAATAATCCAGAAAAGAATCTATAAAAAATAGTTTTTGTCTATTTACTACCGAACAAAGTACTAATTTTATTGCTGTAGGAAAAAAATTAAAATAAGCACAAACATATTATAATAATGCCGGAGAATTAATTTTCCTGTTAGTTCAAGCACTATTATAGAGAAGTTCTTACAGAAATTATTACCTGGAAAAAAAATGACTGTATTGGAAGTTTTTTGTTCTTTAAACTCGATCCAAAATGACGAACATGCCTAAAAAATTCTCAAGTTGCAAAAAACGGTCTTTCTAAAATTAAAAAACTGTAGCTCCCATCGAAAAGTTTTAAATGAGTTTTAAATTGTAGGTAAAAAGATCTATCAACCTATTTTCTGTAAATTTCGATTGCTTTGTTACTTTTTGATATATATCGAAAAAACCGTTATAAATCTTCTTTTTCCTCTTCTTCTATAACTCGTTTACATTTACGTTCTCATACTTGCTATTTACTGCAAGCATAGTTCGCGGTAAGCCAAAAAAAGTACTTTTTTGAAGAATTTAAAAATATTAATTATTTTTCGATATATCGATTTTTTGAAAAAATGGTGTTCTCGAAAATTGGCTAATCTTCTCAGCGGATGGCTCTACAGTAACGATTTTCGGTTTATTTTCTTCATAAAGAGTTGTATTACCATGCTGTTAAAAAATGTTGACTTTTTATTAATTTTAAGGATCAAGATGACTGAAAAAATAGCAATTTTTTTGTTTACGTTTTTTTTCAAATAACACAATTTTTACTTTATGACGACGTTTATAGAAAGAAATTGCTGAATTTTTTTCAAGAATTAAACAAAAAATGTTTCTCTATGTCTGTAGAAGACGCAATTAAAATTTTACAGCGATGCGCTAGATGGAGGTTAATGTTGAATACTTATATTTTCAAGAAAAAAAAAATAGAAATAGAAAGTAGAAAATTCTAGCAGTAGGGGTGCCAAACGTGAACTAAACCCCTTAAAACCGCACTGCACTGGATTCCCCGACAGGCATTGATTTATTACTTTGCATCGAATATTATTCTACTATAGCCGATTTTCAAGAGTGCCTTTTTTTTAATTATTTATCTCGAAAATATTTATTTTTTAATTTTTCAAAAATGTGCTTTTTACGTAAGTGTAAACGAGTTATAGAAGGAGATAAAAGACAAGGTTTTTAACGGTTTTTTCGATATACCTCGAAAAGTAACAAAGCAATCGCTACGTATAGAAAGTCAGTCGATGGATCTTTTTAAAACCTACAACTTTCTCGTTTAAAATTTTTCGATCGGAGCTATAGTTTTTTTAGTTAAGAAAAACCGTTCTTTGCAATTTTGAGTATTTTTTTAAAGAAGTTAATTTAAAATTTAATTCCCTATACGGTCATATTTTGTTTGTCCAGGTAATAATTTCTGCAAATTTAGGCCGTCAAAGAATGCTTGGACTTCATTTCTTAAAAATTATCGCTACCAATTCGTTAATTTTCTTCACAGTAAAACCTACTTTACTATCGACAAAAATAATCTGCTTAAAATTGATTAAATAAACAACAAAAAATATCAGAATAAGAGAAATTTTATTCAAAATTAACTTACCATGTGAAGCCCGTACAAGACTTTGCTCATCGCCACAATCCTGTCGACGGTCTCTTCCAATTGATTTTTGCCGTTATTGTCAACGGCAGTGATCGACACCGTCTTTTTGCTGCCGAGTTGACTGTACAAGTAATGTTGCCAAGACATTTCGTCCGCTGGATCGATCTTGTCGGGAAGCGTCAACTGGTTCTTGGCAAAGTCGATAATGTCGTATTCCGGCATTTTCTACAATCGGTACGTTCACGTTAAAATCGCCAAGATTGATTTAAAGGCATTTACAAAAATGTCGTTACCTTCAGGAAGCGATCTTTGCAGTGCTGAACGAGTTCCTGCTCGCGACCCGCGAACAGATTCAATCCCACCGGCAAGAGACGTTTCAGACAGGCGACCATGAGAGACGCTTGTATCTCCTTGTCTTTGTCCCGTTTCTTGTCACGGTGCTTTTTCTTTTTCTGAAAACACAAAATTAAACGATTACGTCCGTGTTAAAAAACGCATATTTCAACGATACCTTTCCAACGGTAGGTTGCGTCCCGTCGGGCACCACCGTCCTCCTGGTAGCCGTGGGCATAATCAGCACCATGTTATCAATTTCGTTCGCGGAAATGAAGTTCTGCTCCTCCCTTAGGAAGTACTGCGACTTGGACCAGATGTTGAAAATTTCCGCTACGTGATTGTATAAGTCTTCGGCTTCGGCAACGTTGTGCCTTAACCAGTGATTCCTTTGCAGGTCGACGTATTTTATTAACAGCGGATAAAACGAGTAGATGTCCCTGACCAAGAGGTGCCAGTCTTCCTGGATTTGCGTTTCGATCTGTAACAACAGATTTAATTATCGCAAATCCCGAAATTTATAAACAATCGTTTACTTGTGACGTATCGTCCGTTGAACTCTTGATGAATCCCCTCAAGCTCTCCTCCTTGTGGAACATGGCCTCGGTTCTTTTCTTAACCCTCTCCGCTAGAGGGAGGAACGGATCCTTGAGTAACTCCTCGCTGCTGTTGATGATAATCTGTTGGGTGTACGCGGCGATCCGGGTCATCCAAGGCGCGTTCTCGTTACCGATATTTTTCTTGATCAGTTTGAGCACGTTTTTCAATAACTGGTTCATATGTTCCGCAGTTACCATCGAAACGAGAGTTCTGAAACGGATTTTATTCGAAATCTGGCCGTTATGAAATCAAAGCAACCGTGTCAACTTACCCGCCTGTGGGACTGACGTTATCGGGTCCCTGCGACCACCAAAACGGCAAATAGGAGCACAGCATGGGCATAATAACGTCGATGACGTGTGGGGCGTCCGCGTAGGTTTTCTCGCTTTCGACGAACTGGTCCACCTCCGAGAGGATGGTGTCCAGAGTTGGCATGGAGTTCTCCATTCTTGCCATTATATCTACAACGGAAGATTATAAATAGTCGTATGGGGTGTCGCAATGAGACAAAATTGTATAACCTACAATACAAAAAAAAAAAAAATCGTACGGACGTAGATCCGCAAATGCTCCAATTTTGAGGTGCAAGTTCTAGTATTCTTTTAGGTGTCCCTATTTGTTTTAACTTTTCCCAGATTGATATTATGTAATTCACCGAAACTTGGTCAAGGTCACTGAGATTCACGAACTGAACACAGTGCTTTAAAAACAAACATTTTTTTATTGCAGCCAAATTAATAAAGCGCTAAATAACGAGGCTGTGGAAAGGCCTGCAGAATTTTCGGTGGAACATTGCAACATCGTATTAGACAGGAATTACATAAATCTTACCCTGCGCTTCCAATGAGTGGTCCGCTATGCGATTCAAGAGCGAAAACTGATTGTTCTTGTTCAAATGCGGCTCGAGAAAAGCGACCGGAAACGTTGAACTAAAGGCTCCCAAAGACGATCCTAGAGTGGGTTTGTATTTCTCCATCTCGGTCTTCAAGTATTTACGATCGTGCGTTAAATTGGGGTCCGTTCCCAGAATGTACAGAGCTTGTAGTATTTTATACGACGCCACCTGAATTTCGTCCACTGAAAAAAAAGTAGGGCACGTACTTTCGGCTGTTTTCCGTTAATAATCGTTACTTACACAGCAGGTCGCTGCCGTATTCGCAATTTGCCAAGTGGTCGAATAACGACGTAAGGACTGGAAGTACCACGGCGTTGACATAGAATAACGAGGTGGAAGTTTTCAGATGAGTTCCTCTTAGATGGCTGTACTTTCCCTGAAAAAAAAAAAAACAAAAACAGTTCTGCACCGTTCCCGGTCGCAAAAGACATACGTACCTCTTGCAGATTGATAATCGTGTGAGCCAAATCATCGGCCGTGTTGTTAAAGAACGTCAACATAGACGTCCGGATAAATTCCGGGCAATTCTTCACCAACGACTTGGCGTCTACGCCCTTAACTAGAACCTGCAGACACCGGACGGTTATCCTCACGTCGGCCCCGAAGGCTGCCAAGCGAGACCTCAACAGACTCGCCAGTTTGCAGAAAAGAGAGGCAACCATCTCCTTCTCCTTTAGACTGGCGGCTCCTACGTTGTTTGTGGCCGTAGCGATGGCTATGAAATAGTTTCGGTGCGTGGAGAAATATTTCTCCATCAGAGGCAGGACGACTTTCGAGAAAAACTTAATGTCACGAGACGACGTTTTGTACGAGCTCCTCCTGCTGAAAATTTGTGAAGGTTTCAGCAGTTTCATGTTAATGGAAGCGCGGTCCAGGTACTGGATCAGCTTTTCTAACAGGCTGTAGGCGAACCTCAGTTCTACGGAAGGACCGGCGGTGGACTGCTCCGTCTCTTGTTGCCCGCCACGGTTTGGCCTAAAAACGAGAAATATTTCGACAGGAGATACATTTTTTTTTTAATTAACCAACCTGTGCAATTTATAACCTTGGTACTGCAAGTACTTCAAGAACTCCTGCGATCTTTCACGATCTTTCTTCTTTTCCTTATCGGTGAGCAAGTCGTACGGCACGAGCTGCGGGTGAATCCCCCCACCGCAAGTGTTAAGCTCCTCCTTCTTTTTCCTGGCCCAGATGTCATGGGCGTTCTCCGCCAGCCGCTCGGCCATGTTCTGCATTTCTCTGGACAAAGTCAAGTTGGTCATGTCGACAGGGTGGGGGTTGTAATTGAAAGCGGACGTCCCCTCCCCGGACTGGCGCAACACCGAGTTCCTGCTGTTCGAGGGCAAGTCCACTTCCGTGTGTTCAACCGACCAGCCGATCGCGAGGAGAGCCTTTAGGGACTCCCGCACCGGTTCCTTGTACCTCTCCTTTTCCTAAAAACAATTTTATGTCAAAATGAAAGGAACTTAAAAGAATTTCCTTCCTTACGTAATCGTTTAGCATCGCGTATGGCTTCAAACGCGGATGTGTCTTATTGCCGTCCCAACCGGAGTAAGACTCTCCGTACTGCCAACTGTTTTCTAACTTCCGAGATGCCCAAGCATCGTGGTAGTGTTCGGAAAACTGTTGCACGATATTATTCAGGTCATTGTTAAGTACCACGGAGGAAGTATTAATCGGTTGCGGATTGTAAGGACCGTCGGGACCGGTTTTGGACGACTTATTTGAATACCATTCGTCGTCGTAATTCTTAGACAACGAATAATCGGGCGGTAGGGCGCAACCGATAGCCGTCAAACAGGGGAGAGCCTTACCGAAAAGCTCGGGATCGTAATCCATCTTACTTAAAGAATCGAAGATATTAGAGAACAGCATCATAGTCAGTCTCTTCTCTTCGTCGCTGGACGAACCGTAGATCCCTTGGCCCGTACTAGACCCGTAATATTTCGCGCACCTCTCGTAATGCAACGTTAACAACCTCAAAGCTACGGTCGTGTATTCCGAAAGATTAGAAACGTCGACGGTGAGCTTTCGCAATAACTTCAAGAGCATAGCCGGCTGAAGTTGGCTGGTCAACGCGACTAAGAAATCCGAAACCGCCTCTCTCTGACCTTTAGTGAGCATGCGGTTCTTGGAGAGCCTGTAGACGGTATGCAAAGTGGCGTCTAATAGAGAGGCGTAATTTTCCGCTTCGCTGTAGAACTTGCTGTGTTTAATTAATAGGGGGAGTATGGAGTTGCCGATGTAGCGGTTCATGCTCAGTGCCATGTCCGATTCGCTTCCGTCGTTCTAGAAGACAGCAGGAAATAGGTAAAAAAATAATTAAAAGCTGTATACGTACCCTATCCAGCATCGTAGCACACCTCAAATCCGGCAGGAAAGCCTCTTCTAGAAGCCTGAAGAATAATTCTTGCGTCTCAATACCGTAGACTCGTTCCAAGAAAAGTACCACCGATTGTTTATGTCCAGGTATTAATCCGGAAGGCATGTCGGATTTTGGTCTCTCCTCGCCTGCGGCCGGGTTATGCAAGGTAAACCGTAAACTTAAAACGCCTTGTAAGTCTTCCAGTGGCACCAATGATCTTAAAATGGCCCTTGCGCGAAGCGACTCGTTTTTACCTAAAGCAATAACGGCGGCATCCGGCGCACACCTTCCGAGGAGGTCGACCAGCGTGCAATAGAAATTTAAAATAGCCGCTCCGGTATCGATGTAATCCTCATCGTCCTCGCTTTCCGGCAGAGGATGGGTAAATTGAGCGCAGTTTACGACCGTGCCTTCGGCTTCGTCCATCATCTTTCTTCTGTCTGCGATTCTTTCCGACATCTACGTAAAATTTAACAAAAAATTAGTTTTTGGTAGAGTAAATTTTCTGTATCTAGTAGTTCGATTCACGCCTACAAATATGTTTTTTCCGGCTGTAAAAAATTACATCCAACGTACCTTATTGGCATCAACTATAGCCCGCAGCAGACCCTCGCCCTCTCCTCTCAGTGCCGGACCCAGACATTCCGGCCTACGAATCAAGAGCCTGATGACCAAGTTAGCGTTCTCCTCGACACTCTCACCGTTTACCCACACGCAGAACCTTAGGAAATCCAAATATCTCTCGCCTTCCACAGGATCCCACCCCAGATCCGGATAACCTTTCTCCACCAACTCAGAATTCGACTGGAGCCCGCAGCGAGACAAATATATCGCGATTTTCTCCAGATAGTGCTCCCTAAGAGCAAGGGCCAATTCTGTGTTCTCCATAAGCGACGAGTACGACACGTCTAATGGCGTCGAACCTCTAAGACTCGGCCTCGACAACAAGATATTGCTGTTGTCTAAAAGGAAGTCGAAATGCTCGAACATCGCTTTCTGGTTCTGTCTACCGGTCCTGCAGAAGTAACACAGGAACCGGCAACACGCCACAACCATTTCGTGAGACGTATCCTATAAAAAAAAAAAGTTTCTCAACTGAATTAAAGGTCTTCGGACGAACGAACCTTTTCTTTCAGAACGATATCCCCCTCGTTGGCCTGCACGGTGCTGGCATCAGACTGCGCTTGGGACCTTCTGCCCAAAGTGTTAATCATCACCGCCATGACGTTCTCGTGGATGCGTAGGACTCGGATCAGGTCGGGGTGCTGGAAGAAAGTGTGGTTGTTCACCAGCTTCCACAGCCTCTCTCTCATTAGTTCCTCTTCTTCTTGGGACATCTGTACTGGAAGGAGAGCTCTGATCTGGCTTAAACCGACCCACATTTCCGCTACGTCGTTCTTGGTCTTAGCGTTAATGATGTAAGTCTTCTCCAGGGCCCTTATCAGTTCTCCGACCGAATCGTACTGCCTTACCAGTAAACTAAACATTTCTTGAACGAGTTTAGAAGTTTCTATTTGGGTTTCCTTGGCCCATCTGACTATAGTGTCGATTAGGACCTTCCGGAAGTTTTCCTCCGGCGATTTCTTTTCGGGTTCGGGTTCCTCTTTGGGCTCTTCTTCGAGTTCCTTTACGGCATTTATGAAATTGAATAGTTTTTTAATCGGACCCGGTTTCATCAGGTCATCGGGATTTTCTTCTTCTTGGGGGGCCAGCAAGGCCTGCAAGGAAACGTGGGTCATCAATCTGCCATGGAAGATGTTCATCCGGTCGCATAGGTCTTCGCCCAACGGGCAGTTTTCTTTCTCCTCCTCCTCTAAATTTTTGAAGCCTACAAATTCGATACATGTGGTGGAAAGCCATTCAAACTTAATGAAAGTGGACGAAAAACAATTCAAATAGAAAAAAAAATAAAAAATACACGATATGAGGGTTGAAATGCAGGAAAAAAACTATTTTCTAGTTATTTTTTAAGGGAATTTTTATATTTTATTTCAGATATACATTTGAACCCCATTTGTGGTGAAAAAAAAATACCTAATCTACACTAAGAAAAGTATTGGAACTAATTTTTTAAATTTACAGGCTACAATTCAGGGCATTTCTTTCTTTTTAGATGCTGTAGTAGGATGAAAAAAGCGACATTTTAAGCACACTGCACTGAGTCGTAGTAAATATACTTACATAAAATATAAAAATACATATATTAATTCATTCTATATAAGTTGTATGATCCTGCATCCGTGTAATATTTTTTAAATGTGTGCTTTTACTTGAGACATATTTAAGACGTGTACAGAAGGTATGTAATTTGTTAAAATTTTATCAAATATTTTTCATGCATTAAAAACGTAGTACGAGCGAAAAAATATTATTCGTATTTAACACTTTTTTATGAACAGCATTTCGTAAAGGTGAATAAAAAAGATATTTTTGATCTGATGTTAACTCAGTTTAAAAAATGTAGAATTTTTGTATATTATAAGAAAATAGCAATTTTTCTGGTTGCTGATGTAAATCTCCTTTGATCGTTTAAGTATTCAAGTAGGAAATACAGTATACGTGAAAACAGGTATAAAATTCGGTCCGGAAATTTTTTTTCGAGAATTTTGAAAATTTTTCTTTTAATTCTTTTAATTTTTTATTTTTTTGCATTGAATTAAAATCGAATATTCATTTCCACATATTATTTTATTCAATATTTGAGTGAAATTTGACCATTCTTACGTTTAAAGGGTGAATTTATTCGCTTGTTTGCCTGCGGAAGATGACTTCAAGGCTTTAATAATTTTTTCCAGACTAGCTCGGACGAAAAAAGTGCAAAGTATCTTTTTTGTTGGAAAAAACTTCTACAAGGTAGGTTTTTTTTCCTCCGTCTTGATCCCAGTCCAAAATATTAAAATATTTCAAAAATAAAATGGTTTTTCAAAATTTTTCTGGACTTTGGAAAATTGATAGATCAGTGAACTTTTTCTTATGGTGATTCAGAACTCATCCAAAAATAAATTTGGATATACAGGGGACTCTTACAAATACAATTTTGTAAAGAAAAAAATCAAAAAGGGCAGTTCGAAAATTATTTAAAAATACACTTCTGCACAGCACCGGAAACTGGTTCACTGTAAAATCTGACCTTCCACAATGCGACCGGCATGGCAGTAAAGTGTGATAAAAACGGACAAAAACTTTCGCAAGGAAAGAAATAAATAGAATTTTATAGCATCTATTTTATATCAGCCAATTCAACTGCTTCTGTCGTTATTGTTATTAATTAAAAAAAAAATATGTGTGGTAAATAATAAAACAATTTGACATATTTGATGTTACAACAACTGTTCCGGGGTCCGTCTTACTCGGATTCTACGAACTAAAACAAATATTGTCTTGCTTCACCATAAATTAAAACGATATCCATCAACTCCGAGTTGCTATACACGCAAGCCATTTTTGACAATAACTAGTAAAAAAACTATTGTAAACGGTATCGCAATGACAATTGTAAAATCGGATTTCAGTATTCAGAGTTGCTGAGGCCACGAGGCTCTCCACGCGTATTGCGAATGATGCTAGAGACTACAGTTGTCCAGCTATGTAATGGTTGAATGTACTACAACTTCAACAATTTTTTTCTCGGAAACCATAAGGATTTTACAAAAAATTTTTTCAAGATATTCACTCCATTTCTCATGCCGTATCTATTCCCAAATTTTTCTGGATAAGTTGTGAATCAACCTGTATTAATCTGCATAATTTGAAGAACTTATTAAATAATTATATTTAGACATACAAAAAACTAAACAAGAATACTGGAAAGAATAGAGAAGGACGTCAGTTCTGGCGCCTGGAAAAATATCTTTTCTGTTCACGTAATTCAGAGACATGAGACATTTACGCAAGAGTTGGTTAAGCGCCTGTATGACGTGTTATCGCTGACAAACGAACATCCATTCCGCACACATTTTAGTACAGAGAATTAACTGCAAGCAACATTTCATTAGAATAAGACACTTACGCTCGCCGTTTGTATTGACGTACCTGCTATTCGTTTGAACTTACACAAAATGGCATTCATCTGTTCTCTGGGCGGGCACCTAAACTCTTTGGTTTTCTTCGCCGCCACCGCCGACGGCAGATCGGACTGTTTGATCTCAATGTAACGCCTCAACTGATCGGTCTGTAGATCTGCGACGAAATCGTGACTGAAGGCTATTATAGATTCCACCCTGTGGCGTAGCTGAACGTCGCACAGGTGCTGGAGCAAGTAGCACATCTGCAGTTTGGCTCCCTCGGCCATCTTCATAGAAAGCAGGCCTTTGCGGTGCTCGTCCTTGCCGTCCTTCTCGAAGGACGGGTCCCAGGTTTCCGGACACACCATTATCAGTAGTTTGTCTACGTCTTCGTCGCTTAACATTCCCACGAGCAGTAACCGATCCACAAGTTTCAGGAGAGGCCTTAAAAGTTAATTAGTTAACGTAGGTCAAATTTTTTTCCAGTATCTTTACTTACAAAAACAAATTTTCATTGGATCCTCCGACGGGGTCTCGGTTGTGAACCTGGTTAATCTCAACGGATTCGGCCAAGGCCATCATGACATAATCGCGCACCACATCTAGCGGAAAATGTGGAGAATACAAATTTTTTATATTCTCTATGTTTTCCCTGAAATAACAAAATTAAACGGTTGCTCACACATACATACAAAAACGTCCTACGTTATTTCCGACGTTTTCATTTGCGGCTGCACCGACTCCATTTTAAGCCTCCTCAAGCTGTGTCCCATCTCCAGATCGTCGTACAAATCTTTCAATTCCTGACTTATCGGAATGATGTACTCGTTTTTACAGACCTCCCTAAAAAAAATTGAACGTATAGCGACTACGGTACTCCCGAAACTTTCTCGTCCTTACATGGTTGTCGCCGTGGATTCCAAATGGACCGCGATAAGCAAATCGTAGAAACCTTGCCGCAACGGTCCGCTCATATACTCCGATTTTATAGCGTAGAGCAACTGTTTCTGATCGACGTGCTTGCACAGGACGTGCGCCGCCTTGTAATTACTCTGGTAGCACAGCGCAGCGTATAACGTAAGAGTGTGAGCGTGGAAACTCAACAATTTGTCCATCTCTATGAGCTCCAGTATGTCTATGCAACGATCCTCCTCGGGGATGTGGAGCGCGAGCATGGAAATGGGGTCTTCGCAGAGCATCGACCAACCGCGGATGTCGGACAGCTTCAGGGCGTGCACTTGCAAGCTTTGGTTGGGCACCTGAATTAGAAATATCGGAAACGTGTAATTGTACCGTATTTTTTATTTAAATCAAAAAAACTTTTGTACAATTACAATTTTTTGATTTGTAGCATAGTCTTGAAGGTGGTGTAATAAAAACAACGAAACGTCGAGTGGCTTTTTACTTTCCGCTCTAATTTAGATCAAAAATGAAAAATATAGCAATCGTACTAAATCGCTGGAAAATATTTGCAGAAGACTCACCCTCGCCCACTGATGCGGCTTAAGACATTGCACCTTAAGCCTTGGCGGGAACTGGGGAATCACGTGCCGGGCGCTGTTCTGTAAAACGGCTGCCGACAACGGAAGACTCGTAGAAGTCCTGCCCAGCTCTATCTGAAGTATTTCCTTGCTGGTCGCCTCGACGAATATAGCGGGAAACAGCTTCGTTTCCGGCTCCATCTAGCGGGGAATCGAAACATTAAAGCGACACCAACAATTTAACCGGAGATGTACCTTAAATCTGTGAGACGTGGGCTTGCCGTCGCACGTGTACGTTATAATGCCAGTGGCCGCGTCCAAGAAGCACCCGATGAACATACCCTGGGACGCTCCCTTACCAGAAGCGTCCTGAGACACTTGATTGTATAGTTCGTCGGCTCTGACCATATAACAAGATTGACGATCGACGCAGTCCACGATGCGGTCGTATTCGTCGGCGATCATCACCGACGATTTGAGGACTTGGTTTTGGTTGAAATCCTTGCTGTGCAGGTGGTACTGCGTCGTTACCCAGCCCACATAAATATGGGTGGGGTCTTGACCCGGAAACACTCTAACGCCTACAAAAAAAAAAGGTACGGTCGACCGGAACATAATAAATATCGTTTTGCTTACCGTAAAAATACTCGTTGATCAATTTAAGGCACTCGGCGTCGTATATTTCATTTCCTATGGCCTCCACGTCGGAAGGTGTGGCGATAGTCAGTTGTTTCTGTTGACGCTCCGGTCCCGTTTGGGGGATATCGTTCTACAAGGTACGTGTACAGAAAACGATCGGTTAAGTATAAAAAACGTCCGTACCTGAGACTGTTTCACGGTAGGAGTACGCTGTAACATCGTATTCGATAATCCCACAGATCTAGCTTGGGGACTAATTCCGGCTATTCGACTGGTGACTTCAGGAGTTTTCGCTTTCTTACCTTTCAGTCTGTCGCCGCTCGACGTATCGCGATTTTTCTTCGAGAAAAATCTGACAAAGAATCTCAAATATATAAAAAGGTAAAGTTATCCACGTTTTTGGCGAAGGAGATATCAAATCTTCTGCGTTACTAAATGCACGTTTTAATTTCGTCAAAATATGCAGTGGGGATCTCTCAGTATACAGGGTTATCCAAAAATCCCGGTACGACAGAAAAACTTTCGAAGAAAGCATTTTGGGAAAAAATGTTTCAGACAAGTGTATGGATTTTTCCCTGGCTATCTGATGGTGCTTCGAAAGTTCTTTAGCCGTACCGAGACTTTTGGATATCCCTGTATAATTAAAGGAATACGATTATTTTCTGATATAGCACAAAGAAAATCTGATTTCTCACGACGTAAATATAAAATTTACCTGATGACACTGTCACTGCTTGAAATACAAAGGAAATCACTTAAGTATCGGGACGACTTAAAACAACTGTCTTACCTAAACGGAGACCTTCCTCTCTTCTTTTTGTCATCGGCTTTCTCTTGATGTGTGGGTGCGATGTCGTGATATCTATTAATGTCCAGTTCGCTGCTCGACCGATGAACCCCTCTGCCAAAGTTCACAGTTAATCCTAAAAAAATGAAAAGCTCGACAAAAAAAAAATTTCCGATTGCAAGTAACCGTTACCATTTTCTTCATACCCGTTGACCGCTCTCGACAAAGAACCTTTCCTTGGAGGACGGGAGGGTAAGTTCCTTATGGATTTCGGCATTTGCTGCTGTTGTTGCTTCATAACCTCGTCCGACTCGACGGCATCCTCGGAGTAATTCCGATGTAGACCCTTAATGTCGCTCATGGAAAAGCCGCTCTTCATTATATTTTCTATGTGCGCCGGCGGGCCTTGCTGATCCGCCTCCACTTTAAGTCGGTGCTGCCTGATCTTGATCTCATTCCACCTTCTCATTTTTTCCTCCTCGCTATGGAAGAAATAACGTATTAAGCCCTGACATGTAACGTAAACTTGTACACCTACGTTATAAACGACGAGTGGCAAATAACCGGTAAGCTCAGTCTCAAGAATTCCCAGTTGGCTTTTTCCATAGTTTCGAAGGTATTGTGGCTGATCTTAAGGCAAGGCGGGCTGTCGGAACCCGCCAATATCCTGGTAACGTCGATTTTCCCATCCTGCAAATCGTCCGTATTTTCGAATATCGGTTGATCCTTCGTGTACCAGTAAGTCACCGCTCGGTTCATATTGCTACAACACTACAGTTATTTGGAGTTCCGAGGGGATTTTCTCGAATCACTTACACGCAAAACGGCTCGTAGCCCTCCTGCAACCCACACATCGTAAAGTATTTGAGTTGAGTAACGTCCTGTCCGAAACAGAGCTTCGCCTTTTGACCTACTCCTAGGGTAAAAGCCGGTACAAAGTTATCGCCTTGCACGTCAGCAAAAGTGGTTTCTCCCCCCAGAGCGTCCATTAAAAGTTCGCCGTTTAGAGAAAAACCTGCCGGAAAGTTTAGTTATACGTTCTTGAATTAAATTTTACAAGTGTCATGCAAACAACGAAGAAAGTAGAATCAAGTACAATTGTCGTGTAAATTTGTATCAACGTATTTCCCTAAATAAAAACTATCATCACTCAAACTTAATAACAAAAATTAACGTAGGATTGTCACAAAGGATATGAAGAAGTGTTGACTATCTGAACATAAAGATTTATTAAGTTTGGTCGATTTATTTTAATAGAAAGATAAGTTTACTAGATAGATATAAGTAATATGTTACCACTACAAAAAAACTTGCGATATACTGTTAAAAACACACCAAAACACTGTACATACAAAACTGGAGAAAACTGCAAGAAAATTTTTAAAAAGCTTAAAACGTGGCAAATAATAATGTAAAATATAAGCTATGTAATTAGAGAAAGATAAGTTATAAAGCTGACATCCTGACGAATGAATCTTACTTATTGTGTGATCAATAAGATCGAGGAACACACCGACCACGTCACCAACTTGCCATTGCTTTCCAAACGATTCCGCAGAATTACTGTATACTTTCTCTTCCTATAGAAAAACGACCTTTTTATTTTCAGATCGACATGGGTTATCAGTTTACAATTTCCTCAGTTTTCAAATGTAAAACATACGTACGTACGGAAACGGCATTACACAATCATTTCGGACATACAACTTACTTATTGTACCATCTATAATATCTATGAAACAGCCTATTACGTCTCCGATTTGATACTTTATGCCAAAGGGTTCCATAACTCCGGCATGATGCTTTTTTTGCTAAACACCGTATCCAAAATTGATAAAGTGAATTTAAAAATATTAATTTATAGATTCTTTCAAATATTTTGAGAAATAATTAAAACAAATATCTATTTAAATTTCTTTCCAAAAAAAATTGACTTTTACTCTTTATATAGTTATAGTCTTTCTGATCTCAATTGGAGACCAAAGAGCTATAGGCAGTACATACTACGTTCGGTCGCTACTCGACATTGAAATGAATACGCCTAGTTGAAGAAAGCGCGCGCGGGCAAACGGCGCACAAACACAACCGTACTGGGCGACTGGGCCATAAATTTCAGTTGTTGACACATTTCCTAGCAGTGCAGTGCAGCAATGCGGAATTTGGTGTAAACTCATCAAATTTTATTACTAGGCGTTTTTATACATGTTCAACTGACTTCGGAAAGACTATACCCGCCTTGTGAATAAATAAATATTAATAGAACAAAATTATATGTAAAAAACACAACGCATTTTTTAATTAGTTGAACACTTGTACGATAGAGTAAAAATATGATAGAATATACGATTAAAAGAAATGATTTTGTTTTACCGATAACCAAATTATTTACCGTTGTTTAATTTTAACATTCATTTTTTTTCCTCAAGTATGGATTTTATTCGCCGAATTAAAGAATTAAACGAAACTGCTACTTACGTTATATCCGTCAAAAGCCCATGTATTTTCGTCGGACCCCAGCATACGCCCAGGCGCACAATCAGCCTTGGCCCACCCAACCCTCATCGGCCCGGTCGTCAAGATCTCAAACTCGAAGTACCACTTCCCGGAGCTTACGGCGTAGTTTTTCTCTGCTCGGTAGGTTCTGAACAAAGAATGCCTCAGTCTACTGGCTTCGGCTAGTAAGGCCTCTTGCTGCTCCCCAGTGGGAGGATCAAGGTTGTACCCGTAAACGAGAAGCGTTCTCACGGTTTCCGAGGCCGTATCCCTGTTGGCCTTTTTAATCGCATCGTCTACTTTGCCGTAAGGAACTAGATGGGGGCTCCTGAACATGTCGGGGTCCTAAAAGGAAAACAGTTTTAAGTTTATGACAAAAAACTACTTTCTTTATAGTCACTTCATTTAATCCGTACGTCCAACCCTGTTGAATTCTTTCTTTAGCCCAAAGGTTATGGGTGTTTTCCGCTAGTTGATCCACTAATTCTTCTAATTTCGCAGTCAGCGTAATTGCGCTTAAATCTAGAGGAGCGGGTTTGTAGCCGTTTGCCTGCATGAAAGGCTCGTTCGGCAAACGGATGGTTTTGATCCGAGACGGAGGCCTGTCCATCGTTATGTAATACCCTAAAGCTAGAATTGTCCTAAAAAAAAAAAAATGTCACCGGAAAACATACACCCATTCGTCCCTCTTATCACGTAGGGGCGTATAATCCAAGGAATGGACATACACATACGCCTCTACGCGATAAATAAAATGGAATGCATAGTTAGTTCCCGTCAAATTCACACATGTGCATTATTATAATGTTCGTTGAAGTGTTGGAGAAACACAAAACTTTATCTTACTTTAAGGTCTGCACCGCCAGTTGAGAGTCGTACTTCTTCTCGGCCGCCGGTAACTTATCAAACGGCACGAGGCAGGGATGAATGTGCCTCAAGTCGTCCCTGTAGTCGCCCCATTGCCAGCCCGCCTCGATTTTGTTCATGGCCCACATTTCGTGAATGTTCTCGGCTAGTTTGTCTCTGATAGACTCGACGTAGGTCGCCAAGCCTACCATGGACGTATCGACGGGATTCGGAACGAACGCCGTGTCGTCCTCCACGAATAACGGGCCGGCAATCACGTTCTTCCCCATATTCCCGAAGTAGAAACACGGTTCCAACATCAGTATCTGTTGCGGTAAAAGACTTTCCACGAGGGGAGAAAAATCTTCCGGAGGCAAGTACTTTAATTTGCCGTGGTCGCCACCCAACAAGAAACGACAACTGGAAAAACAAGATTTTATATTTACGAAGCGAAAGGAAAAGCGTAATCACCTTAATTTGGAAGAACAGCTGATCACGGGGAAGAACATACCATCCAGGTTAAAATTTCGGAAGCTCCCTCGAATTGGCACTCCGTTAAAGGTAAACGTTATTATGGGTATCGTTAAATCTAAGGCGCAACCTATTACGTCAGCTAAAAACAAACGTCCGACATTTATCAGATGAAATTTTAATCGTATTGTATTTTACCTTTTCGTATGAAAGGCTCTGAATTGTCTCTTACAACTCTTGTGTTTCTACCACCGGTCCAAAGATATGCACCATCGAACCCATAAGAATACAAGTCGTCGCCAACTCCGTTCCCCCCCCACTTTTCGCCCCCGCCGGGATGAGGCACGTACCTAAAGATTTGCCATTAAATATTTATCAATTAGGTCAAATTTTTTTATATACCCTTTAGAATTCGCCCATCCAATTCTTAGATGTGGCATCATGTGAGTCGTTTGTTCTAAGTGATCTACGGTAACCTCAAAATACCACTTCTGATAAATTGCGCTGCCTTCTACTCTACCTACGAATATGTTCGGGCGGACGCTGAAATACAACTGTTACAGAATTTACAACAACGGCAAACGAAATCGTTACCTCGCGACGTGGTCGACGAGCTGCGTTTGGAACAACAAGTTCTTGCCCGGTAGGAGAAAATCGCAGATGTTGTTTTGGGAGCTTCGCACGGCCACTCCGTTACCAACGCAGAGCGAGCACAACACGTCGAGGACTTTAGGGTCCCTCCCGTGTTTCTCGAGCAGAGAAATGATTACTTTGATATGCTCGTCCTGCAACACAAACGTGTCGAAAACGACAGTATTTACTTTCATTTCGTCTTACCCTCATCATGTTCAACGCTTCGGGAGAGTCTATAAGCACACAGTGCAGTACGTCTAACATTCCCGTACCCTCGCTGGAAGCTTGAGACCCTAGTCTAGAAAACAGCCAATTCAACCGATTCGAATTGGCGAACTGGGCGCAATTCGTATGGTTCCCTTTGATTATGGCAGCTGAAAAGTGGTAAATGAGTGAGTACTTATGTGTGTATTGTGTGTTCTTATAATGATTTTGAAAGTATTAACAACATCTGTTACGTAAATGTGAGAGAACAAGATTCAAGGTTCTTTAGGAGCATTTTCAAGTCCAAAAGGCATTCGGAGAAATTCGCAATGTTCGTCATTCACTATCTTTATACAAATTGGCTGCAAATAAACGTACTATACTAAATTCTTTTACCTAATAACTGGTAAAGGTATCCCCCGATCATCTCCCAGCTTTGATCGCCAGCTAGACCCGCCAAAAATCCTTGGGAAGTTATAACATTTATTTTATCGATGGCCTCTAAAATTAAGTTGAGGATGCCCTCCTCTTGGAACAGATCTTGCCTGTTTCTCAAAGCCCTCAGTCTGTTCTGTTTCTCTTCGTGCTCTGCAAAATACGCAAGTATTATAAGTTATACGACAGTAACGCCTTCTTACCCATATCGTCATCGGGTTGGGCGAAATAATTTATTAAATCTTCCAGGCACATTACCATTTCATTGAGATTGACCATGTGGAAGAACATCGAGTGTCTTCTATTCGTTTGCAATTGTTCCAGGCCGCTAAAAGCACAATCGTAAATTTACAGAAATAAATAAATTTTCAAAGGTTTACTTAATAAATGGCGTGAAAAGCGAGCTACATTTACGAATAACCCTAGCAGTCCTCGATTCCTCTTCTTGACTCCTACTGAAGTCTAATCCGTCATCCATTTTGCCTTCTTCATGGAGAACGGCCTGTTTCTCTTCGACTTTGCCAACGCCCTTCTTCTTAGTTTCATATGCCTTTAAAAACGATTAACTTAAAAAATTGTTCTGTGAAAAACCGAAGAAAAATTACTTTATACGATAACCAGAGACCAGACTCTGAGTGTTGAACAATAACAGTCGAATCGCCATATTTGATAATCGGAGCACCTATAATTTCCAAGTCTTTGTCTTCTAGCGTGACCTTCTGGTCGTCTTTCTCTTGACGCAAGCAGAACGCTGTCGTAGCAGTGTTGGCTTCCTCCCTATTGAAAAATAAATAACGAAGAATAAAAATACAGCAAGCACCAATTACGAAGAAGTTACCTGCTAACAAGGTACAGCTCATTATTCTCGTTGACGGCCAAGTACCGACCGGTCGTAAGGTGCCTAATTCTCATGGGGTGATGCCAGTTGATGAACCCCCCGGCCCATTTAGTACGAGCCAACTCCAACCTCCACAGAGACCTAGCTTGCGACATAACGCTGCCGCCTTCGTACACCACGATGCTACGAAAGATGCGGTGAATATTTTATTTATAAAACTCTTTAAATTTAATTACTTATGCGTGGCTTCCACGTCCCACGTCGAGGGAATCGTTAAACATTCATCACCGCCGTGGAAGAAACGTAGTACGTCTCCGCCAAAAACGTAACCGACGTACTTCATCCTGGATATACCGGTGCCGTAAGGTTGCACGGACCAGTGAGTGACGTGAAAACTGGCGTTGACGATTGATATTTCATTCTCTTTTGTGGTGTGCTAAGTAAACAAACCGTCAGTATTGTCGTGATTAAAGTCTAGTCGTCGGTACCTACCAGATATCTTTCGGTAGCGACGGACACCAAAATCAAATCGTCACCGACTCTGACTTTCTCACCCTCGGACCTACAAAGAGTATTATTTAACGCAATCATTGATAATTACAGTAAATAGTACCTCTGTTTGCTGGCAGGATGCACTGTCCACCAGCAAGCTTCACCGTGACTGTGATCTTGTAAACCCACATCGAAGGCAAGTTTGTCGTTACTTGAGCTTGTTGAAAGACAAGCCAAGTACTGCAGAAAAATGTATTTTTAAAATTAAGAAACATCGTAGATAGTTCTTTCGAAACGTGAGAATTATTGTAGAAATCAAACCGTACGTTTGTTATTAATTAATTAACGTTAAAATCTTTTCCAACTTATTTAACTACGACAGTTACGTACCATGTCACTATTCTGATGTCTAAGAAGGATGGCATTGCCGTACAACAATGTCCTATGTCCAGAACCCGTACCCTTGCCCTAAAAGTAATTATCAGTGACTAATTTATTACGAAACTCTTGCAAATTAAGTTTAATATACAGTGAGTGCCATCACGATAAAATTAATGTAATAATAAATAACCAATTTAAAGATATATTTTTAGTACAAGAACAATTCAAAATCTACCACTGCAAATTTTGTTAGATTTCTCTACTGGCTATCGTGAAGTTATAAAAAGGCCATAATACTCATTGTGAAATACCAAAAAACACATTTAATATAAATTACCATTCCCAGTTATTACCGATAAAAAAATACTTGTTAAATCGTAATTTAAATTAAATACTCTTTTGACACGTCACATCACTAAAGTTGTCTAGGAAAACTACAACAGTTTAGAGTCTACAAAGTAATACCTATCCATATAATCGTAACCACAAAAATGTACTACAGTTCGAGTGATGCAAATACATTAATTATGATTACTTAAAAAAATCAGGTTAGACACCACAATATTAACAACTAAACATATTGTTAATAAATTAATTAGAATAGTACAGGCATGGGAAAGCTCTTGATACCGCCAATGTAGAATAAAGAATATACTTACTAAATTCTCCTGGCCCTGAAAAGCAAAAATACTAAGCAGGTGAAATACGAAAACAAAACAGGTCGTATCACACATAGGTGACGACAGATAAAAACAGGTAAAAAAAAACATTTGAAGAGGAATTATGAGTGTATTAGGATGTGGTTAAAGATACACGATGGTATACATAATTCCAGAAGATGATACTTTTTTGTGATCCACAGGTTTTAATACAATGTATATTTTTCACTCATTTTCCTTTTGGATTTTTATTAACTAATAAATTTAGTTTTAGAAGTTTTCTAATCATTACAAATTTGAGATTAATAATTTCAAAATTTATTTAAAAAGTGAATAATGCCAATCTCATTAAATTTGAAACACAAAATAACAGTGAAAACCTTTACCTTGTTAGTCTTTTTCTTGTTATATTCAGAACTTTTTAGAAATGTTAATGTAATGGAAGATTAGTTTTATGGATATATTATTATTCATATGCATTTTGTAGTACATTTTTTCCTATTTTAATCATTTATTGTTGTTAAAATAATAAAAAGAAAAACATAAAACTAGGGCAGTTAAAATGTGAACAGCAGTTTTATTGCCAAAAGCAGAAAAACTTTTTATTTGATAACATGATTAATACTTTTTTATCAGCTAATCAAATTTACTTTGAATTTAAATGCATATTATTCAGTGACAACTGATTTTTATAATGAGCTTGTTTCTATTTTTTTTGTCAGTTTTCAAACTTATTCATAATCAGAATTTATGCTGGAAAAACCTAGAACCAATTCATTTACACACATGTTTACCGTAATATCCGTTTGTCTAATTTGTATCTACAAATTATCCATCATACAGAACCTTGAAGGTTTATCCAAATGGACTCGTACTCCTTATTATAATAATTTAATGTTACACAAAACTTACGCGAACCCGCGGAATGCATATAATTTTTCAATTCTGTCACAACATCCAACAAATGTAATTCATTTGTCAAAGTTTCATACTACTGTTCATTTTACTCGAGATATACTTAAATGACAAAATAATATAGTTTGCAAATTTATAACTTACAGTTTCGCTGCCAGCTGCTGTTACCAATTCCTGCAAGGCACGGACAGACAATGCTTGTTCAATGACAAATACACATTGCGAGAGATCAGGGGGTATATTCTAAAAAATATAAATGTAACAAATGAAAATGACATTACTATTATTACTGATTACCTTGTCGGCTATATTTTCCAAGAAGCAGTGTCTGTTGCCGAAGCCCTCTGCTGCTAAACAAACACGTTCTCCTGTTGCAGTGCAGGAAAGACATACCATGTCTTCCTGCAATGAAAAGAAGGAATAAAACGTTTTTGTATTACAAATCAACCTCACTTACCGTCCGTAAGAATGAAACATCATCTTGTTCGGATCCCCCTTCGGCTTCAGCCATTTTGGGGGCTTATTTTACCCTGAAACAATTAAGAATCATAACTGACTTAAAATATATATGATTTCCTGTCAGTCATCTTCGATTTTTAAAATTTTTTAATCATGAATGCGGACAAGTGCTGACAACTTACAGTTTTTAGGAATGAAATACAAAATTCCCTAAAAAAATATATTTTTTTAATAAATTATTTTTAAGATAAAAGCTAAATATAATGCTTTATCTATTTGGATTAACAGTGAAGCATTTTGACTAACCAAATAAGTTGATACAAACGTGTTTCTGTCAACGACTTTAATTTTTTAATAATGTAAGGTTAGGTTTATTTTTATATCGAATAAATGCGACTAAATAGTTTATTTCAAAGCTCTTTTAACAGTTGTTGATTTTAATAAAATTAAATTGTGGACTACCTACCAGACACAAAAAAAAATTATTAAATTAGATTTGTTGTGAATCAAATAAATTTCGTAGTGCAAAATTCTACTTCAACACGCATCATTCATTAATGTTTTGCCGGCATCGCATAATTGTAAAATTTATAAAAAAATCCAAAATTATACCTACTTTTTGTAGTTTTTAACATTCAAAATATCCACACACAGCACAAAAAATTCGTTAATTCAGCACTGAGAATTCAGTCTATTTTTGAATACAGCTGTAGGCAAAGTATTTTTAGAATTGAGCCAAATAAAATTGGAAAATTTTCAACTGTAAAGGTGTTCCATGTTATATCAAAATTAATTAACCTTTTCTCAAAGTGATTGTAGGTCATATATCAAAATAAGGAGTTACCTGTTAAATACACCGTGAATTCCTTTTGGATACAAACCTTTCTCAATATATGAGCTAAATTCTTTACGAACAGGAAGTCAGAAAAACGTTTTTATAGCTTAATTTTCCTGCGAACTACTTATCTATATTAATAGTTTTATTTTTTTTCATTGAGGATCAATAAGGTTTTTTTTCTAGATTTGTGCTTGGTGTTCGTTGTAAAGTTTTATTCTAAATTTTTTTAAACCGTTCGTATTATTATATTTTCTGAAGGGTGGTGAAATAATGGATACGTTTAACAATGGAGATATTTTATTCAGTTAAAAGTAACAATTACATTATAATTGCGACAAATTTAACTTAAAGTACTGTTAACAAAATAAAAAAGAAAATAATATAAAATATATTTATTACAACTAATTTGCCTTGGTTACAATACAAAAAGTCCATCAACCTAAATAATAAATTATTTTTTGGTATGTCTGACATGTTTAGGAATTTACAATATGTACAAAGGTTCACGATAATTACATTAATAATAAAGTTAATAAACACAGCCAAAAATGCTGTTGACTATACAGAAAAATACAGAAATCTATTTAGATTACATTTTACTCATACAACTAGATGTAAAATAACTCGAATAATGACTTCCGAAAAATAGTTTTATATGTACATAAAAAGTTTTTGATTTTTTTATCTATAATTTTCAACACGAAATCGGTAATAAAAGCCATCTTTATATTTACCTACCTTATTTTTAGTCATATCGAAAATAAAAAGCTGCTGCGCGAAAGAAGTTGTATACAAAAATGTCAATAAGTGGTAATGTAAAGTCCGGTGTTGAGAAACTTTACGGAACTCGAGATATTTAAAGTACGTTGCTGATTGTTACAGCACGTAGTGACAGATACCTATTCCGGGGTACATATTTATATTATTTCCTCAAAATAATTCAAATAAAAATATATCCTACACATTTCTGTTAGAAATACTGATTAACGGAAGTTAATAACTTCTCAACCATTTTTCTGTGTGTAAACGAAAACAGGCAATTGTAGACCCATTGGCGTAACACCTATTATCCAATACATTGGTTTAAATACCATTTTTTAAGGATGATTTAAATATAATATGCCCAAAACCTCATAAAGCTAGTATTAAAAAGCATTTTTTTTTTTTGTATATCGTCATTAAACACTGACATGTCATAGGAATACAAAACAATGAAAAGAAAAATATAATCAAGGTGCTTCAGCGAATTATTTATTTAGTGATTTGCGTTCATTTGAAAATACTCTATACATTTATATTTTTATTATAACTATTCATATAATAAGTAAAATGTCACAAAAGTGATTTCTGTAGCTACACGAAAGCTATATATACAGGGTGATTCACAAACGGTGACCAAAAATGAAACCTTGTAATAGTTGGTGAATTTTAAGGGGTATTTCGTATAAAGTTTTTATTTAGTAAGTGAAATAATTCGAAATGGGGCACATGTATTTATGTAAACATTGTCCGAAACCTGAGGCCTTTTCCTAAAATTTAGACGCTTCAGTGGCGGACATACAGGGTATTGGTGGCATATTTTTCTAAATAAAATTGTACGCCACTGCTTTACGGTAGCAATCACGATATTTGCGAATTCGTTGTTCAATTTTCTACAAATTACTATACTCTCTTGTATTTTTCGAAAAAAGTCTGATTTTCGAGTAAAACTTAAAAAACCAACTGAGAACACACTTCGATATTCGAATATAATGCTTTTTAAAATCACATAGTGGGCTGTGATAGCAACTTTGACATTCTGAGCAGTTAGAAGAAACAATAAATAATGCTCTTTATCAGATTCAAGCAACAATAAATTTCGAAATGTCGGGCCTGTGTTCGTTGAAATGGAGGTAAATGGACTAATATTATTAATTTCTTTATTCGAAAAATAACCGAATGATTAGTGTTTGTCATGTCATTTAATTAAGTGTTTTCAGTGGGTTTTTTGTTTTACTAGAATCAGGCTTTTTTCGAAAAACAGAATAGAGTAATAATTTGTAGAAAACTGAAAGACGAATCTGAAAATATCGTAATTGTTACCGTAAAGCAGTGGCGTACTATTTTATTTAGAAAAATATGTCACCGATACCCTATATCTCCGGCACTGGAGCATTTAAATTTTAGAAAAAGGCGTCTGATTATTTAAAAATATTAAAAACATTTTTTGAAGTTTAACACCCTGTATCTTTTTAACGAAGCGTCTTAGATAAAAATTTATAAGAAAGACATCTTAAAATTCACCAAATAATACGAGGTTTCATTTTTGGTCACCATTGGTGAATCACCCTGTATAATAATAGTATGAATTTCATATTAATTAACTTTGGTAATTTTTAAAAAACATGTTCTATTTTTACTCTAGTACCAAAGGTATTAATCTGATTCAAACAAATTCAAACATTTTCTCAAGAAAATCTTATCAAATAAGGTCAGTGTTCTTCGATAACTCCACGGGAAAGATTCGTAACTGTCGATATTGCAAGAAACAACGACAATTAGGAATCTTGTCTGTAAGGTTAGATATCGTTAGTATACCTAGACTTTTGGTGTAGAAGAACTTTATGTGACTTAGTTTAAGATTTTTTTTTATTATTTTTTAATTTATTGGAGTACAATAGAATAAAAATGACTTTGGTAATGTTTTTCGAATGAAATATGTCTAAATGATTATAATTTAATCAAAAATTTAATCAAAAACAAGCATTTTAATATAGAACTCACAATTTTTAGAAAATCATGAATTTGCTTTTTTCGTGACTTCTTTTTTCACGTTTAAATGAAAATATTGCATTGTGACATAAATAAACTTTATTACTTAATTTTTTTCTTTGTTCTTACGTTTAAATGTTTTTTTTTTAATTTAACACAAAATTTTAGGATTCTTACAATATATACTGGATACGTGAAAAGTAGGGAGACTAAAAATGTCACGTCAACGACAGCATATTGGCTGTTAGTGGCTTTACCGAAGCAAGAAGATATCACAAGGGTATAGAAAATTAAACGAAAATATTTCGTTCGGGGGCGTCTTTTAAGAAATAAGCAAGGCTGTATATATATCTTAGAACTTGCTTCCGCACGATAAATTTCAATATTTTCTTTTTAATTATGTTTATTAATTACGACAATCATATAATAACACAAGACATAATTCACCATTTCCAAAAGATAGTGACGGTATTTGTCTTTAAGAAATATGAAAACTATCGAAGTGTAACTTCTAATTATTGCTATAGCGATTTAAATACTTGGAACGCTATTATGCCCAATTAACTTATGTTTTATGCAATTAGAGAAAATGTGTTAATTATTATGTTCCTCGGTAAACGTGATTTGATCTTAAAATTCCATTTCACAAGTATGCTTGATGTAATCTACTGTCTTCTCGGATATGTATCGGAAGATTTGACTAGACGCGAGTACATGGATACGGGTTGCAAAATATACAGAAACGATTAAAATGGTTTGGTGTGAAATGGGATTTTTTTTCGAAAGGTAAACGGAAACTAAGCAAACAAACACACGATATCTAGACGTAAATATAAAATCTTCATTTTTAAAATATTTTTACTGTGAAAAATTACTTTTTTAAATTTTCAATAGAATTATATACTTTAATCATGAAAATATAATATACTATATATTTCAATGTACTTGTTGTTCCTAAAATTCATTAATGCGGTATTTAAAAATATTTCAAATACACATACACGTACGTCTTCTCTAATTCCCTAGAGAAATGTAATTGAGGTATGTCAAGTATAATTAATTAATTATTATTTCATATTAGAGTCGCTCTTTCTAGAAACATCACGATTTCTGTATTCTTTCCTGACTTAACTAAAGGTCTATTCTATTAATAAGTTAAGTTTTGATTCTAACTTTCTATGCAAAGCAGAAAACTCAGTTTATGACGAGCGAATCTGTAAAATAAACTGGATGTCAACGAAAGTTATTAAAAATAACAAATTAAAACTATTATAGGATATTTCACAAAAAAAAAAGGAAAAATGTATCTGCCAACGAAACAAATAATTAAAATAATGAAATACTTACTCATTATTCTATTAATAACTAGCTTCGTGCCCTGCCAAAATATATAAGTCATGACCTTCGTCATTTGTTAACGTTCCAGTTCGCAGTAAATTACTTTCTAACATCACAACTCTGAAACGAAACGTTTCAATTACTGTTATAAATGAATACGATTTTAATCGAAATATTTAAAAAATATGTAAAAATGATCACTTTATGTGAAATTTGTTCGTTTCCTTTTTAGACCAGGGCGGATCTAAGTGGAGAGGAAAGAAAATTTTTTTCTGCATTACATTCAGCACAACTCACATGATAAAAGTGTAGATCCTTAGATCTGGGCGAGGTCCGGAACATTTTCAAATTTGCAAAAATCTTTAAAAATTTTTTAAAAATACCTAGTTTTTACTTATATTTTTTTTGTAAGTATCGATTGCTTTGTTACTTTTCGAGATATATCGAAAAATCCGTTAAAAATCTTCTCTTTTCTCTTCTTCTATACCTCGTTTACATTTATGTTTCCATACTTGCTATTTACTGCAAGCATAGCTCGCGGCAAGCAAAAGTAAATTTTTGAAAAATTTAGAAATACGTAATTATTTTTCCGAGATATATCGATTTTTTTAAAAAAGGCGCTCTCTAGAATTGGCTAGATTTTCTCAGCGGATGGCCCTACGGTAACGATTTTCGGTTTATTTTCTTTGTAAAGAGTTGTATTACCACGCTGTTATAAAATTTTGACAATTTTATTAATTTTAAGAATAGAAAAATAACTTTGAAGAAATTGCACTTTTCTTTTAACATGTTTTTCTCAAATAACTATTTCAATTTTTGTTTTATGAAAATGGCTTTTAAACTAAGAAGTTGCTGACATTTTTTCACTAATTTAAAAAACGAAAACGTTTTGCTATGACTTTCTGGAGGCGAGAAGCTTTTTCTTTAAAAAATAGGTAATTCAAAAAGAAAAAAGAAAAGTGTAAGAGTAAAGTCAAAGAAAGTCTGGTTCGAGTCAGTCGAATTTATTTGGAAGTAATTCATATCAATGACATTTATTTAAGATTTTTTGGGATCACGATTTCCACTTTTTGCAAAATTTTTGGTAATGAGGCTTTAGATTCAAATTCGACTCGACAAAATTTATGAGAAAAACACTTTCTGGGAGGGGATACAGCTAATAGACTTCCAACTCGAATTCAGCGTATCAAAATACGTAAGAAACACACTTGATCAAGGTCAGAATTTTTTTCTTAAATTTCTTTGCGTGATTTTTGACGATTTTTCGCTATTTTTGGTGATTTTTTACTATTATTTTGCGATTTTTGCAAAATCTGGGAGGATTCCCTTTAAAAGACTTTAGATTTGGATTCAGCACATCTAAATACATAAGAAACCCACTTGATCAAGCTCTGAACAAATTTTTTTGAATTTTTTTGCGCTCACTAACGTGATTTTCGGCGATTTTTTACTATTTTTGGCCAATTACTCAAAATTATAGACTATGAACCAATTTCGATCTTTTTTTTGATCAGATCTCACGAGCTAAGGAATTCGAATATCGTAGCTAACTGTCTAAATTGCACATATTTTGTTATAAAAGTTTATTATTTATGTGTTAAATATACTGTATACTTTACCCTATGCCATTGCACTTTTTCAATGAAAAAATTTGTTTACGTATATATTTCAACACTGAATATGAATATATTTAGTTATAATTATTACAATTATTTAAATAATTTTTGTTTAAACAAATTAATATTTTTTTTATTTAGAAGTACATTATTTTGTTAAATACAGATAAAATTAAGAAAAAATAGTACTTTAAAATTATAATTTTTGAAAAAAACTAAATTGCAAATTGATAAATGTAATCTAATAAAAAAAAAGTGTTAACTTTAAAAGTTTACTGTGGTCGTCCTAATCAACCGATTTCAATTTTTCAAAAACCATTTGGAAGGTTGAGCCGTCTTCTCTATTTGAAAAAATGTTCAANATTTGAAAATTAATTTTTTTGTTAAATACAGACAAAATTAAGAAAATATAGTACTTCAAAATTATAATTTTTGAAAAAAACTAAATTGCAAATTGATAAATGTAATCTAATAAAAAAAAAGTGTTAACTTTAAAAATTTATTGTAGCCGTCCTAATCAACCGATTTCAATTTTTCAAAAACCATTTGAAAGGTTGAGCCGTCTTTTCTATGTGAAAAAATGTTCAAGTATCTAGATGCTTTATTTGAGGATGTGCAACATTTTGAAATCTCCAAAATTTTTTTTCAAAATTTTTTTCAAAAAATTATTTTTCGAAAACAGACTAATGAAATTTGAAGTGTTGTTTTATTATACTCCAAAGTTTTTTTTACCAAAATTAGAATGTCCTCGGAGCAATTAAAATATTTTAAAAAAATTATCGCCTTTTTTTCATCAATTATCACTATTTTGCAACATCGGTTATAAATTTAAACATTTCTATCTTGCAGTATATTGTGCAAAATTCGATTCTAAAACTTTTTTTCCTCTCCAATATTCTTCCAAAATGCATAGGTTCCAAAATATAAGTAAAAAACTCAGATAAAATAGGTATTTTTTTAAATTTTTTAAACATTTTTGCAATTTTAAAAATGTTCCGGACCTCGCCCAGCTCTAGGGATCTACACTTTTATGATGTGTTATACTGAAGGTAATCCAGAAAAAATTGCTTGCCCCCTCTCACATCCACCTCAAAACAGATCCGCCCTGGTCTATTTAAATTCATAATGAACAAAAAAGCCCTAAATTACCCCGAAATGTGCATTAAAAGATGTACTTACTTATCCGAACCTAATAATTTGTACGTTCTCGAAGTGTCCGTAATTTCTTGGGTGATCTCCCCATTTTTGAGAGACCTGCCTTGCATCCCGTTCTTGTGGAAAGCTAGCACGCTATCCGGAAGACATACTGCAAAAGAACAACTCGATACCGACGAAATTACAAACAAACGTTACATACTTATACTATCAATTCTAAAATCGAACCGCAGCTCCGAAACCTGTTTCTTGTTCATCTTAAGTTTCCCTTGGGGCGTAACCACCCTTACCACATTGTCGTAACAAACCAAAATCGAGTCTTTATCCAGTTGGGTGACGTTCACTACGTCGATGTTCTCGCGACGCGGGATAACCGTGGCCGTACCGTCCATCTCCTGCAGTTCGTCCGAATGGAACCAGCTCGCACCTAGTTATCGCCAGAACGGAATTATTACGGAATTAATTCACAAACTCGTCATTTACCTGAATTCATGTTTATCAAATCCAACTTGAACCTGTTGGGCTGATACATCTGCTTGATAGACACGCACACCATCGGGTATTCCAATTCGGGCGTTATTATCATTTCGAAGACGTTCAGCGGATTTGGCAAAACGCACTCCACATGCTAGAAGGAAAATGAGACATACGTTGACCTGAACCTGAATCGCGTCTTAACAGAAAGCTTACCTTCAAGAGCATAAATTTATTTAGCGGGTCGTACCACTGCATGAGAAAAATACCGTTCGAGGTAGCACCGCACAGATATTTGTAACCGTTGTAAGGGTTCCTCGCCACGCAGCATTTTTGGGTGCCGCGGGTATCGGGAACCCTCGTGGTTAAGGCAAACTTTCTCGGTACCAGACGTTCGGGGATCCGGTTCATGTGCAGACTAAACCTATGGGACTGTTTGTTTTGTAACGCCAGGAGATCGTGTCGATATAGTTGCGGCGTTTTCCCTGAAATACCAAGCTCACAGACGAATCCTTGATTATTTTTATAAAATACGCTCACCTGACAGCGTCATAAGGACGTCTTTTATAACGTACATCCAGACAGTCCTCCTGTTGTACAGCTGATCGATGCACGTTTCGTGTAACTCATTCAGATTCAAATTATATATGCCTTCCTCTGCACCGATAAGGATATGTTGATCTCGCGTATCCGGGTTGATCCAGGACGCTGTACAGTGTATTCTGAGAGGACAACCATTGAATACCTGGGAAAGTACAAAAACGGGTGTTTGCACAATTAACACGGAATAAAAATGAAAGCCGGATTGAGAAAGGCACCGATTGACGTGATATTTTAACAGTGAGTAGAAAATTGCTCAAGAAACAAAAGTAACGTAGTGCCGATGTGTGCTTTCACCCTGGGGGTGAATGTCACCCCTTCTCGCAGGTGGCACCCATTTTAATTGCAAAAATCAATGAATTCTAAGCAAAAAATGCTCTATAAAGTTTTTTCCAAAAAGTAATGTTGATTTTTCATCTAAAAAGTGCAAGTTTTTCAACCATTTTTGATAAATAACTCAAAAACCTTGCGTTTTATCGAAAAACTCATATAAATCAAAAATAAAGCTTTTGAAATAACGAATCGACTCATTTTTTGTTGATTACCGTAGATGTAATATTAACCGAGTTTAAACTCGGTAAAGTAATAGCAAAAGAACTAATTTTTCGAAGAAAATGAATCTCACTCTTTTGAAGTGCTTGAAAAGACGTTTAAAATGCTTTTTGAAAAAATTTCGTAGCTCAAAAACTCGCGGAGTTATGATGAAAATAAAATGGTCATCTCATTTTTTCGTAGAAAAAATCAACAATAAAATCTATGGCTGAACCATAAAAATAGAAACTAAGCGTAATCCATGTACAGTTGACTTTATTTAGGTACTAATAGTAGGCACTGCAATTTTGCCCGGTTTAAAATGCCTAAATTTAAAAATAAGTTTGAAATTTTTAATGAAAAAAAAAAATTTTTAATTTTAAAAAAAATTTATTTTTCTCGAAATAACTCAAAAACTAAACAAGATACATGAAAAATGCAAGATCAAAATTAAAGGTATTTTTTTATAATATTTTTGCTTTCTTTCAATTTTTTTGTAGAGCAAAAATTAACTGAGATATTACATTCTTTAGTTTGCATTTGCGTGTAAGGACCACCTTCTTTGAGCCCTTAAAACCTAAAAATCTCGAAAACGAAGAGTTCAAGACCCTTCAACTATAAAGGTTGATTTGCAGCTCTTGCAATTCCCTGCAAATTGCTTTTTAAAGCGATGAAAAATATTAAAAATTAAAAAAGTTATCGTGAAAAAACTAATTGTATTATTCATTGAAAATTGTTGGATCTTTAAATGGCTTAATTTCTGATAGTTTAAAGTAATCTCGTTGAATTTAGTAATGTATCGTTGAGTGTTTTGAAGCCGGTAAAAATTCTTCAATTCCTTAATAAGGGTTGTTTTTAAGGGTTGAAATGTTGCAATGAATCATCAGTAATATTATAAACAGTGATGAGTTTTTCATTCATTATAAATGCTATGAAGATCTGAAAAAAATTTTGTGCTTTATTTTCTGCAACAAGGGTGGCTTTTAAGGGTTGAAACGTTGCAATAAATCATGTATTATTTCATAAACAGTAAAAAATATTCAATTCTTCATTATTGCCCCATCAAAAAATTTCAGAGCTGTGAAAACTAATTTTTGTTTTTTTTCCTCACAAAGGGTGGATTTTAAGGGTTGAAATGTTGCTACAGATCAAAAATTATTATTCAAAACATAGAAGAATGCTTATTCTATGACATAACACTTAAATCTATGGTTTTTACGTTTTTTGCAAGAAGGGGTAGTTTTCACCCCTTAAAAACAATAAGCACACATTATGGGTATGTAACTTTTGTAAAGGAGGGATGAAAATCGGTGCGTGCGTCAAGAATTCGGAGGTAATACCCTATTTTTACCGTTGTATACTAGACTAAATGTTTTCGGAGTAATTATATACAATAGAAATGGCATCTGAGTATGGGCGACATATAACCTACAAAATCGCATTACAATATTTTCAAATACATTACCTTCGAAAAGCACGCTCCCATGTGAACTTTCGGGGTTGGAGGCAACCCGTTACTCGGAGGTCGCGGGGGCGTGTGTCTCCGACGATGCTTCCTAGGGGGCACCGGGGGGCAAGTAACTAAATCGGGTGCACTCGTATCGTGATTGTTAGTATCTTGTTCAGTTCCTGCGCAAGAGGATCAATTTTTAGCCCCAAATTACAACAAACAGCGAGAATATTACCGTTAACTTCCCTATCTCTATCAGTCGCACGTCCGCTATCGCTAAGTGACCTTTGCCGTTGGCCGTTTATGTTCATCGAATTTACAAGACCAAAGATCTCATCTACCGAGGAATGTCTTCTGGGCGAACCGTTAAATGCGGGCTCCGCCGTGGGACTAGAAGGTATTGTATGAATGTCGCACTTCACCGTCGCGTCCGTATCCTGCACGGGAAGCGTCGCCCTAAAAAATTAAGAGATCGTAGGTGAAGCGATAACTTCATATTAAAAATCCAAGGGTTAGGTTAATATCAAACAAGGCCAAACGAAAAAAGCAAAAGCTTCGGAAATCGATAACATTCAAAATTTACTTACAGCTGAGAAGTAAAAAAGTAGTGGAAGGGACATAACGGAAATGTTTTGAATTACTACTAACTAACACATTTTCTTAAAAGATTCACATACATCATGAAACATTTTTTCTTGAGCCAGCTTTAACGACACATACAGCTAATGGTAAACATTACAAAGTGATTAGGAATATTTAAATTTATTAATGATGTGATGATTTCAGTCACTCCTACATGAGATACTTGTGCTTCTATGTACGTACTAGTACTATTATTTAATACACTACTTGGCTTCATTGATTAACTGTAATTTGTGACCCTCACGAATAATGGAGGTATCGTTTATAACAATACGGAGCGATGAACATTATTTATCTAATTATATAATTTTAAAAATAATAACTTTTTACATTACTACAAATTAATTAAACTTGATTCGTTAACTTTTTGTAACAATCCTTAAAAAACTTCAATGTAAATATTAAAACCGCTGGAAAAGATTTTCTTTTTTAATAAATAAAACAGCTAAAATAAAAAAAAACCTATCTACCTCAAGCAATCATCTAAAAATATGATAAAACCATGTATTTACTAATTATATAGCACATTAATAATTTTTTAATTTTACTTTTACTTTTTATACATAAACGTAACTTGAATAAAAGTATTTTCTAATAAAATTAATTAATTTATGACAGATGAAATATTAATACAGGGTGTCGTAATATTCTGGGTACATGGAACTATCAAATGGTTAAACTCTACCCAAAGCTGCTTCGTTTAGCCACTAGAGGGCGATACATTTGCAAAGATTAATTTTCCTTTTGTATACTAGATGTCATTTTTTGACATTAGACCAGGGTGGATCTGTTTTGAGGTGGATGTGAAAAGGGGCAAGCTATTTTTTTCTGTATAACTCACATAATAGAAGTGTAGATCCCTAGATCTGGGTGAGGTCCGAACATTTGCAAAAATGTTTAAAAAATATGAAAAAAAGCTATTTTATCTGAGTTTCTTACTTACTCGTATATCTTGGAACCTATGCATTTTGGAAGAATATTGAAAAGGAAAAAAGTTTTAGAATTGAATTTTGCACAATATACTGCAATTTGCAAATGTTTAAATTTATTACTGATGTTGCAAAATAGCAATAATTGATGAAAATAAGGCAAAATAATCAAGTTTTTTTGGATAATTTTTTTTAAATATTTTAATTGCTCTGAGGACATTCTAATTTTGGTAAAAAAAACTTTGGGGTATAATAAAACAACACATCAAATTTCATTAAAATCGGTTTGATAGTTTTTGAAAAAGAATTTTTTTTTTAAATTTTGAAAAAAAATTTGGAGATTTCAAAATGTTGTACAGCCTCAAATAAAGCATCTAAATACTTGAAAATTTTTTCACATAGAAAAGACCGCTCAACCTCTCAAATGATTTTTTAAACATCGAAATCGGTTGATTAGGACGGCCACAATAATTTTTTTTTAAATTTTTAAACAATTAGATTAATTTATCAATTTGCAATTTAGTTTTTTTCAAAAATTATAAATTTAAAGTACTATTTTTTCTTAATTTTATCTGTATTTAACAAAAAAAATTATTTATTTTAATTGGTTTAAACAAAAATTATTTAAATAATTGTAATAATTATAACTAAATACATTCATATTCAGTGTTTATGACTTATCTATGTTGCTGATAACTTATAGATATGAAAATTTTTTCTAGTTTAGAATTCGGAAATACGAAGCCACTGGATCAAAGATTATTGCTAAATTGTTTATAAATTAACGGTAACTGCCGAAAACTTGGACCTCCTATATCTCGAGAACCAATAAACGAAATTTAACTTTTTTTTTTTTAAAAGAAGCGTCTTTCCGAGTACTTTAAAACTATAATTTTTGAAAAAAACTAAATTGCAAATTGATAAATGTAATCTGATTGTTTAAAAATGAAAAAAAAGAGTATTAATTTTTAAAAATTGACTGTGGCCGTCCTAATAAACAGATTTCAATTTTTCAAAAACCATTTGAGAGGTTGAGCTGTCTTTTCTATGTGAAAAAAATTTCAAGTATATAGATGCTTTATTTGAGGCTGCGCAACATTTTGAAAATTCGAAAAAAATTGTTCAAAATTAAAAAAAAATATTTTGCAAAAACTATCCAACCCATTTTAATGAAATTTGGTGTTTTATTAAACTCTAAGTTCCTTTTACCAAAATGAGAATGCCCTCTGAGCAATTAAAATATTTTTAAAAAATTATCCAAAAAAAAAACTTGATTATTTTGCCTTTTTTTCATCAATTTCATTTCCATTTACAACATCGGTAATAAATTTAAACATTTTTAATTTACAGTATATCGTCCAAAATTCAATTCTAAAACTTTTTTCCTCTTCAATATTCTTCCAAAATACGTAGGTTCCAATATATAATTAAAAAACTCAAATAAAATAGGTATTTTTTAAATTTTTTAAATAATTTTGTTCTTTGTTATGTTCTTATGTACTTTTTCAGGTCAATTTATTTACAAATTCAGTTTAAATAAACATAAAGGGCTTTTTATAAGTTTTTTCGCACTTATTGTAAATATTTTGTATTTCTATCAATCACCAACACATTTTTGATACAAATCCGATTTAATTGCTTTTAAAAATTTACTGCAAAAACCTAAATATTTTCAATGACCTCTAGAGCTAAGTTTTATTAAAATATCTCATCATGACTATCAGAATCTGGGGTAGTTCGGTGTACGTGGAATATTGCAACACCGTATATTTCTTCAAATTACTAAAAGCATCCAACAAAACTATAAACGTTAAGTACATACATGATTTTGACTAAAAGAAAAATTAAATCGACACTTATGCATACGACTAATGGCACGATTGCAACACGTAACTTACTGTTGTTCGTAGTCCGTTGGGTGATACTTGAAGGCTCCCCTAGAATAATCAAACAACAATTCAACTACTGGTCAAATAATTTAAAAAAAGTCAACCATGATTGCGGAAACGTACACCTCCCCCTCTTAGAATGAAAGCAGGAAGCGTTAAAGAAAAGTGCGGCAAACAAAAAAAAAACAAGCCAGGAGTGTGTGTGGGGTTAATAAGCTGATCAAAATGGTTTCAAATTACCTCATCATTAACTCTTCGTCAATGTACTGCAAGAGACTCCTAAATAACATACAACAAATTAAATAAAAAGAATTTAAATGGAGGAAACCAGTCAAAAATATGATAAATTTAGTGTGGCCCAAGTAGTTTGCATCGCATTCTTTCTCATTTATTAAAAATTGTCATTGTAAAAATATAAATAGATATGTTTAAAAAATTAGATTATTTATAACTTCCAGACTGTTCATACATTAATTTAATGACATTAGAGATGTGGTGTATGTCTCTAAAACTTTACGAAAACAATCCCGAGATACAAACTCTGAGCTCCACTGTACAGAGTTGGAAAAGAAACTATATATTTAAAATTTTCATTAGTTGAGGTAAGTCATTTAAAACGTGTTAATAAAAAACTACAGAAAAAACGTACAGGGTAAACAAAAAGAAAAAGAACTTATCGGTTAATGAACTGTAAACGTTTCTAAAGACAAATTTTGCGTGAATTACTAAATAGCAAACAAAATCAATCTCGTTTTTAACCCTGCAGTTTAAATTTTGTTTAGAAAATAACTATGCACAGAGTTTATTGGTTATAGCGAAAGCGACTACACTGCAAAAAAATATTCGGAAACACTGCAAAATAAAACGAATACATTCAAAACAACAACAAAACAAAAACACACGTCAATCAAACACCCTCACATAGACCATCTAACCTCAGTGACATTTTCAAAATTTGCGACCCAGTCATAGCTTTTCTCTCAGCACTAAGAAAATAACGATAGCCAATTAAAAGCCGGAATAACTTGTATGATACATATACAGGGTGTCCCGAAATTCATGCAACAAAATTTGGCCACAGATTCTTAGGACAAATTTAGGGGACCGGTATTTTTTATTTTTGCCAAGTGGCCCCCTCTTTCGGAGTCACAGCCCCCTGAAGTCCGCCCCTAAGAATAATCTTTTTTTTTATATCTCACAACCCTGATGTACGAGAATCGCCAAATTTGGTACACAGGGGTTGTATGACATGTGGAATCTGATGGTGCAACGTTTTTTGGCGGGGAACCCCCTTAAGACAAGTTTTCGTGGTCCCCCTTGTCTTTGGAGTCAAAAAAATTTGGTCGCATATTTAAATTTCTTAAAAATTATCAGTCCACTAGAAAGCCATTAAATTTTGCAATGTTTTCGAAAAAATGTGAAAATGTGATCGAATGCATATCGTGATTCGCCATTTTCCTCAAAAACATTGCGTTTTACGAAATAAATATCAAGAGACAAAAAAGTTTCTAAATTCAATGGCTTTCTAGCTAACTAATAAAAAAAAATCAAATTTGCGACCAAATTTCTCTGGTTCCAAAGACAAGGGGACCCACGAAAAAGTGTCTTAAGGGGGTTTCACACCAAAAAGCGTAGCACTGTGAGATTCCACATGTCATAAAACCCCTGTGTACCAAATTTAGTGATTCTCGTACAACATGGTTTTGAGATATAAAAAATACTTCTTAGCGGCAGTTTTCAGGGGGCTGTAACTCCGAAAGAGGGGGCCAGTTGGCAAAAAGAAAAAATACGGGTCCCCTAAATTTTTCCTAAGAATCTTACGACCAAATTTTGTTGCATGAATTTCGGGACACCCTGTATATGTAGTGCAACTGTGATTGGATAAAAATTAATACACAATTATGCACAATGCGTCATTCAAAAGAAAAATAAAAAAAATTCGTAATTAAAAATTAAAAATTGATTAATTACTTGACTTAACAACAAAACTTAACAAAACTGAACATACTTTGCATAATGTGCACAAATACAAATGCTATAAAAAAAAAATTTACTGGGGAATATTACCGAACAAGAATATTTACTTACTTTTCTCGATTGAGAGAGTCGAAAGCAGTCCCGATGCCGCATTTTTGATTTTGGTGTTCTACGCAATTGTGTACACTGGTGACGTTATTCATAATGTCCATTAGATCCCAAGGCTGTCCTTTATCTTCAACGATCACATTTGCTGAAACAGATCGACCGTCAGGACGTATTACATTAAATTTAACCAAAGGTTTCACCCACCTGTCTTTTGTATGGTATTGTTTGATTCGTCTATGTGCTGTATGTCCACGTTCACGTGAACGTTCTGCTGTTTTGGTCGTGATGTCAGTCGTGATGCGATTCTCTGTGGCACATTCGGCACAGCCTAAAAGACACATTTTGTAATTTCGTCTTGAAATAACCGATTACCACTCGAAGAACATCGAACATCCAACATTAAAACAAATTGCATAAATGTGAATCATATTGTTTATAAAATTCTGTTATGAAATAAGTGAAAATATAAATAGGAATAGATAAACAGTCGAGTTATTTATGTATGCGTAATTATGTAAGGAAAATACTTTATAGGCAGTAGACGATAACAAACTTGCCGTTCGGTGACCGTCAAACCATGTCCTTCGCTATTTTTAATAAACAGTTATCATGTTAGGTCAAAACACCAAATGACTAAAGAATTTTGAGATAAATATCTTTTTAATCAGTATTTGATCATGAAATGCTAATTTATACTTGATGTTCATTGTTTCGGTTAACATAAAAGTGTAAATATAACAATAACATATAATTACCCCATCCTCATCTGGTTCAAGATCTGTGAACATGTGCGAAGGATTATTTACTTTTTGCAATAGTTCTAAAGCCAGTCTTCTATGCATATCTCCTTGGAAAAAAGCATGCTGAAAAGCAACCGATGAGTTTTAATTCATTATTTTATCGAAGTATATTATTTTTAATACCTGCAACAATTTTTCTGCTGTAGGTCGCTTCTTTGGGTTTTTTGTTAAAGCCACTTTTACGAAATTGTGAAAAGTAGGACTCCTACAAAAATATTAAAACGTAAGGAGTTTTGATTTTATGCACAGAAACTACCTATTTTTTTTGTAACGTCTCCCAATATTAAGTAAAAAGTATAAACTCAACACCTCTACAAATTCAAGAAAACTGCAAAAAAATGACATCACATACCACTTTTCCTTGTCTTTTAAAGTCGGAGGTTTGAATCCACTTTTCGACATCAAGAATAAAGCCCTCATTGGATGCAAATCAAACATTGGAGGTTGCAACTCCGCCAGTTCTATTGCAGTTATCCCCGTCGCCCAAATATCACAAAGCTGATTGTAACCCCCTTTACGTTCGACTGCAGCTACCTAAAATGAATGTATTTATAACTTGTCAGACCCTAATAATAGAAACTTTACCTCGGGTGCCATCCAATATGGTGTTCCAATGAAAGACTTTCTCTTATTAATTGTTGCCGTTATTTGTGCCGAAACGCCAAAGTCTGCTAATTTAACATCACCACTTTCCGTCAATAATATATTAGCTCCCTTGATGTCCCTATGCATTTTGCCCATACCGTGAAGGTACTGAAGGCCTAATAATGTTTCGCGACACATGTATGCTATTTGATTTTCTGCTAAAGGTCCTGTAACTGAACAAAATGTTAATTTTTGCAGTGAAAATATTTAAGCAGATTGTCCTACTGTGATATATATCCTGTAGTGATCCGCCACCACAGTATTCCATGCAAATCCATAATTTATCCCGTCTCAAATAACTACCATAATAAGCTATTATATTAGGATGTCGACAGTCCTTCATCATAAGTATCTCCTGTTGTATGATCCCAAAGTCATCTCCTGTGATGGGAAATATTTTACATTTTATATCAGAAAGTTAATAAACTCTTACCAGGCTCCAGTTTTATAACTTTAATAGCAGCTAAGTCATTTGTAGACAGTCTTTTTGCCTGCGACAGAAACAACGTATGTGAACAAAAGGAATGTTAAGAGAAAATAAATTATTTGATATTTATGTACCTTATAGACATCTCCGTAAGTTCCACTCCCAATTCTTTGTATTAACTCGTAGTCATCCTGAGGATTCCTTCGAGAAATATCCGAGCTCAATACCCCTTGAGCCATTTTACAAAACTTTTACTCCTTACATTTTACGTATTGTATGTTTAAGTAGGCAAATAAAATGTTTACGTGAATTTGACTTTGACAGCAAATACTCTGTGAGTAGACATGACATATTACTTACAGTGTGGACACGACACAAAAAAACAAAACCCTATCGCTTGGCCACAGAACTATAAACTAAAAAATTACTTTACAAGACGGCGTGGCGTAACGTAAATCCAAATAATGTCGTCTTTTATGGCAAATTTAGTGAAATTTAAATCATACACGTATGAATCTTCGTTGCCCGTGAGGAAGGCCCCACCAAAGAAACATTTGACAAGTGTCGGTAAACTGGAAACTAGTAGAGGTAAGTTGGCAATAAACAACGTTTAAAAAATAGGTTGTGGTTCATCCATAGGCGTAGTTAAAAATTATGCTTATTTTTCTTCGGGTTGAGTTTGCTTAATAGGTTAGAAATCGTATTGCTTTTTAATGTTTTAGGTCACATATTGCTATAGATTTATAGCTGTCACGAATGCAATTGTTATGTGTATTTTAGCGTTTTTATTGAATTCATGATTTCCCTTTTTGAAATTTTCTGAGGTTTTCGCCCTTTTATGGTATGCAACCTTAGATATTGTAAAGTCCCCATATTACAGTACAGGAAATGTACAGTATGTGGCGAGAAAATTGTTTTACTAGTTTTGAAATTTCAAAAATTATATTTCTTTGAACTGACCTTTTGTTAGTTTATCGCACATTTCTAAACTGTTGTACTTTCCAATAACTCAATGCTGATTCTGGATACATGTCCTTCGTATAAGATTATAAACACTCGTTGAGGTTATTGCCAATCATTTGGAGAATTTTAATGTTACCATTGATTGTATTTAAGAAAGAAAAATAGTCATCGACATTTATAAGGAATTTTAATAATTGAATTGGAAGGAAATAGTCAATGGCCGTTGATGTTTATGGTCACTCACTTTGGTCATTTTTTTTTGGTAATCACTAGTTTTTATACGTTTTACTTACCTCATCTTTTCTCAAAATTTTTGCTTAAAATATTGACGAGTCATTTATTGATTTTCAGTAATTTTGCACAAAAAACAGGTAAAAAACATTTGATGATTAGACAGTTCGTTTTCCTTGCAATAAAATCAAGTAAGCTGCAGATTTGGATCTATTGGCCAACATTGGCACTGCTATCTATATCACAAAGGAGATTTGGCCAATATCATCTCCCCAAACAAAAAAAAGTAATTATTCTATTTATTGACCTTATTTTGTAAGAATTTTATTTTATATAGAACTTCACCTAAAGAAATGACCGATTATCCTGTGTGAAAAAAACTGCTCATTTAAAAAAATTATAAGCTTTATTTATAGAAACAAGTAATAAAAACATTATTTACAGATTAAAGCTTTACGAAACATTTAACAATTTTAAATAGACAATATAATACAATAATAAATGAATAAATATAATAGTCAGATATACGATTTAGCTGTTATTATTCTTTAAAACATCTTTCAGTATCGAACTAGAATTTCTACTTTGAGGGAAATCATCGAAGGTGGGCAAAACGATTTCACTTAAAACGATAGGCGACTGTCGAGGCGTAGACGGTTTGCCGTTAGGTTCGGATTTTTCCGTTTCGGAAGCATTCAATAAACTAGGGACAACCCTTGGCTTCGACTCGTTTTCTAAAAACTCGATAAACGCCCGAGACAAGGTTTCTTGACTGGAAGATTGCGGTGCCAGCAACGAACCCAACCAAGACTCTTGTCGAGACGCGTTTAACGAGACTTTATCGTGATCTTGTTGATTGAAGTCCAAGACGGTGGCGATAATTTTTAGAATCTGCCGTTGGTCCTTGTTTAAGTTGTTATTAGACGACACGAGCCCAATTATCAGACTTTTTATGAGGGATTTCTCAATTTTCCCGTCTGTTTGACTCGTGGCCTTTTTCAGGTTCTCCTCGCTTTTCGATAGCTTTTCCTGCAGCTGCGAAGCTGCAAAATAAAAGTTTTTAATAAAAATAAGTAATGTACGTCCGATATTACTACTAGCAGGCAAATTTATTATTTTAAATATGTTCGTTAGTAAAAAAAAATGTGATCTTTTTTGAAGATTATAGTGAGAAAAGTAAGTTTTTGCCTTATTGCACGAAATAAGTAATTAGTAACTTTAATTCTTATGCTGCGTGCAAAAGAATACGTTACACCCCACGTCGATGTTAAAGACAGGAAGTAAGTGTTACTCAGGGACTGATTTTTCAAAATTTTACCAGTACCTGATGTAATACTCACTCCCTGCACTTCCAAAATGCAGTCATGCTAACTCCATGCCATGGGAAATGAAAGAAAACTGTAAAAAAACAACTGTTAGCTAAAAATTTAAATAAACAAACAAAAAAAGCAAAAATCAACAATTCAACTTGAAAAAAAAAAAATGGTGTAATTAAAACTACATTTTGTCGATCCCATTCGGTACCTGGGGAACTAAACAACCTCACAGTTACCAGATGAGATTAAGAAAACATAGCCAAGCGTGCACGGTGCTCATACATAAATGCAAAATCAAAATGGGTGCGGGGATAAACGGCAGCAATCGTGTTTATTTTAAACGATGATTGAAGTAAATAAGTATTTAAAGTATTGTGGTTTTTCAGGTTGTTAGACTTACATCGCATTTCACTGGCCTTGTTCTCGGGCTAGGCTCTGTGGTCAAAGTTTCCTAGCAACCGTAAAGAAGTGAAAAGTAATTGTGTAATCAACGGCCACAGCAAAAGAACCCGAAAAACCATCATATTTTAAATACTAACGTGTAAAAGCCTTAAAACCAGAAGTAAATAAGATCTGATCTCCATAAAATTACGAAGGTAAATCTACAAAAAGCATTTAAAATAAACTAAAAACTTTCGATAGCTGCTTGCAAAACATTACCCTCAGACCGAGCGATTCTGCAAGAAGATATCAAACCAAGACAACAAAAACCATCAACAAACATGCAAAAAATTACAAGCTGTTAGAGATAAAGGAAAAATGTAACGTCGAAATTTAACCACCTTGTCGTATTATTAAACATGTAACGTGAGAAAAAAATGGTATTATAGGTAGTTATTGCGAGGCTGATATAGCAGTTCATGACAATATCGACTGATATTCTGGGATCACAACCACCCAGAATTACCAGCTGATATTTCACGGACAACCACTTTTAATGAAACTGAAAATATTTATCCACTGTTACTGTTAATGAGAGTTCCGAGAAATTAATTACAAACGACTTTGGAATATTACCTTCCTCTTTCAGTGCGCTAACAAGTTTTTTTGAGTTATCCAACTGATCGGACAGACGCGAAGCTGCCTGCAACCCTTGCTTGCTCTCCTCCAACTGCGACTTTAAACTGGCTATTTCCCTTTTTAGATCGTCCTGAACTTTCTTCTCCGCGTTTATTTGTCGTCTGATCCTCTCAGTTTCTTTCATAACGTCCTTCTCCTTATCTACAAAACACGATTGTTTAAAGCCAAGATTAAAAGGGAAATAAAAAGATAACTCCCAAAACGATTTCAGTGGTAAACCGCAGTTATCTGAGCAAGTATTTTTCAAAAAACAGTTGATTTTAAAATAATGCTCGTTATATACTTTTATAAGTTGTTTTGTCTACCTGTTTCTGATAAAATTGTTTGTTACTTTAGATGCTTATCATGAGACAAGGATTTTGAAATATTTAGTGATTGTGAGATTATACATCTCAGACTGAATTACATTTATTCTAAAATATATCAAAAGTATTGAAAAAATTTGCAACAATTTTCTTTTCAGAATAGACTGAAAGACAGTATCAGCTGTTTTTTTTTTGAAAAATAAATTTTTCCTCGTAGTAACATCTATTTAGATTTTAATTTGATTTAATCCAATAAAAAATCTTGTGAACAATAAGAAAATAACTCTGTATCAATCACTTGAGGAAAAATAAAAAAAAGTTTTGCAAATAGATATAGAACTCTTCGAAATCTTTTCTATTTAACGGGGTACTCTGGTCTAGAATTTGAAAAAAATCAATTTTTTTTGAATATTTTTTAAATTTAGACCTTCAGTAATATGTTCTTTAGCGGATTTTTCAAAATTCGAATTATTTTCGGAGTTATAGCAACTTTTATAACGTGGCGAACATTACAGGGTAGACGTTCAAGGTCAATGTAATGTATTTTGTTGGTTTGGTTTAGCTGAAAGAACTGCAGAAAATATCGAGTATCTAAGTAGAAGAAGGCCCAATGTATGGATCAGAGATTGGCGATCTCAGTTACGCTGCCCGAAACTTTGTCTCAAATTTTAAATGTGTTTTTCTCGAAATTACTTTTTTCGACATAGTCGACATGATATCTCAAGTTCTACTCAATCCATTTACTTGAAATTTGGTGGAAATCTTCTTTGTATATATATCCATCTATAGTTGGGAGCTTGGATTTAGAAAAAATTTTTTTTTACTATTTTAGTCAAAAAACGGGCAAAAAAATTTTTTTTTTTCATATTGTCGACATTTTGCTAACTTTTTTTTGCGAGATCCAGATCATAGCGACGTCTTTACTGATCAAGAATTTTTCTCAATCGATTTACTTGAAATTTGGTGGAAATCTTCTTTGTATATTCATCTATAGTTGTGACCTTGGATTTTGAAAAAAAATTTTATTTACTAATTTTAAAAATGTCAAAAAACGCAAAAAAATTTTTTTTTGCCATTTTGCAAACTTTTTTTTAGCGAAATCTAAACCATAGCGACGTCTTTACTGATCAAGAATTTTTCTCAATCGATTTACTTGAAATTTGGTGGAAATCTTCGTATCTATAGTTGGAATCTTGGATTTTGGAAAAAAAAAATTACTATTTTAAAAAAGTTAAAAAACGGGCAAAAATTATTTTCAAATTTTGTTAACTTTTTTTTACGAGATCCAGACCATAGTGACGTCTTCACTGATCAAGAATTTTTCTCAATCCATTTACTTGAAATTTGGTGGCAATCTTCTTTGAATATCCATCTATAGTTGGGATCTTGGATTTTGAGAAAAAAATTGTTTTATTTTAAAAAAGTCAAAAAATGGGCATTTTCTTCAAATTGTCGCTATTTTGCTAACTTTTTTTTTTACGAGATCCAGACCATAGAGACGTCTTTACTGATCAAGAATTTTTTATTTTTTTGTTTCACACCACTACAAGGGTTGGAAAGATGTCGAACAGGACACACCTTTTTTTTTCGTATTTTGAAAATATCAATAAATTGGTTATAAAATAATGAATAGTAAAAATGTTTTCCATTTTTTTTTATTCTACTCGGAAAAAAACCGCTCAAATTTAGGCCTCTAGACCAGAATACCCCCTTAAAACTTTTAGCTTACAAATTTCTTCGCTGTGAAAGTTCTCTACGTCTGTCACTGTGGAACTGTTAATAAAAATTAAAAATAAAAACATTTTACATCAAAAGCATACCTTTTTGAAACTGTTCCAAAACGAACTGCAGATTTGTCAAAGCCGCGACATGCTTGTTGTTGAGGTCTTCCGCGTCGGATATTTTATTTCTCAGCGAGTCTCGTTCGTTCATAACAGCCTGAAGCTGACTTTGGAGCGACTCCACTTGCTGGTTAGCTCGAATGCTAACGGAAGTATACATGGTACTGGAACTCTTTTCTCTTTCTTCTATCTCGTTAACCTTTTCCTGTAGCTCGGCGTTTTTCTGCTCTGCTTGTAACAACTCTTGAGTGTAGTGCTCCTCCAGTTCGATTAAATGAGTTTGAAGTCTGTCTACTTTCTTCTGCAAGGTGATTTCTTTTTCGGAAGGATTGGACTTTTCCCCCAACAGCTGTTGGACTTTCGACTGTTCTTCTAGTAGATTCTTTGCCATAATTTCGCATTTCTCTTTCAAAAAGTTGTTTTGATCGATGAGCTTCTCAATTTCTTGATTTTTCGCATCGACTTCGTCAGGTCTCGGGCTGCTTTTCAACTGATTTAGTTCCAATTCCAGGTTCTTGCATTTTTGTGTTTCCATGTTTAAAAACTGGGAAATGCGTTGGATTTCATTGTGATATGCCACACTTTCTTGGTGCTTTGTCGTGACGATATTTATTAATTCGTTTCTAGAATTCGTAATTTCTTGTAGCTGCTGATGGAGAGAAGCTTCTCGCTGCTTCAGTTCTTCAAATTCCTTACTACTGCTTTCCCTTACGTCTACGTCCATATTATTGGTAGAAGTTTCCTTATCCGTCATCGACATATTCTTAAAAATCTGTTGATTTTCCTCCATGGCCAAATTTTCGTACTTTTTCAGGCCTTCCATAACTCTAAAGTTATCTTCGAGAGACAACTTTTTTAACAGGTCCCCATTTTCGTCTATCGCTAGTTTTTCATATTTTTCCAGCTTAGTTTGAAGATCTTCGACGAGAGCTTCGAAATTTTTTATTTGCTCTTCCCTCTTTGCATTGTGAATTTTGAGTATCTCATGTTCTTCGATGAGCTTGTTGTTCTGCCTCTGCAACTCTACGTAAGAGGTCTCGAATTGCCCCAATTCTGTATTCACTTTTTTCAAAGACACCTCTAAATTATGTTTTGTCTCGGATAAGGCCATAACTTCTTTACTAACGGTGTCATACTGAAGCTTCAAACTAGTTTCGGCCATTTTCGCGTTTTGTAATTTTTCAGTTAAGGTCCTCACTTGTATTTCAAATCGTTTTCTACTGTCTTCCTCTTCTAAAAGCTTTTCTTTGAAAATAAATAATTCCGTTTTAATATCCTCACAATTTTTACAACTTTCTTCATACAATGTTCGTATCTGATCATTTTCTTTGGCCAGTAAGTCCAGTTTCTTTTTATAAGCTTCTATTTCTTCATTTAAACCATCAATACTGACATTCACCTCGCTTAGTTGATACTCAGTGTTTTCATAATCCACTTTTATTTTCTCTACATTAGATTTTAGGTTCTGGTTTTCTTCGACTGCAAGTACGAGGTTCTCTCTGGCATTGTCAAAGTCCGACTTCAAGGATTCGTATTCTATTTGAAGCTGATCGAAACTACTTAAAAGTTCATGGTAGTCTTTCTCCTTCTTGGTTATTTCAGTTTCCGTGATATTTAGCTGCTGCAAAGCAGTGTCTATTTGGTCGGTTTCTATATCAGCGATTTGTTTTTGTTGATTTTCGAAATCGTCTATGATCTTTTCCAGATCTTCTATTCTTTTATTAGCATTTTCAAGCTGCGATTCTAATAGCACCATGTTGTCCTCGTTAGACTCAGAAATGGTCTGCAGACCAGAATTGTTTTTGTAATTTCCCAATTCGTTAATTAGAAGTTCATTATTCTTTGCTAGCTCGTTGCATTCGTTTTCGTAATCTTTAATAGTCTCGGTCTTGGTAATAACTTCTTGGCTTAGTATTTCAGAATTCTGTATCAGTTTTTCGATTTCGTGATTCTTCTCAGTTAAAATTTTAGTTTTCTCTTCGGATAAGTCGTATACTTGCTTCTCCAACATCTCACACTTACATTTGAAGTCGAGGAGAATTTTCAAAATATTTTCTACCTGCTTGCTAAATTCAGCTATTTGGGGGCTATCTTCGTAGTAGCAATGTTGAAAGTCCGACGGCTTATCGCAGTCTTGAAACTTTTTTATGTTCTCCGTTATAATGTTTACGTATTTATTATGTAGCTCGAGCAGGAGACGTTCTTGACTTTTCTGTATGTCGTCTAATTCGCGTTTAGCTTTAACTAAGTCACCATTTTCTGTTTTAATATATGATTGTAATTTTGAGTTTTCATCTTTTAAGGCGTTTACTTCCTCCAATAACGCGTTCATCTGCGTTTCATGATTTTTAGAAAAGTTTTCTAGGTCCTTGGTTTGTTGCAAATTATTCTCTGAAAGTGTATCGTTAGCAAGTTGTAAGTCTTTATTCATATTTTTCGCATGATCTATCTCTGCTTTCAACAAATTTAATTCCTTCTGGTGATCTTCATGAGAGCTTTTCAGGTCTTTTCTTAATTTTTCTGCAACTTCTTCGTTCGGGAGACTTAACTGCACCTTTTCGTTTCTAGCCCTCTCATTTTGCAGTTCTTCTTTTAAAGCGACTACTTGTTTTTCGTAAGCTTCCAGAATAGACGCCAATCTCTCACAAGTTTCAGTATCTTCGGAACTTTTTTTCTCGAAACGTTTCGCATCTTCCTTGGATTTTTGCAGTTCTGCATGCATTTGCTTATTTTCAATCTCTAGTTGCTGCATTGTATTTATGTTGTCTTCTTTGTCCGCTTTAAAATCCTCAATTGTTTTTTGAAGCGTCGCATTTGAACTCTTGAGAACACTAAGCTCTTTTTTCAACTCTTCCTCTTCCATTTTTAACTTCTGATTAACTTGCAGAAGACTCTCGTATTTTTCATTATATCCGTCGTCAGCATTATTAGTTCTCTGCGTTTTCTCAAACCTTGCCTGAAGTTCATTTAATTCCAATTTTAACTTTTCGTCTCTCGACCTGTGTTCTTGCTTCAATCTGTCTATTTCGTCTTGTAAATCGTTATTTTCTTCCTGCAACTTGTCCTTCATTCCAACGACTTTGGCCAAGTTTTGTTGATTCTCTAAATCTAGCTGTTCTAATTGTCCCATCAAATCATTTTTTTCTGCTTGCAACTCGGCTACCTGTGCTTGTAATTTTGGTAAAGCAGAATCTTTAGTGACTGGCTCATTACCAGTGTCCCAATTCCAATTCTCTTCCGAGTGGTTGCTCTTAGTAGACCCATTTTTTTGAACCTGTAACAATACAAGTATTTATCAGCAAAATTATATTTTCCGGTATTTTATTTCTTACTTGTCGCAATATGTAGGAGTTGGTACAAGGTTAACAAATTATTGCTTAACAATAAAACAAACAAGCTAATATTAACTACGAAATTGAAGTAATTTTCAATCGAACATATTATTTATTACTTCACTTTCCTGCTGTACTTTTAGCTTTGCTATAAAAATGTGCGCCTGCTTAACATTTTGCCGGTACACATGATAAGAGTTTATTATTATCAAGCGCTTACAGTTTATATTTACATAATAATCAGCATTATTCGTCATACATAAAGTACACCATATTGTGTTACTTAGTCTATGAATGGTGTATCCTATTACATTCAACTTTGTCATTAAAAAAACTGTCTCTGCCTTAGATTTCTGTTAAATGTAACATACGAACAAAAATATCCGTAATTTAGTACCTAGCCAACTCATGTACATTAAATTATTATTAATGTATTACTATTACAGAGTACAATGTTTGCATTTGAATTTCAAATTACAGAAAGATTAAAAAATGTAAGTAAACTTGGTGTGGTAGTTTTTCATTCCACAAGAAAAGTTCAAAATTGGCATTAGTGGTACAATTGTTGAAGAAACATCTAATGTGTCGAAAATTTTAAATAACTCGAAACTATAATATACAGGGTGTCTCAATATTTCACAAATTCTTGGGGTCTAAAAGCTAAACTAACTTCCCACTAAACACGAAACGTAAATGAAACGTTGCAAATGAGATGTTTTACTAAACATTTGAAACATTAACTAGAAACGTTTCTGTTTCATTACAGAAATGTAGCACTTGAAAACTTATTTAGTGAAACATAGCCGAAACGTTACAATTGAAGAGAGTTTGAAACATTAATCTCGGAAACATAACAGACGAACAACCCTTTGCTATTTTTGCTATGGAACAATCGGCATTAGTTAAATTTTGCTCTCAATCCCCAATCCTTCTCAAGCGTTAGTTCATTTGCCTTTGTTATATAAAGACATAATTAGAAAAAAAAATGTGGTAGCATATTTATAACACAAGTCTAGAAAAAATGTATGTTCGTGACTTGCGTAGACTGCGCGTAACAGCCCGAGTTTATTTGTTTCCCGTGTGTCGTTTCAATTCGTATTATGTTAGGTTAGGTTTGCGGTTTGTCAGTTTGCTTGGTTTCGTTGTTATTCATCTTTACTTTGACGCTATTTTATGTGATAATTTGTAGTGTGTGCAGTTGTGGTTATTGTAAGGTGCATATAAAATAATGAATATTGATGCAAAATATTTAAAACGATATGTGTAGAGATTTCCAATTTTCCGTCACATCTACCTAAATATAGTTATACCCACTACCTATTACAGACAAGAGGACAAGGGGACAAGAACTAAGAAAATGGAACAACAACTATACGTTTCGATATAGTTTGAAGAGCAACTACTTAGTCAGTGAGAACTATTTGAAATATGGATGAATCAAGTGAAATAGACGTCATTTATTTTATATTTTGTACAAATGTTTATATTTGTTTATGTGTATAGGCATGCTTAAATAAAATAGTTTAGGTATACCTACAGATATTTACTTTGTCAAGATATCATTTTGTATCCTTATTTCTGCTGTATAATTTATTATTATTAAAAGGATATATGTAATATTGACCATGCGTAGAAGAAATTATAACTTTATATTATTTTTCAGTAATGTTATTTGTTTTTCATGTACCTTACCATTTCAAGATTCATAATCATAACTAACTTTTTCTAATTATCAGTTCGTCATTGTTACCATATTCATGATGGTCTCAACATTAGAAAATTTTCATTTCAGAAGCGTATTATTTGAACAATATAAAATGTGTAGCTTTTTTTAATGCTTCTGATATTGTTTTGTGATATTTTTATTTGTACGATGAATGGCAAAATTCGTAATCCATATTAGAAACTTTTTTCAGTGGTTTCTCAAAAAGAAAGAAATTCTTAGTAAAAGTTGCCGCATCCCCGAACTAGAAGAGCATATTTATTTTTTTTAATATATAATGTAACTTTTTTTAGTTCGAATTAAGTCATTCACAATACAAATAAAAATATCACAAAGGAGTATTAGAGATATTTAAAAAAATACACTATTTACACTATTTCAAAAACGCTTTTGAAATGAAAATGATCTAAAGTTGAGAGCATTATGAGAAAAATATGGTAATAAAATTATTATGTTACTCAAACATTTCTGAAAATATACTGAAACGTAAAACAAAAATATCGATGGCATAAATGGAACATAAAAAGAATGTTACCGAAACCAATTTTTTGAAACGTTTCATTGGAAACGTATTTTGGGGAGGACATCTTGGGCTTCTAGAACGTTACCAGAAGGTTGCATGGATTTTTTATGGAACGTTTCAAGAAAAATGGAAACGTTTCTGAAACATGTCAGAAACTGAAAAATGTTTAGTGGGTTGTATCCAGCACTGATTTGTTTGGCCGCTAGGTTGCATTGAAATTGATTAAAAAATTACAAAAAACGATATAAAAGAATATTCTTAAATTTAAATAAAGTAAAAATGTAACATTAGCCGTGTTATTCCTAATGCGCATGTTCGGGAAGAATAGCCTTATACGCAGGTGAGATCTTGTTGATATATCATGGCATTTTCTAGTTCTACCAAGTATTTTTTATTGTTTTTCTTGGTGCTCTGTTGTGTTAGTCTGTTTATCGAGTGTTTTTTTTCTTCAAGTGGTTTATTACGTACTCTTAACCAGAACCAAACTTTTCTTGAATGATATCCTGTTGCGAGGCTACTTGGCTCAGTAACATTGATATAATTTTAATTTCTAATTACTATAAAAGTCAATACTGTTCTATAAATTTTAAAATGTAAATTCTATAATTCTTTTAGTTTGTCACTTGTGGTTTGAAACTTTTTAAATATTCCTAATATTGCCCGAATATCGCGATATTTAAGGTCATGACAAGAATACATTTTTTTGGCACTTATATCCAAAGTACATAACGTCGAAAATCGATCTAGTAAAAATACTGTACAATGTGTACCTACGATGGGGTTGCCTATTATTTGGCGTATGTGGCGTCACTACTAAAAAGGTATATTCTAATGTACGACATGAACTGATAAAAGTGATAAATAACAATACATAGAAATAACGAAGGAAGCTTATCAGAAGTCACATGGAAATGTAAAAATACCCCGCGTCTCCGCCCAGGTGTGCTAAAAAAACACGTGTCCCATAGGGGTACTTAATGGAAATGGAATAGAGCGATATTTCAATGATCCGCATGTCCATGCATATTCAAAGAACAGTTGTAAGGCCTGAACTTTACATCGTCTACGCATACGGGTCACAGGAAATTCGACGGACTAGCGTTAACAAAGGTTAAATATTTGTACCCCTGTATTATTCAGAATATATAGTCACACAAACACGGCCTAAAAGGATGTGGTTAAAAAAGCTTTTTCGAAGTAATTCCGATAAATCTGAAATGTTTAGAAAACTTTTAGAATTTTTAGAGAGCAATACGTTTCCATATTAGCAATATCATAAAGCAACAAGGTTTAATACATTTACAAACGATAATAACAAACCAAATATTTACAAGAATTTAGTACGGTATCAATAAAATTTAACTATTCCTGTAAAAGACATAAAAATTGTCATGGCATGTTATAGTCCAATAAACTAAGCCTTATTAATTTTGAGAATGACAAATGAATGAATTTATCACAGCCTCATTTTCGTTTGACCCCTCTAACTTTTTTGCTGTTTCCTTCATCAGTTATCGATGACAAATTTCAACCAGCGAATTATGTGGGTCAGTGAATGCCAAATTTTAAAATTACAATTACAAATTCTAATCTTTTGTAACATTAAATTATATCATTGGCCCTCTGTCTGCTATTTTTACCTATGTATTACCAACTCCCCATTTTGTTTGCATATGTAGGTGAATGACACAATGTTCTGTTTTATGCAGACAAAATCCGCATTAAAAATTGTAATTTCAACTATGTATAATCACATTAGCTTTACAAAGATTTACATATACTTATTGTACCCCTTAATACAGCTGATCAGGTATATATTTCGCGATTATCTTTAATGGGTATTTCTCATAATAAGAGAAGAAAAAGGTTTTAAATTAGACAATGTGTATTTTTCTGTTTACTTATGTTTCGTATGGCTAACCTTATCGGCCATTCGCCATATTGCTAAAGCGCTCTCACAAAATGTGAAATTCCATGTTACTTCATTCATTGTAGTCTATTCATATTGAAAGTTAAATAAATAAGCTGAACGCCAAGGTGTCAACACAATCCAATTTTAAAGGCAAATAGAATTCAATGTTAAATACCGGTGCACTACCAACATTTCTTTACATCATTCCATTTTGGAAAGGTAAATATACGCCCGTACATATTTAAAAAGTGAAAAGTTGGACAAAATAAGCTATAGCATTATTTATTTAATTATTTAGATATAAATTTTATCAACTTTATAGTAAAACTATATTTTAAAACCGTCATCAATTAAAAAGTTCATTTTTTTGTGCAAAATACTTTACAAAAACAAAATAATAAAGGAATTGAGTGAAATAATATTTGTCAAACAACCAAAACATTGAACACTATCGACCGTTTCATATCATGGCTACGCAGATATTTCTCCCTCGTATATCAGCCAACCACGGTGTCCTCCTCTAAGTACAAGACCCCCCTGGTTACCGCTATCTATTTGCTTTCCATAAAATGTTTACCTTCCTGTGGATTTCGCGCTTAGACCGTTTTTCTAACACCGGAACAGATAAAATGCCTATATCAAACAAGTCCTAGATTAGAACGCGAGCAAACAAGAATGGCTTGATATGATCCGTGTTCCTTTTAAAAATATCGTTGAGAAATTAAATATTTGTTTTGGCGACGGAAAAATTACAACGCCGCACCTATCAGCAGGATTATTATTTTTCAGAAGTGTTAAATGTATGTTGCACGATCCGAAAAACGGGATAAATAGATTTAAAAAAAATTAACACAAAACCGCTATATATTCCTCTGTCCATCATGTAATAGAACTCACCTATAATAGCACTGTATGATAATAATAATGATAAAAGTGTAGGTACTCAAAAATATATCAACCACTGTTAGCATCGTATGATGTACCTACACATCATCTTAATTTTATTAGTGCATATACGAACATTATCTCTTATCGTTAATCTATTGTATTAACAACGTCATAATGTGGTATTTCCAAAATATACAAACATACTTTTCTCCTGTCTAAATTATTACTGAATTTTTTGATATCCTCATACCTATTTAGAAATAAAAATTTATGCGTTTTATAAAAATGTGGCGAGACATATGGTCGACATGAATTTAACAGAATACCGTTTGGTCTTAGTAATGCCCCCCGGTATATTCTAAAGCCTAGTCATAAAAAAACTGTTCTTAAAAAAAATCATGTTGCGTTATCCACTACACAAAACCGAGATTTGCTTGGGAAACTATTTCCATATTTACATGCAAAATATGCAGGAAATTAAAATTCGGGCATTTTCCCCACCCAGATCGATACACCCCACTTGAAATCCAACAGAAATTACGTCTTCCATAGCGTCTCTACTAATTTGCGTTGAACTACGACCAGAGTCACATAAAATCGTAAATTATTCATTTAATTAATTTCCTATTATTATTTCGTAACATTTAATGTTAATCTGACATGAAAGCGCATGGCCTGGCAAGCGGCGAAGCCCTAAAGGGTAGGGGTAGTATCGAACACGAATTCAAGACACTTTCAATCCCCGTTTCGTGTCGAAGGTGTTTCGACGTTGGCGCCAAAGGTAGGTCGATTTTGTCACTAATTTCATAATAAATAGAGCGGGTTTTATTCGAAAAGATTATCACTCTTTCACTTATTAGAAACAGTTAGTTAAATTCCGTTTCACTGATGTACGCGTAAGGAAAAGATAATTGACCCACACAATAATATTCCTTTCATGAACGTCTGCATATCCATTTAATAATCGCGTGTCATTGGAAGCAGTTTAAAGGGTGTTAGTTTTTAATGTATCAACAGTCTGCAGAACGCAACTTCAATTCATTGCTACAAAAACATTACGTAGGCTGTGTGCAAAACATATTTTCTGTTAGGTAAGTCCTTTGCATGTATAAAACCTGAGAACACCCCTTATAAAACGTGCCCCACAATTTTAAAACTCCTGGATACACAAACAAATTTAAACCGTTATTTTTAAAGCTACTGATAAACTATGAAGCACATTTTGGAGAACATTTTGCAGAAAATTTTATTGTTTTTTACAAAAATCTTCCTAACTCGTTTCTATAACAAAAATAGTTAATACATAGTCAAAGGTAAAAATTAGAACCCCTAATTCGATTTGACTAATCAATATATGCAGATTGAAGCAAGAAATACAGGATTCTTATTAGTCGTTTGAATGCTTATACTATGTACTAACACATCTATTCAAACCTATATGTAAAATCCACATATCGATTTGCCTTTACATTTAATAGAGGCAGATGTCCTTTCGGTTTAATTTAAAGTATCGAGAAACGCCGAATTGTTAAAATAATTTGCTTATTTCATTGACAATAACAGATGATAAAAGATTTTGTCAACCTCGGGTGTGACAATATAAAACGAACTAAAAAAAAAATTGGTCTTATTTACGGTTATGTTAATTACAATACATGATAATGTAAGCCTTAATCTGCTGACTCATCAAGTGAATATGTACCGAGTTTGTTAAATGAAATGGTAATAATTTTGTAAAATTTATAAAATAAATAGATGGTGTGTATATAAATAATGTTGAAATCGGATAGTTGAAGCTAATACATAATCTACTTATTTTCACTTATCTGTCAATAAATTCAGTATCATCCTTGATCATAAGTTTTATAAATACTTTGATTGAATTATATGAGCTATTTTCACCGCTGGTAGCAATTTTCAAGATCAGTGATCGAGAGAATATTATTGTTTTATAAAATATTTAAGTTTAACAAAAGAAGCAACGAAATAACAATCAATTTTAACTGTAAAATTTCCAAAAAAGATTACATTATTCTGCTTGTGCAGAAGAGATTCATAGATTAAACTGATATTTTTCTAATTTACTAGGTCCAAAAGAGTTTATATGAACATCGATCGTTTCATTCTTTAATTTATGAATTTGACAGTTCTCAAAATAAATTCATTATAGCTGTTTTACATTGACAATTTATTGATCAATTAATTCATGAAGTCGCTTCATCAAGAAATTGGACAAGTGTAATGCACCAAATCTGCTGTCAAATAACTTGACGAGAGCATGTTCTAATTTTCGTCAATTTCTTCGTGAAGTTCGAAAGTACCAACCCAACAGATTTCCAGCCTCAGATCAGTAATGAGGATATGTTATTGGAATATGTAAATAATTGTGTGGCGTCGTACTAGTTTTGCATTGTTTTTACTGATTTGTTACTTACAAACAGTAATATTTATATAATATGTGTCAAAACGGTACCACTGTTGTATCACTACAATTATGAGTGGAAAGGTGACATTTTTGAAATTTATTTGCTTCATTGATTCGTTGGTAGAACTGATTCATGTGTCAAAAAACTTGACAAAGTCTGTAGCAGTGTAAAACCACACTGTTTACCAATAAATTCGTGAATTAATTCATGAAGAACTTCGTCAATTTATTCATCAATAAATTGTCAATGTAAAACAGCTATTACAATAACTATTGTTTTTTATGACCACTATAAATTCGGCTTGTTCCCGTGAAATAACGACACTTAAATAAGGTCAAGCCCTCTTAAATGTATAGGAGGTTCTTCTTAATAAGCTTCCTTTTTACTTCTAAAAGTTGGACCAAGCGAAAAACAAGTGTTACAATTAGAGCTAGACTAAATAGGAATTATTTTTTATAAAGGAAGTAGAATTACATTTACAAAAATTAAATTATACTCGGTGGTGTTCTAAGAAATCATTTAAAAATCTGTTTAGAATTCGTTCAGCGGGAAATAAAATTTCTATACATTTTCTAGTGGCCGAAAACAAAAAATCTGCACACTTTCTGTGAAATTTTCAATTTTATGGACATTTTTGCGATTCTTTGTTCGTAATATATATTTCATGGTTCTCTAGAGTGCGAAAACTACAAAATTATGTAAAAATATCAATGTGTCGTAACATATTTGCTTACGAAGTGCAATCGCATTATTACGAAACACTTACCAGCTTCTCGGTAAGGTGAATCAATCTAAACAGCCACTTATACAACATAAACAGTTACTTAGGTGGGTAGTGCTTGTAAAAATTAAATAAATTATGCGTTATTTGCTTAGAAGCAGTAAAAAGTAGTAAAAGCGCTTATAAAAAAATAGTTAAAGAAGGTCGGCTAGGATCCATAAAAAATTGAAAACGTAGAACAGTAGGCACCTGAATTTTTTCAGTTTTATCAAAAAGGGGTGTCTAGATAATGTATGATCAATTGGTGTAGAGGTAAAGTAACGAATTGATAGTTTGAAAGCCATACTAACATGAACGCTATTCTCTGTACAAACGTATTGTGTTCGTGAGGCTTCAGACGATTGTTATTCGTCAGTCAGTCGAGATATCTGGTTGCGTTAACAGCTACTTCACCCGTAACAAAGACCACGTGTTATTCAATGAACCTCACGAAAACTTTGTACAGTTACCAAATACGGGCCAGTAAATGTTTAAGGTTTGCTCGGTCGTCGTACGTTAAGGGTAAGCATACTTTTATAAGTAAAATGTTCGGCATTAACGCTTATTCCCTTTCTTCCCCCCTTCCGTTTCCCCTTTCCCAGCTTCCCATATATCCACCCATCTTTCAAAAGTTTTCCTATTTGTTACTACTTTCATATCCTCTAAAGTGTTCTCCTCTTTTTGCCCGCCGCTGTTATCTGCTGTATCCTTTTTTCGTGGTCTATCTTTCCTCCAAGTTGTTACATCTGTTGCTTCGTCTACTCTCCCTGTTATTCTGTTTGGTTAGTATGCGTGTATATGGTCTCTATTGACTCCACATTTCAGGTCTATCCAACATGTCGGATCCGAAAAGGGTCCGACCCCTGCTCATATTTGGTCCTTCGGGATCCGGAAAGAGCACTCTGGTCAAGAAGATGCTGGAAGAGTTTCCGGACAAGTTCGGCTTCTCCGTGAGCCACACTACCAGAAAACCGCGGCCTGGTGAGGAGCACGGCAAACACTACCACTTCATAGACGTGGAGAGCATGAAAAGGGCCATAGAAGAGAGAAAGTTCTTGGAACACGCCGTGTTCAGCGGGAACTACTACGGGACCAGCAAAGCGGCTGTGGAGGAAATAGCAAAGCAAGGTAATTTGTTTTAGTATAGAACTAAACAACAAAGTGACAAAGTCACTGTAAAAATAATTTTGAACTTTTGGATCCCACTTGTTACTTATATTGAGACCTTCGTTTATTTTCTTTTTGTGTTTCCAAACATTGTACATACGCCAATTCTTAGAAGTACTGAAATTGAAATTTATAATGGATTTTTCCCCATCAATATGACATTACGTTTGAGTAAAAGTGCTTGTCACGAACGAAACATTCCAAATCTTCCAAATTTCCCAACTCTAAGTAGAATGACCTTCGCTGTCAAAGAAATTGTACTTTTTTGTGTGGTTCAAAGAACCGGCATAGAATCTTACCTCTTGACAACCATTTTAGATCTGAAAGAGGCCGAGAAAACACAGATTTTGACTTGATAAGTTCTACTAGCGGCTTTCTTGCAATTAGAGGCTCCACTTTAGTCATCTCCGATAAATCAATTGAGTCTATATCAGCTCCAGTTTGACATAAATTTAACAAATTGTTTCATTTTGAAAAATATTGTTATTTCTTTGCGGACAAACAAAAATATGTGACGGGCTCCAATTCATCTTACTTCCAGACAAAGTCTGCGTGCTGGATATAGACGTGCAAGGGGTGAGGCAAGTGAAGAAGACGGACCTAAACCCGTGGAGCGTCTTCGTAAAGCCCCCCTCCATGGAGTCGCTGAAGCAACGCCTCGTCGACAGGAAGACGGAAACGGAGGAGAGCCTCGACAAGAGGCTGAGCAGGGCCCAGGAGGAGATCGAGTACGGCACGACGCCCGGAAACTTCGACCTGGTGATCGTGAACGACGACCTGGACCGCGCCTACAGCCAACTGAGGGAATTCGTTGTCGATAAGGTCTTGAAAAATAAAGTGACGTAAAAGCAGCCGAGTTTATTTGTTTTATTTACGGCGGCAGATTAAGGTTTATTGCAACGCTTAGGAATGATGATAAGTCGGGACGCGTTGCTTAACGGTGAGGCTAAATGTTTATAATTTATTTTTACATTTAATATGAAAGAGGCCGAAGGCGTAAGGAAGATAGACGTTGCATAAAACTACAGCGATTTTAGAATAACTTTTTCCGTAGTACTTTTTTTAGTAAAAATAATAATCAAAAATCACTGCGATTAATTCAGTGTATTGACTAAAGCGGTATTTTGAAAACGTAGATTTTTTTCAACAACAGTATAAATTTCTAGACGATAAACCTGGTTTGTGCTGTTAAATAAAAAATTGGAATAGGTAATGAAGAAATGGAAAAATATAAACATTTATATGAAGTAAACGCTGTCAAATTTGCTGTCAAATATCGCGATGCCATTACCTAATTTAGTTAACCAGAAAATATGAAAATATTGCTGTTTGAAATTGTATCGTAAGTCTAAAAACTAAGCGTAATAGTTATTTACACCAGAAGTATTATTTACCAGTGGAGGACGATTTTGCGCCCGAGCGGAGCTGGGGCTGGAAATAGAGTCCGAGACTGGTAAATTATACTTAACTGCTGCGTGGTGTATAACATTTTATCTGCCTCCACAGTTTTCTCTGGTTCATGAAATAAATATTAGGTTGTATTCTTTGACGTTTCTTAAACAATTCATTTTGACATTATTCGAAATCTTACAAAGTCGCCTTAGCTGTTTGGATTTTTTCGTTTCTCAGTTGTTTATAAACAAAACTACATAAAAGTTGCAATTTGCTGGTTTGGAATTATTCTTTATGAAAATAAGTGATTTTCAAATAGAAAGTGAAGCAAGGCAAGTTTGTAGAGTGAATACTCAATGATTAAATCAACTATTTGGGTATATCAAAATACCTGCTGAGAGCATTTTTGAAACGTAAGAATGACGGCTATACACCTAAAAAGTCAAACGTTTTTACAAGAGAACAAGTCAACGATTTTCTCGTTCAGGCACCCGATAACACATATTTGCTAATAAAGGTAGTGACGGTCTTTGGTATTGCAATTTCAAAAATGTCGATAACACTATTGTAGTTACTGAAATTTCACGCTTTTTTATGCGCCATCAAGCAGGTAGGTGTTGCAACCAACCAGTCAGCAAGAGTACCGTTTCTATGATTTCTAATAAGATTGCACAGTTTTTGAAACTAGAACATCCTGAAACATATACAGGCCATTATATCCGAAGAACATCGGTAACGTTACTGGTTAATACAGAAGTTGATATATTAGCAATCAAGAGACATGGTGGGTGGAAATCAGCCACAATTGCAGAAAGTTATGTTGCTGACAGTTTAAGTACTAAAAATGAAATAGTGAACAAGATTCTTTTCAATGACACCTCAACCCCAGGAGGTTCAAGTAGTACGTCGCATCATGCTGTTTTAATGGATCAGTCAGATAATATTGAGCCTTCGGTGACTGAAATGGAGCGTGCAAATCATTTTGAGTTACAAATTTTTCGATGAAATGAAAATTTAGATTTCCAAAACGAGTAGGTATGTGCGAATACGACGAATTTAATTTAACTTCAATAAATCGCCCACAAGCGTACACAATGATAAAGAGGCATTCAAGCGCATAGTAAACAAATTGAAGTCGATACGCAGGTTAAGAGTTGGCTTTCAGTAAATATCCTCGTACGAAAATAAAACCAACTGTTTTTTAGAATGATATTGGTTTTAATCGATACTGCTTATGAATGTGTTTTGAGACGAACGCCTACTCATTTCAATTATAGAGCGTGACTTTCGACAGAAAATGTACACAGAGTTATCTAGTTAAAAAACTAAGATGACACACACTTGAAGATAACGACCAACATTGTTTCCTTTATCTCAATTTTACCCATACTTTTACTACCCAAACGTCAATTAGTGAAGCGGAATTACTTACGAAATAATGAAATAGTAAAGCAAATAATGTCCCATTTGCCCAGAACACAAAACAAGCAATTTAGACTAAAAAACCCGTTTAATGGATTAAATAAATCTAGTTTTCCATTAAGCGCTAACACCCTATTTTAAATAATCCTCACTGGCCTTACTGGTACTTTAGGCTGTACCATAAACCCCGATTATTTTTTTTGATAAGTAATTTTAATTATAGTGTCGCACCATTTGAAGATATCAGCTACGGAAGTGGTCTTTATTAATTAATCGTTAAAATTTTGTTGGATAATGATAACTTTAAGATAAAGGAACTGTACAATACAAAATGTAATTCGATAAAGTATCGAAATGTTGCACAACATTATTGGATGTAGGTGTCGTGGATTAATCTATTTTTTCATTAAACAGCAAAATAAAATCACACTGCTATGAGAAAGTTATTTCGATCTTTTCACTGCTTTGAAAGTTAAAATTTCTGTAAATTAATATTTTTATCAATGTCAGGCAATTTTATTGCATGAATCATTCAAAGGGTCATTTTAGATTGAAAAACCGTGGATTACTATTAAATTAGCGGGTGGAAATTGGAAATAAGGGTGAAAATGCACCCATTTCAATTTTTGGATGGGAAAAATTTTGTAGAGAATTGAATTTCCCATCGAAATGGCTTATTTAAAAAATTTAAAAGAAAAATTTATGCAAAAAATCGTTAATAGACAATTTGAAAAAAAGCAAAAAATTCGATTTTTTTATTTTTTTTTTTACTTTTTTGCCTCTAGTTTTTTTCGAGTAAAAATAGGTAACAATTTCATAAACAGCAAAAATTAAGATTTTTTTATTTTTTTACTTTTTGACTAGTTGTGAAAATCTTTAATTTATTATTAACAAATAAAACTTTTGAAATAATTTTTTATTAAATAAAGAACCAATTTATTGTAAAAATAATAAGAATTATAATCATTACTATGTTAAAAACGATAAAAATCTAAGAAATATTTAAGTTTGACCGGTTATAATTCAGTCAATATTATTTCAAAATCTTTTGAAAGCGCATCATTTTGAAGGGAATCTGATCTAGTTTTTTTGTACAGCAATTTTCTTTGCCTACTATTAAAAAAAAATACAGTCAAAAAAGTAAAATAAATAAAAAAATCTTATTTTTTGCCGTTTTTAAAATTGTTTATTAACGATTTTTTGCTTAAATTTTTCTTTCAAATTTTTTAAATAAGCCATTTTGATGGGAAATTCAATTCTCTACAAAATTTTTCCTATGAACTATACCGAAATTTTGCTTCGTTTTATCTTTAACTTTAACTAACTTTATCTACTTTTTTTTCTATGAAGCAATGCCTATACCTATCTTTACTCAAAAAAAAACTATTGCAAAAAGTAAAATAAATCTAAAAATCGATTTTTTTTTCTTTAAATTGTTTATTAACGATTTTTTGCATAAAATTTTCCTTGTAAATTTTTTAAATAAGCCATTTTGATGGGAAATTCAATTCTCTAAATAATTTTTCCTAAGAACTATAAGTGGAATTTTGCTTCGTTTTCGAACTACAATAAAAAAACTGAAAGGGATGCATTTTCACCCCTATCTCCAATTTCCACCCGCTACTTTAATAGCATTTCGCGGTTTTTTGATCTAAACATGTAATAAAATATCTTGAACCTCATAGTTCCTTTTAAAATCCTTTTATCAATAGCCTACTACTGATCTATTCATTTATACATAGAAACATCCGTCCAATGCGCTACTTTATTGGATTTTTACCGTTCCTTAATAAAATTTTACCAGGCCATAAATCTAAGCTAAACTAAACGACCACGGTAGACTGTTTTTCGTTTTCTAGTCCGCTACATACGCCGAGTCAGCATAAACTTTGCCCACATAAAGCGCCCTTCTTACAAGAACAATCGTAACAAAACACCTGCTAGTTCTAAGTTCACGTACTCGCGTGCATAAACATCGAAATAAATGGCCTTAGGCGTCGGTGTGTTACGTACGGAGTAATGAATTTGCTAATAATGTGCTGGTACTAAAAATGCTCGTCACAAATTTTTGTCGCGAGCACACAGGCTGATCCGAAATGTCCCCCAATGTTTGTCAATACAAAATTTGTCGAGACTGTTACGGAAAAATGCACTCGTGTTTAATTTTATTATATCAAGATATTCAGGGTGCATTTTGGATCAGACATTTCGAATAATTTCCGTAAGACAAGTAAGACTTTTGTTGCGCTAACGATTGAATGTATTTTCTAGGTTTTTGTTGAAGCAAAACGCAACAGGATTTCAAGAAAATATTTGAAAATAAATATCGAATACCATGTGCGAAAATAAAACTAAATAAGTGTGCAAAGATAACACCAAATAGATGCCCTAAGTCTAAGTTAAACGTTAAGAATATAACATTTTACCATCCTTCTTAAACTTATATATCTCCCAAATCTTCCATCCTTGACGGAAACAAGAAAAAACAGAGGCATATGTATAAATGTCTTTATACAAATGCTTGGAATCAGTTTTTAAATGGTTTTTGTACACGTTTTTTTTATGTTTCAAGGAAAAAGTATGTAGGCCTGTATTAGGTTTGCTTAGGGCATTACTATCCTACAGAAATGTGTCGTGAAACTGAAGTTTTTGATCAACTGCTCAACAACTGCTGCAGACACAGACTTTAAATATGATACCGTGAAGTTTCTTCACTCTATTTACTTACAAGGAAAATTATAAGAAAAACTAAGTTTAAAATTGTGTTTTAAAGATGTATTAAAGATATGGTTTAACTGGATTCAAAATTAAAATGTCTAAACCGAAAAAAATTAACGTTTTCGACATATTGCTTATTGAAAATAAAAAGTAGGGATAAAAAGACTGCAAAAGTATCGATTTTATGAAAAAGTTACCTAAAAGGAAGACATTAGACTACCTGTTGATCGCACTCTCGACATATTTTGAACATCATCAACTAGTCACTACTAATTATTTCTTACTAAACAAAAAGGTTCTCTTTCTATTAATTTTTTAATATTTACCTTTCATTTTCATAAAAAAACTGAATTCCTTCAGAACCAAAAAGGTAGAGCCTAACTGACTGAAATAAATCTGTTTGTCTGATTGTTTTTACATTTATAATTTTGTTACAAATCATTTTAGAAATATGACAGACTGAATGTTATAAAGCTTAACAAAGGTAAAGCTCCAGTTCAATTTGCTAAGTTTTACGATATTCAGTCTTTGCCAGTATGTTATTGCTAAAATGAAAATGATTTTCAACTAAATTACTGTAGCTGTAGCACTTAAATAGCGGCCTATGGATTTTTTTGAAAAAAAAAAAAGAATTATCTCAGCTCCAGAAGGTCGTAGAGCAACGATTTTTTTTTAATTCGCGTAAAAATGCCAGCAAATGAATTCCTGTAATAGAGACATTATCGAGAAATGAAAGTCGAAAAAGAGATATTCATGAAAAACACGATCAAACAATTTTTACTTTTTTCAGTCATTTTTGGACACTTGAAATGAATAAAATCGTTATAACTCTTTTTTACCATGAAAGTACAATTCTTAAGCAAAAAATGAGCCCTGATTCGTTCCTCTACGACTATTCGTCGAGCAAGAAGAGCCGATTTTCGAGATGATCTTTTTTTCGAAAAATCTATATAACTCGAAAAATGTTTAATATTTTTTTGATTTAAAAAAATGTACTTTTTTTTTCATGCCGAGGACTACATTTACAGCAAGTAACAAGTTTTCAAAACCTTAATTTGCAAGAGATACAGCAAAAACAAAAAAAGTCGATTTTTGACGGTTTTTTCGATATATCTCGAAAAGTAATATAGCAATCGATATACATATTTAAAAACACCAATCGATAGGTTTTTTTAATAGCTATAACTTTCTCATTTCAATTTTTCGATTGGAGTATATCACCATATTTTTTGTTTCCAGGAGTATTTTTTGTAAATTTAACTTTAGGCCGCGACAGATTGATTGGACTATTTATTGAAAACTTGCAAAGACACAACTTACAACAGTTTTATTTGTAAATGCTACTGCAATTTTTTACCAAAGAATGTATGTACTTCATTTGGCAAAAATCTATTACTCGCAACTATCTGATTCAGCTGAATACCTTAAAATGTAAAAATGCAAGAACTACTAACAATAAGTCAGCGTTTCATAGAAAAATGTTTCCATTTTGCATCTTTTTATGTCGACAATGGTACGTAGCATTCTCGAAGAGCTAAAAATCTGCAGAAGTGTGCCTAGCTCGTTATCCTCGGTGCAGGAAGCTGTAATGTACATTTCACAATACCCTACACGAGATTCGTTAAGGAACAGCGCGATGATGCAGTTAAATAAACGAAATACAAAAAGGAAACTGACTCGAAGGAATTTAATTTCAAGTGTCTGATGCAACAAGTTTCGGCATACACTGACGACGCAGTAAAACAATAAACTTGCGATATGAGTGCGGCACATAAAGGTGCTACAATAAAGCCAGCGACGGCAAACACGAAAAAAAATGCTTAACCAAACAGATCGCACGCATACGGCGAAGCACCAAATATTGTTCGAGAAAACAACGACGAAATATTTTCTCTTACAAATAATATCGCCGGCGATCGCCGAGATCAAAATAAAAATCGAAAATCGACTTACTTGGTTCGGGGGGAGCGGAGGGCTGTCGGAACCTTTAAAAACCACCACTGGGGTTAAAATTCACTGATCTCGGGTGAGGGCTATTCAAAAATTCGTAGACGACGGTCTCTACGTCCGCACTTACCACTACCGACTATTTGAATGTGAAAAAAAAAGCGCGCCCGCCAAGAACCCGCGTCTCGCGTATAGTACGTGCGTCCTGCCGCGTTTTGAGCCGTTCGCGCTGATAACTCCAGCGGTAGGCGTCTGGGAGGGGATACGGGGTGAACAAATTGCAAATAATACGATCTACTTCTTGAATATGTCGAGTATTAATTTTACAAATTGAAAACACGGTGTACTCCCTGATATATCCAAGATTTGAAAAATTTTTCGGGCAGAAATACAACTTCGACTTTAGTTTTTATTTTTCAGTCACTTTTCCAAATTTTTTATCTGTATATTCCTCTTAATATTTAATGAAGTATGACCAGTGACCACTATAAAGTCTGGATCTTGTTTGTGATCAAATGAGAATCATTTATGTTTGATTTTACAAAAACAATTTTTCTTGTCTGAACAACAAATAAGAACAACCTAGATATAGTGGGTGATTCTTAGCTTAGCATTATCGCAGTTAATCAAAATTGATGATACATTTTTCGAAAAATATGAAAGTTTTGGCTAAATTCTAATATCATACAGAGTGTCCGCAAATTTCGCCGACAACGTTTGACTGCATATTCACGACGACAAATAAATACGATCTACGAAAAAAAAAGTTAAATTAAAACCGTTTGGTTTTTGTATTACAGGCCTTCAAAGTTGTCAAAAATAAAACTAATTTAATAAATAACTTCATAAACCTTTTACCGATCGCGTTAAAATTTGGTACATTTATTTGGACTATTATTGCGTATTATTTCTTAAAGTTTTAGTCAAATCGATATACTGAGTGATAGTTTTCTCCGGTTACCTCTCCCTCTTAACGGTCAAAACTTTTACAGTGGTTGTATTTTTTTAAAACGGGCAGCAACATTGAAATGGTCATTTTATTTAAAAAAAATAGTGTCCCTTGAGAAAATCGCCTACAGAAAGCCATTCTTAAGAATAATGGCATTAATAGGATTAATTAAATTAGTTTTATTTTTGACAACTTTGAAGGTAAGTAACTTTTTTTCGTAGATCGTCTTTATTTATCGTCGTGAATGTGCAGTCAAACGTTGTCGGTGAAATTTGCGGACACCCTGTATATGCCGAGAAATGTATTTTTCGAGATACAATTTGAAATTCCTGAAAACATCTTTTTGGATAAGTTCAAAACACCTAAAACTGATTTTCTGTTCATTTTATTTTCTGGAAAAAGAACATTGGAAAGAAAATGGAACCTCGATAAAAACACTTGAAAATACACTTATTAATTATCTTTCCAGATACATTTTGCCGACATAAATCCCATTGAGACAAGAGGTTATAATATTTTATATACACAACAAGGAAACAACATTTAAAGTTTATTTTACCAAAATTTCAACAAAAAGGCAAATTGAAAAATCGGCTATAGTTAGCATACTCAAAAACTTGTTTGTACCAAATTTCAGTGAAACACATTCCTTTTTGGAAAAGATATTGCTACATTTTTATTCTAAAAAATCACTGTCGATGCCCTGACAAAATAAAACGCGATAAGTGTATGTTCTGTCAATAGGAAAGAATCGTCTTATTTTTTTGCAGTCATTTTCGCAGCACAATTATAGCAGATGTTCCTGAATCTTCCGATTCCAAAGAAATATGCTCTTTGTATTTACCAGTTTCTTCCAAAAGCGGAAATGATCTGATGATTTTTTTATGAAAATAATTTCAAAAGGATTTTTTTAAATATATGTATTATTTATATTGCCTGACAAAGTAGTTAGAATCCTTTATATCCCGGATTTGAATTTTGGATTTCTGGTTTTGAACATTACTAATTGCCATAAATCCTAAAAACAGAGAAAATACATAAATGGTCGTTAGAACAATATACTTGTTTTTCGACCAATAATACCAATGTTCATTTATAATGTTTACTCTTTTTTTAATTTTTCAAAATAGAACATAAAATAGTCACTAGTAAAATTTGCTAAAAAATAAAAAATAATAAAAATGAAATGTTTATGAAAGTGGATGTTTCGTTTGTTCTACTTAGAAATATCTGCCGAGCTCTAAAAGCTACATTAAAAAACCTCTAAATATAATTGTTTATCATTTATTTTACCCATTTTAATGTTTTCAAAATTATTTTTATTAAAAAATCGAAAGTCAAACTGTAATATTCACTGAAGTCAGGAATTCATGAACGTCTCAATATCTACGAACTGTTCACATGTTTTTTACCACTAAAGTATATCAAATATTATGTCATTATTTTATATACCGATATACAGTCTTTTTTTGTCCATATTTAAGAGAAAATTAAAAAATTTAATATATTACGCAAAGCTATAGTCAAAATGCATAAAACACTCAGTATCTCAGAAACGTGTAAGCATGGGGATGTTCCGAAATCAGCTGTGCGCTCCACCTCCCATTCTACCATTTAAAACTGAAACACCCTGTAGCTACGTACATTATATCCATCCTATATGAGTAATACTTATATTACAACTGTATTCGCAGTTTTGCTACATCAGCTCTCTGACGTGCAAAAAGCATTCCTCACATTTTTCCGCAAATATTCGCAGCCATCTTAGATAGGTACACCAATTTAATCACTATTAATCTATAATTAATTTCAGTCGAAGGTCTTGAGTATTGAACACGGACCATTTTCTTCATTATTTTTATGCTTCCGTGCTCAAAGTAAAAAAAAATGTATTAACACCGACCGAAGTTTATTACCTTTAAATTGAGATGTGCGTTTTTTATTCGTTTTTAATATATAATAATATACCTACCTGCACAGGACATTATAATGAAAACGGAGAGGAGGTCAAGCATCTTTTAAGAATAAAAATCTGGGAGGTACATTGAAATTGATACATAAGCATAAATCACAGACACATAGACTTAATTTGGTTATTTTGTGGTTATTCTTTAAAAAGTTCTACGTTTTGAGAGCTTGTACAATAGAAACGTTGTCAAAGAAATAAAAACAGCTTCAATTTTCAAACATTGAACTTAAATTTCCGCACAGGCACCTACTAGGATGTGAGTGACACATCGATATGCCAATAATAATTTCTAAGTACAATGGAACCATTACTAGTCATTCGCTCCAAACGGAGTACATTTTTCGAACAGTCTCGGAAATTTGATTTCGACAAACAACCGTTTCCTGAGATAACGCTCCTTTTGTAAAATAAATATCGTTAACACGGCCCAGTTGTGTCACGTTACATGTATAGTAAAATATATGGGGACAGAAACCATCAAGCAAATATACAGGGTGTTCCTTCGTTAGAATAATAATATCTACACTGCAAGTACGAAATAGACATAATGGTTGGAAAAATGGATAAAACGAACCAGTTTGTCCTTCATTGCCGATTAGCTTCGTTTTAATTATACGTCTACTTGTATCGTACGGTAAAATTGATAAGTAATAGTTATTGGCGAACTTTTACTTACACGACATCACGAAAGTGGAGGATATTAGATGTTTTTATTAGTAAAAAAAGGAAGCCCAGGGTGCCGTTAGATACGTATCGAATAAATTGATCGATGCGAAGCTTCAGATCAGAGGCAGACATGTACAAAAGTGAAAATATACATCTGAGATTACCAAGAGACCTAGTGATTTTTTTATCAGTCAGCAGGCTGTTCCGATTAATATTTCAATTAAGAAAGATAAATTTAATTTATAATATCTATTCGTAAAAATTTTCTTTTGGTGAAATTATTTGTTATTATTCAATTTATTTAATTTAGGTAAAAAATTATACTTTTAATACATCTTCGACACTTTTTTTTGTTCAAATAACTGCCAGAACTTTTACTAGTTCTTCCGAGTAAGTAAAGAATTTTTGGAAAAAAAAATTGGTTATATCCGTTCAATAAAAATGATAAAATTACAAAAAAATATTGAAACTTTTCAAACAGTTTATATTCAATTAAAAATATTTTAGTGGCGTTAGTGATTAAAATTTAGTAAAAAATGAGCTTTTTTATGTATTTTTTTGTTGGAAAGCTACGAATTAGAATGGGCGACTGCAGTAGCATCATATTTTAAGGGCTACTTATAGTGTACATGAGACTTACCAACCGATAGACACTTTCTAATACACCGACGATGCACTTTGTTGCAAAAAGACAAAAGAACGCGTCGGTTCCCTATTTTATACGCACCTTTCTGTTACCATGGAGATTCGACGATAAGATCCCCCAATTAAACCACCCGATAAGATTCCTCCATTATTCCATGAATTATCATGGGAAAAATTAGGTCCGATTATTGATTGTTGCATGTGTCAGTATTATTTAAATATTTGTTTAGATTTAGCCCCGATGCCAGATAAATGTTATTATTAGTTTCCAGAAGTTTTATTAAGCGGCAGCTGATAGGTCTGGCATTCGGGAGGACCCTGTAACCCATTTATCGACCGCACTCGAATGCCACGTCGTAGGATACGTCCTCAAATAATATTAACGACGCCATGACAAATAAGCATAAAATAGAAAAAGCTGACGAAATATCAAATTATCCATTTCTACAAAGAGTGTTTTTGGAAACAAAACGTTCAACTGTTACTCCGAGCGAAATTTGACAGTTATATATCTATCTCTTAAGATAGCCGAGATCCTCACGGTGCAGATCGGAAACAGACACCCCGTATACGGGAGAAATATTTGTATAGATGTATTTCTCAACACATGCTTCGATATTACGGAACTTCGGTTTCCGTCTCAAAAGCAACCAGCTTTAGAGACCTGAAAGAAAATATGGTACCTAATGGATATATAAAAATTTCCGTTAGGTTGCTTGCAATACTTATGTACGTATGTACAACCGCTTACTGCAACGTTTCCGGTATATAGTTGTTTCCTTATCGATAAAAATTCATTTACTTAGATACATGTATGCAGTTAGTTGCATATTTCGAGGTTAGCAGTCAATTAAAAGGGTATTTGATTTGCCATCTTTCTAAATGTAAATGCATTTTTAAGATATTACATACTTTTTTCATTTGACTGAGAATTTCAGTCATTCTGAAAAGAAAAATTTCAAAAAAGATAATCTCTTGTGCCTTGTTTTGTTTGTTTTAAAGGATTTTAAAGAAACTATGACGTTCAAGATATTTTATTACATGAATCGTTCAAATGGTAATTTTAGATGTAAAAACCGCGGAGTGCTATTAAATTAGAGGGTGGAAATTGGAGATAGGGGTGAAAACGCACCCCTTTCAGTTTTTTAATTGTAGCTCGAAAATGACACAAAATTTCGCTATAATTCATAGGAAACATTATTTAGAGAATTGAATTTCCCATCGAAATGGCTTATTTAAAAAAATTAAAAGGAAAATTTTACGCAAAAAATCGTTAAACAATTTGAAAAAAAAGCAAAAAATTCGATCTTTTTATTTTTTTTACTTTTTTACCTCTAGCTTTTTTTTTGTAAAGATAGGTATAGGCATTGCTTCATAAAAAAAAGTAGATAAAATTTCCTTCAAAATAAGAGGTTGTAAAATATTTTTGGATGAAAATTGACTGATATATGACCGCTCAAACAGCCAATTTTCGATTTTCGTCGCGCTTACTCTTATACGTTTTAATTCTCATTTTTTGAAAAAAATGAAGGAAATAAGACGTTTAAGGATTTTCATCACATACGACTTGTTCGAAGGGTCATTAAAAATGAAAAAACCGCGGGGTACTATTAAATTAGAGGGTTGAAATTGAAGGGGTGAAAATGCACTTTTGTAGTTTTTTAAATATAGCTCGAAAACGAAGCAAAATTTCGGTATAGTTGATAGGAAAAATTTTGTAGAGAATTGAATTTACCAGCGAAATACCTTATTTAAAATATTTAAAGAAAAATTTTATGCAAAAAATCACTAATAAACTATTTTAAAAAAGCAGAAAATAAGATTTTTTAATTTTTTTCTATTTTTTTTTTTAGTAGAAGGAGGCAAAGAAAATTGCTGTACAAAAAAAACTAGATGAGATTCCCTTCAAAATGATGCGTTTTCAAAAGTTTTTGGACTAATATTGACGAAGTTATAACCGGTCAAACTTAAATATTTTTTAGATTTTCGTCGTATTTAACATAATGATTATAATTCTTATTATTTTTACAACAAATATATGTCTTCAAGTACACCGTCTTCTGCAACTTCGACTTCTTGAATAGTGTCACTCATTTTTGTACAGCAACTTTCTTTGCCTACTTCTACTAACAAAAAAAAATGGAGACTGTCTAGACTCTAATCTTTAGACATGAGATATATAATATTTAATCTGTTATTGAATCATATATTATGAATGTTCAGAAAGATTTGTCGATAGGCCTTTGGAAAATACTGAAAATTGAAATAATTGCCAAAGACAATTAAAATGATATACACACGGCAAATAAATAAGAACAGTAGCAAAAATTACAACAAACAAAATATTACAGACAATACTACCTACTTTGGTTACTATTATTTTTAATTGCTGCTGTTTATAATAAATAATAATTTTAATTATTATAGGCACTTTATGGGTTTATTAATTATTTGGGAGAAGTGCCACACCAAATTAGAGAAGTTAAAAAGTAACAGTGAGCTTTTCCAGTGCTTAAAAAAAGGACAGTTTTGACCTAGGTACCTACACAGAAATATTATCTTTTTCATCCTGCAGAAACGACACCTCTTTCGAACAACAAGAATTTTTACTTAAAAAATCGTTAGAACTGAGGAGGAAAAGTCCGCAAATTTGCATCGCTTGTGCTAAGGCAATAGATTTTCGGAACAGATTCAATAACGATTCAAATTTGCGACGTCAATAAAAAAAAATTAATAACTTTAATAATTAACGTAATTTCGTGTTCGTTATTACAGCTGTTTTATGAATTATAGCGACAAAGTGATCATTTACTAGTTATTAAATCAATAAATAATATTTAAAATGTTTAATTTGAGTAAGATGCAATATCGCGTTGTTTTCGATCGCCTCTTATCTTTCTCACTTCCTCAGTTTCTCGCTGAGGATGGTGTATCAAAATTGAAGGGGTAGAGTAATCAAAAGCAAACAAGAGCAGTTTTGGAATGTCTAGAATTTCCTGAGCTGCACGCGCAACCACCAGAACCGATATCGACGTCTTCCCGGGCAAATTTTGGTTGCCGTTTTTTCTCGTCAAACATTATGAAACATCAACGTACACTTCCAAGATAAGTGTTATCTACCCGAAGATATGTTGAGTGTGCCGCAGGTAACGTGTAAAAAGCGTGAGGATTTCTGGTGAACAAATAAGGCTTTAAATGCGCTTGTGGATATATTTTGGACCCGTTATCGGCTTGAATAAATAATAACATCTGTCTGTTTACTTTCGATAACACTGTTTGATATTGCTACAGTTGAACGTAAATTACACTTCGTTGGTTTTTATATCGACGGCAACCGATGAAACCGTTATTTTTTGGATTTCGAGGGAGATGTCCTTGAACCCTCGAAACCGCGATGCATTTTGAATCGTTGCTCCTGCGCGCTTAAGCTTGCTTGCCTGCCGCTTGCCTATCCCGATAGGCCAAGCAAATTAAATTTTTACTCGAAAAAAGTCCTATCCGCGAGATTATTGTAAAATTGTCTAAAGGAACATAATACAAGACACCTCTCATCTCGTGTGTTAAAAAATTTTATTAGCTAACTTTTCTATTTAAACAAATAAGTGAGGAAACAGTTTTTTCACTTTGCAGGGAAAACCATCAATTTTAGCGAAAAGTGATACTCACAGACAGCTTATAGGGAGTAAAATTATCTACAAAATGAGACTTGTTGAATTAAAATCGGTTAATAAACAAAAAAGTTATTGCAAAAAAACAAGAAAAGTGCCCATTTTTTAATTTGTTTATAACTATCGCATTTATTGTTAAAATCTTATAAAACCTATGACAAGTTGAGGGTTTTGTCATACTTCAAAAGTATGTCAAAAGTGGGCGCTGTAGGTGCAATAGTTTTCGCACAATTCAATTTGTTTATAATGGAGGCTCCAAAAGTTATGAACTTTAAGCCTCTGTACAGAAGTTCAAGATAACGCGCGCTATAAAATTTTGCAATATCTCGGCTTCTATTCATCGTAGAAACTTATTTTTTAAAAAAACAGGGGTAGCTCGACGAAAAAATAACAATGGGCATATTTACGAATTCGTAGAATAGCCCTGAACCCCAGGAAAAATGCATCTTTTATACTGAATTTTTTTTAATTTACAAAATTACGCACAGTTTTTTAATGCACAATTTGATAATGTTAATGTCAAAAAAACGGTCATATATTTTAATAGGTCGCATAATTACGTCTTTAAGATTACAATGACGCTTTCAGAATCATGTTTGGTTGAAAATTAACGCCTGTACAGAGGCATAGAGTTCATAACTTTTGGAGCCTCCGTTATAAACAAATTGAATTGTGCGAAAATTATTGCACCTACAGCGCCCATTTTTGGCACACTTTTAAAGTATGACAAAACCCTCAACTTGTCATAGGTTTTATAAAATTTTAGCAATAAATGCGATAGTTATAAACGAGTCACTTTTCGCTAAAATTTCGAGTTTCTCTTTTATTTTTGCTAATTTTCCTGGTGTACGAATGAGGGTGTAAAAGAAAATGAAAGAAAAAAACTTACAGCTGCCGTACTGGGTATTTTTGTTATATAATAATTTTTGTGTTCAGCGGCGTGTGTAATATTCTAATATATTTGTCCAACAAAAGCCTATGGCCACATCTCCACTACTTTTACCTCTCAAGTTGTACATAAATGTAAATATAAGTGTTCAAGTTTGATTTATTACCATTTTGTCCTAACTTAAAAAAAGCAAAGAAGGTAAGGGGATAGAATGTTATATAAATACCCCAAATAGGTACCCCATCATCATTGATTCGTATAAAATCGTATATTTGAAGGAGAGGATGAAAATTTCAGAATAATAACTTTGCTTGGGTGCATTTAATTTCAATTTGTACACCTGGCATATGGAAACAGTTACACCCCTATCAATCTATAAACATTTATCAAAAGCTTATCTTTGTTTAACTTTCATGTCTGCAGTAAAATCAATAGATTGGATGTGATCTGAATGTTCAATAAGGCGTATGATAAAAACTATTACATTTGATACAGCTGTACGAATAAATTTGTTTTTTTATATATTTTTTTCCACAGATCTTAAAATATTCAACACACTACATTATTTTTTGATTTTCCATGATTTTAAGATGCTGAAACGTTAGAGTTTACACATTAAAACTGTTTCTATTGTAACTGTAAAAATTAAAAATTTTTTTTTATTCTACGTTAATGAGACAGGCATATATATATTTGGAGAAATTAACTTAAAGTCCTTAGATTTTGAAAAAGTAACGCTATCAACTGCCATTTTAGAGCAAACTCTCAAACTATGATTATGATGCCATCTACCATTTAGTAGTGGCAGCAACGTACATAACTTGTCACCTATTTATTTTATTAGCGCTTTTAGGAAACATTGTATATTAGAGATACGTTGAGATAAAAAATTTGACACTACTTTGAATTAATATTAATATATTTTACAAAGAGCAAAAACGAATATATTTATGTTTTTAATATCAAAATTTATACCTAATTAACTAACTGCTAATATTTATCTATTTTTATAATTTCAAAAAGTTGAGCTACTGTCAAGTTCATGCATAACTACATATAAATAATTAATAAATAACTTACATGTTTTAGTTGCTCATTAAGCCTTCTGAGATCTTCAAGCTAAAAAAAATAAACAGTTATTAAAAATCACTGCTAGAAAAAGAAGCACAAGTATTACCTTGATACTAAACACTAAATACAAAATTGTTTAAAAGTAAATAATCAAATTAAGTCTAAATCGGAAAGTGTTATTTTATTATTGTCCTATATACTTGAAATTTTTCTAGGTAAGTATGTAAGAATTGCTCGATATTTGTAAATGGTATTTATGAATTGAAACCCAACACATATTCATGGGCAATGTCAAAAGTCAAGGTTAGGCTATTATTACCTGAGTAATTGCAATACTATGATGAATGTAAATCACTGTTTAAGTAATACTTTTAATGGTTTTTTTAAATATATTAAACTATTTTTTTATTGTTGCTTTGCTTATACTCACTTCAGCTTCTTGTTGGACACACCGCTTTCTTAATTCCTCATAGCCTGTAGTGTTTGCTTCTGTTCCTACAAACGTTAGAATTAAATACATTGAATAAAAAATAGATGTTTGTCATGTTAGGTTATATATTTTAGAATATAAAAACAAATAAAAAACAAACTTATGTTAAGATTTCATAAAGGTTAGAATTACCTTCATCTTCAGCCAAAACATTATTAGCGAAATTGGTGATTTGTCCCTTGAGATTATTTAGGCTATCATTAAAGTTAAGCCAAGACGACATCTTTCTTTAATAATGTAGGAAAAAATTATAATTCGTAATTAGAATTTTTTGTTTATTTACAAAAGTTAAATACCATATTCTGCCAACACAACTTTGATCATTGACAGATCAGAAAAACATATGACGTTTGACACCTGACAGAAATGACAGATGGCAGATGGACAGAACAAGGAATCAATCCATGACAGAACAATAAACCATACAAAACACAGCCATAGAAGATAAAGACCAAAAATATAATTTAGTGATCATATGGGTAATTTGATAGGTTCGTCTGTTATGAGTTCAATAGTCCAACTGTATGTTGACTCTATATTTATAAAAAAAGTCTTTGGGCCCATCCTGATTGGAAATAAATTGATTGAAAGTCAATTTATAGTATGTGCCCTGAAGTTCTTCACAATAAGCCAAAGGAATACGACTCTTCTACTAGACAGTAAACTTGACCCAGTAGGTAATTTCTTAGGTGTTTTGTGGTCGGTATAGTAGATTCATTCAAAATAATTCGAGATTCGAGATAATTGAGGTTAGAACATGTGTTAGTGGTTAATAGCGTGCACGATGGCCTTACAGTTTAGTAAGGATGGCAAATATTTCGCGTACATTTCAACAGATGGGAAATTAAAAATTTGGGACACGATTTCTAACAACTTTGAACAAGAATTTACCCCGGATTATCATCTAACGTCTCCTTGTACTTGTTTACATTTTTTACCCTCTAATTCAGACTCAAACACAGTAAGTACATAAATATAACATACTATTATAATTATTGTACCTATTTCTCAGTAAATATATCAAATTTTAATACATGTTTTGTGAATGTTTGTATAACTTATTCATTTGCACTTTTTAGGGCGCTTCTCCCAAAAAGAAAAAACGGAGGGAATCAAATTCAAACTTGTGCCCAAATATAGTTCTGGGATCAACGTCTGGACTTCTACTTGTATACTCGATAGCAAATGCTAACTTAGAGTGTACAATTAACAGTCAGACAAGTCAGTCAATAAATTGTTTGTCCACCATTGATAGTAGTATAGTGTATTCTGGTGCCGATCAAGATGTATTTATATGGAATTTACAGAAACAAAAACTATTGAAGTATGTGAAAACATATATATTTCAATTTTGTCGATATTCTTTAACTGACTAACTTTACTGTAATCTTTTTAGAAAGTGGAAAGGAGGAAATGAGAAAATATCATCAGTTTTAGCTATTCCTGATAGCAATCAGATTTTAACGGCATCAAAAAATGTGAAATTATGGGATGTAGATACAAAAGAGGTACTTCAAGTTTTTACCGGGCACAGTTCGGATGTTATTTTCTTACAATATATTAATCCGAGAGAATCAGAGGGTGCATATTTTATTAGTGGATCGAAGGTAATGAGTTTTAGCATTAGTAATTATCCTGAATAATAATTAATAAGTAATAATTTTACTTTGCAGGGGGATAGACTTTTAAGCTGTTGGAGTTTAAGTAGTAATGGGAGCAGTAAGAATGCCGTGGCAAGTTTTCTAATGGAAGACATCGTCCAAAATGTTTCTGTGAATATTGCGAGAAACGGATCCACCAATTTAGCTGCTACCGTCAGAAGTGGTGTTGTACACATTTATCGGCATACACTTAATGGGTAATTTAAAAAACAGTAGTTATACAAATTCATGATTTTCATCGTCAAATGGTTTTGTTGTATAAAATTAATTTAACCGTTTACCGATTTTCCAGGAAATGCAATAAACCATTCAAACCTAAAACAACACTTCAGGTTGTTTCAGACACGGGTCAAAGTAACGAGGTGGTAACGCCTATCAGAATCATTGGGGCAATTTATAGAGACGACGAAACTTTATGCTTAGGATACGGTACTGAAATACTTCTAACCTTTGAAAACGTGGTAAGTTAAAATAAGTTTTGTTGTTTCGGTATAAATCATTGGAATATTTGCTTTTTTATTCTAAACGTGAATGTCCTACGTCAGTCTTTATGTGCAGATTTTTAGTATTTTGAAAACCGAGTGATTCTCTGTCAAAATTTCAGGAAATAAGTGCCTATAAGAAAGTCCAATGCCTTGTGAGGAAAGACCCGAGGACAGTTTCGATATCTAAAGAAGATCAGACGCTAAAAACTCGAACGCCCGTCGTTAACGACAGCGTTCAGTACTTAACTCCACTAACATCTTCGGTTGCAACGACGAAAAGGAAAAGCGAAGGTACGATGGAAATTCCCATGGAGAAGAGACTGGAAAACCTAACGCTGAACAAATCGGACCTCGTTAAGGGAGTGCCTAAAGTCGATAACTTGTCGCAGTTGTTGATCCAAGGGTTGCACAGTAAAGATCAAGACATACTCAGAACCGTTTTATACAGAAAAGACGACAGCGTGATTAGAAACACCGTAAAAAGGCTGCCGGTTTCTGCCCTTATCCCGTTAATCCAAGAACTGACACAGCTCTTGAAAGGAAAAACTTTAGCGTGAGTACGACGAAAAATCTGATATTCGGTAAATCTTTTACGGGTTAATTTTTAGAAGTCAGATCGGTTCTTTGTGGTTGAAGCACGTTCTGCAAGTCCACGGCAGCATCCTTATGTCCAATCCGGAATTGCAAGAGCTGTTGGCTCCTATGATCGGAAGTATAGAGAATCGGCTCACGCTCCTCACGCCGCTGCACAGGTTAAAAGGAAGATTAGGCTTGTTAATATCCCAAGTTAGCAGTAGCAGTGATAGCGCCGTGCAAGGCTTCAATGAAAACGAAGAGCCCTTGCTGATATTCGACGATAAAGGTGAGCGCAACGTGATAATATTTACGGAAATTTTAAATTTTCTTATTCCTAAATTTGCTTTTTGAATTGCAGATTTTTAGCAGAAACTAGTTAGTACTTTATCTTGGTTTGTAGGCTTTGGTGCCAGATCTCAACGGTTGAGCAATTTTTCGGACTGGTCGCCTCGTTGTGGGTTTTTAAGCGTTTTGAGAGACATATCAAAAAACAAAATGACACGATTTTGTCATCGGTTCGTTTGATCTACAAGTTGTAGTTCAACTGAACTGAATGGTTTCAGTGAAACGTCTTGCCTTAAGAATTCAGATATTTCTCCCAAAATGTCTAGATATAACCTATAAAGCAAATGTCATCAGTATCTTAAATGTCATTGGTAGCCAATGCCTACTGACACAAAACTTTAATTTGTACCTACTGGTACGTAGTGAACTACTAATAGCCTACTTACACAAAACATTAATTTGTACCTACTGTACATATGAACTACTAATAGGTTACAAGCCCGGAAATTGCTCAATCTAGTTAATACTCTATATTCGTATAAAACTTTCACTTATTTATTTTTTTCAAACCTGTTTTATTATTTTCCAGATTCGAGTGAATCGGACGAAGAAGATTTGAATAAATAAATATGAGAACACTGTCTTTTTTCTTTTCTGTAAGGGGAATACACCTTTCGCTATTAGTTTTTAAGTCAAATTCAAAATTTCTATGAATTTATATCTGGTTTGTGGCATTTACCGTACTATTTTAAAAAAAAGTTATATAAATATTGCCAGTTCAATTTTTATCTTTTATCGCATAAATATCATGCCGTTTTTTTTATATTTGTTTTATTTTTGGTATTAATCATTGTGGGCGAAGATAATATACTTTAGGAAACGCGTTTTTCTTGAGAGTTAAATTCTGAAAACTCGAATGCATAAATAATGAACGAATAAAAAAAAATTGTTATTGAAGTATTCGGTGATGCTGTGGTAATTTTTTTTCTCGAAAAATCTGTATTCGAATATTTTTACAAAGTAGGGACCGAGAGCTTTGCCGAAGAAAACTATCCTTTTTACATCTCGTTCCTCGGAACACAGCGACGATCTGAACAACGTCAAAATTGGACTGTTCTCGCTGAGAACAGAAAAAGAGGAATGTTCTTGTCGAGAACAAAATAGTTTTCCAAGTGTTCTTCCTGAGAACAAAAAGAACCAAGATGCCGAGTTTCCTCCAGTCTCAGTTTGGTTTTGTAGTGGGAACAATTCATTTTTAGCCTCTTCTTTCATTGCATTCTTTGTGAGGACGTTCTTTAATTTTCTTCGTGCAACGAACAGCTGTTGTTACAAACGGGCACAAAACGTTCATAACGACAATGATGTTCGTAAATTTGATTCGCAAAATGGCTCGATTTGTTAATATCGAAAAAAAAAGTTTCAATAAATATTCCGTCCGTTGTAAATCAAAGACAAGAATACTAGGAAGTTTTTTAGAAAAACGCATATATCGATGAGCTATTATCCTAAAATAAAAACGTAGGTCACTTCAAACAACATTTATTAAAAACCAGTGGGATTTCCCACCGATTAAACATTTTTTACTACTGCATTATTTTCAATTGTTCTTAATTTGTGCTCATTTCCAATACGAGGAATTTCTTAAGATCTAAGGTAATACTGATATAGGCCGATGTCAAATTTTAACGTTTTAAAAAATCGTTTATCGAAACATTCGAAAAGAGTTTTGCAAAACCTTTTGCTGCTTATACACACGGCAAAGTTAAATAGACAGACATTAAATATACAAATAGCTGTTTGAAAAAATATATACACTTAAGTACGAAAATCACAACGGTTGAGATCTACGAGTATAATCGTGTAGAAACGATAAGAGTAAAATATTGCAGTTGTTTAGTCGCTACGTCGCTACATCCTAGTTGCTAATAGTACTTATTTGATCTAAACGCAATTCTCTCATTTCCGTACAACTGTCCGAGTTTAATAAAGGTACGCTATCTGAAGAACCCCGCCGTGAAACGTCGGTCGATGTAGTAGTCGTGCTCTTCTCCTGCTGCTCCTTTTGAACATTATCGACAGCTTCAGGGGTGTGGGTAATGTCAGGCAGGAAAATTTTCCGTCTTATGAAAATGTACCAATTCTAAAAAACATAAAAAATAAACCGAAATTTCATTACTTCGATTAATTCTTACCAAGACGCAGGAAGTAATCGCGTATATTATCGCCATCCCGTTGCTATTATTCACGTTTTCGAGAGCCAAGACAACGACAAACCAAACGATATCGTAGCCGGTTTGTATCATGCACAAAAATTTAAGACAAGATTTGGACTCGCGCAGACTGAGTACTTCCTCGTCGGTCGTCTCGTCTTTTTTATCTTTCAACATTTCCAACTCGTTACGAAAGGCGTTCAGGGATTCCGCGGAACTGTTGAACTCCAGTTTCGAAAGCTCCATGTTGATTTTTCGAATGCCGCTCAGGGAATATATGGTGGTTAGGATTATTAAGATAGAGACGGGTAGCATATAATTCAAGATCATACCTTTCTGGACCGATATGAAGCAGAAGCGTTTCGACTCGTAGCTGTTCGGCATTATGAAATACGAAATCTAAAAAAGAATTTGTAAATCTGTAATCAGTTGTGTTTTTAATGAATTGTTACCAAAGTGATGACTGTAGGTAAGTCGTAAGCGACGATATTTAAATATTTGATTTTTAAGTGTTTGAGTTTCACCAGTCCTTTATCGGAGAACTGTCTGTAGACGTAGAAGCAGTATAGGAACAGCCAAAACGCCGTCATGAGATGGAGGAAATGTAGTATCAAAGATATCACCAAACATTTTGTACTACTTTTAGTTGCCTAGAACAGAATTAACAAAATTCGGTTGAATCTATTCGACTAGATACACTTTCATTATCGTTCAGTAGTTTTACTCACATAAACTCCTAGCATAAAGATTAAGTTTGATATGCAGAAAGACCCCATTATTTGGAAAAACATGTATTTCATGGTTTTGTCCCCTTTTTGATTTTTCTTGAGTAGCACACAAAATATCGTAAGCAGCTGTGCTGCACAACTTAACACCGAACCGATAATAATAATTTCTGGCCCATAATTTCCTAAATTCCTATTATGAGATCCGTAATAGACGTACATGATGTTATCGATGAAATTGTGATCTTTTAAGTCCGAGTCCGCCAGAGAATCATCGGGCAGTTCAATATTGGGCAAAATGTCTATCGTATATTTGGAATCCAAACTTTCTGGATTTGGTAGTATTAGTGAGTCGGACTTAAACGCTACATCATTAGAATTGTTTGCGAGATCGTAATCATAGTTTAAATAGTAATCTTCTGGTGGTGGAGGTAGTTTTTTAATATTTGAATTATTTCTAATATCCTTACCTAGAAACACCATAATTTGGAGGCACTTAATAAAGCTATGTTCTATTTACTTACATAAAATCAAGCCATTTATACAGTACAATGCAAATAAACTTAATGCAATACTCATTTTCAATCAAACTGAGTAAAAAAATACAGATTTTTCTTAAATGCATCCATTGGGATGCTGCACAGTTGATCAGCGAAATCAGAAGAATCACCCGCAAAACAGTCGGAAAAAATGTATTGGTCTACTGGAATGAAGGAGATTACAGTGGACCATATAAAAATTCACGATTTTGTCCAAGGTTATAAGCCATTATTCGTTTGGACGACTGTAAGACACATGCGCAATTATTTAATCAATAGAGCTAATATTTTAAAATTACCCAACCCAGCAAAAGATTAGTCAGTTCTCACTTTTGGTCAACTTGCCTGAATTTTTGATATAAGTTAGTTTGAGGTATACATATAGATGAAAGTAATTAAAAAAAAAAAAGAAGGGTTTGTCAAGATAACTCAAAAGGGGTAAGGGGTGGAAAAAGTTTCTTATAAAAGTTGTAGAGCATAAAATTCTACATAAAAATGGTGTATGACTTTTTCTTCTACAATTAAAATTGACAGAGTTACGGGGACTAGAAGTTAAGAGATGATTTCAGAAATTTAAAAAATCAAGCAGAAAAATGATAGGATGTTATAATTTTTTTCTATCTACTTTAAAAAATGTAAACTATCTTTCCAGAGAAATTTTTAATAAAAAAGATAAATAATTTCACAATTTTTTAACTTTCTCGTAAAAAATTTCGAAAGCAACTTTCCATTATTTTAAACAATCAATCGAATGGCGTAGAAAAAAATTGTTTTAGTGTTAAATCATAAGAATTAACGATTAAAAAATTGAAATTGTTATAACTTTTTTTTATTAAAAATTAAAAACATCTATTTCTCTGAAAAGATAGTTTACATCTTTTAGAGTAAATTGAAAAAAAAAAAATTTTAATTCATTCATTTTTCGGTTTGATTTTTTAAATTTCTGGAATCATCCCTTAACTTCTAGTCTCCCAAACTGTGTTAATTTGAATTGTACAAGAAAAAGTCAATAAACCATTTTTATGTAGAATTTTATACTCCACAACTTTTATAAGAAACTTTTTTTCCTAGCTCTTACCCCTTTTCAGATATTTTGTAAAACCTTACTACTTATATACCTCAAACTAACTTATATCAAAAATTCAGGCAAGTTGACCAAAATTGCGATTTAAAAGCCTATTTAGTTGGACTATAACTCAAAATTTCTGTTAGTTTTTTAATATACAGTATGTCTGCAATATTTTACCAATGTCTACACCTGAAAATCCAGAAAATTTTCTCAAAGGTGTAAGCAGGACCTGAAGGCTATTTTTTCCAAATATCTCCAAAACTATTCAAAAATTTTGTCAGGAGCATCTCAAATTGTAAGGAAGAGTTAAATTATGCTCTAACTCGTTTGTTTGCTTCACCAGTTTCATTAAAATTGATTTAACAATTAGATGCCACGAAAATGTAAACTGTAAACCAATTAAATTGACAGTGTGAAAATTTACTGAATTTATTTAACAAAAAAAAAATGAAAAACAATATATCAAAAACGTAGAAAACAAAATAGAGCGATTAATATTTTTTCTTGGATAGGAGTTACAGTTACTGACCAAAATATCCAGTGGCCTCGAATGTCCGAGGTTTCCAGTGAGAACGGCCCCCAGTTTCCCCACCACTGGTAAACATATACAGGGTATTTGTAAATAAGTGCGAAATATTTTAGGGGGTGTTTGCCGAAGTTATTTTGTGAAAAAAGGGTCATATAAACGTAGGTCGAAATATGCTTTGTTTCCGTTAAATTTTAATTTTTTATTTATTTTTATTAATTATTTCAAAGAGTTTTAAATATATTGAATCGAAATTTGAAACACGCTTTGGAGGGATAAACGGGCATTTTTTGGGGTGATCCGAACATTTCTACTTGCACCAGTGGCGTTCGTGCGAGAATGCCACAACTTTTTTTAATAAAAATAAATGGTACGCCACTGACTTTTCCCGTTTTGATATTTTTTAATAAAATTGGTCTCTTCAATTTTTTTCGTAGGATGCACCGTTTTTGAGAGAAAAAAATAAATAAGTCTCTTTTAATAAAGCGTGATCAAAGTAAAATTTCAACATTGAAAATAAAAAGTTGATATGAATGTGGGTAAAAAATTCGTCGATTTCGAGATACAGGATGTTCAAAACTCTGAAATAATTAATAAAAATAAATAATTAAATTTTAAACACGCTGTATCTCGGAATGAAGCATATTTCGACCTAAGTTTATATGAACTTTTTTCCACAAAATAACTTATTTCGCACTTATTTACAAACATCCTGTATACCCAAATAAAGTGGATTTATACTTTAAAATCTAAATAAATTATAAAGTTTCCTCATTCCACATCAAACGTCTTTAAAGATGCTTTAGAAAGGGTGAATTTGTTTTTAAATTCCAACACCCTGTATATAAAAAACTATATATTGATCTGGGGACTCGTATTTTTATAATCATTTTGACTTAAAAACACTCAACGAATCTCTCCTTAAATTTCATTGAAATTTAATTAAAAAAAAATATTTGGATGCAAAGGTATTCAGGAAAATATAACTCTTACTTACCTGAAAATGGTATCGCTAATGGTACAACACGAAAAAATAATTACCAGTTTGTACAAAGTTTTAATTGCAAAAAAGGATGGATCGGAGGAAAATAATCGATATGGGGGAAAATACGTTTTATTTATTTTTCGAATAATATGTTTACACGTCACATTTACTTAGATTTCCATAATTTTTAACTAAAATCTAAACTAATTTAATACCATTTCAAAATCAAGTTCAGCAGTAATATTTCCCCCGGTTTATATATAAATATAAATCGCGCAACACGTCTTAAATGTTGCTCTCAAATGAATTAATAAATTTAACGGATATATCAACTCAGGCTTCCACTCAAACATAATGAAATATTTTAAAATAGATCGTCAAGATTCCACGGCGCAAACCAAAATACACGAATATCAAAAATAAAATAAACTCTATCGTAAGAGACTGCTTAAAACTCCTTTTGAATGCTATTAAATTTTCATACATAGTGAATTAAAAAAGAACTCTATTTACATACATGTAAAATATTACCGCAAAATATTTTCATGATTTTATTTTTCAATTTTTTTCATTTTTTTTTTTTAGTTTTTTTGTTTACTTAACCACAAGTACATGTCTGAATAACTATACATCGAAAATAAATAAATAGTTATTAATTGATCAATAAACTAACATTTTTTTTGTTATATTTAATTATTTACACTTAAATATTTGAAGATAACCACCCACACGATCACGCACACAGAAGCTTAAATAACATTGCACGGTTTGCGATAATATTTTACTCCCAAAGTGTTTTGGGTATCGTTCATACGTACGTGACGGACAGTTGTCTGTGCTGGCTCATCAACGACCTAAAAAGAAACTAGAAAAACTGACAGTTACACTCCCGTGCGTCGTCTTGACAGTAAAAAAACACTCAGGCCCTTTTTACCATCAAATTTCGACATGTATTTATTACTGTCGTCACAAATTTCGACGGAAGATTTATTTTCCCGTTCGCAAATATAAATAAATTAATCAATAATAAATACTGTCGTGTGGAAATAAGATAATGTCAAAGTGATGCTGATTCTTACGTTTTGAAAGTGGATGAAAGTCGGACGCCCCGAACAGAAATTTCACGTGCGGTAACGTCAGGTACAGACGGCTTCCTGTGGAGCCGTCGCACTTGCGGGAAGAGGTAAAATGTTTGTACTAAGGCTGGACTCGGATTCCGCCACGCTTAGGTTGCTGTTGGAATCGTTCACGGAGTTGTTAGAACTGTCATCAAACTGAAACAATATTTTCTCTATAAGAACTTTCTTCCCATTTTTTTTCGTCTACAGACCGTCTTTCAAACAAGTCAAGCTCCTACAGCATTTCTATTGCCCCAAAAGCAGGAAGAGATAGATATAAGACAATAAATGTTTATATGCGAAACATAAAAATATGGCCACGCTGGCAGAGAGTGATCTGCAAATTTGTGAGTACCATGAAAACACAACCGATCTCTAACTGATGAAATTGCAGGAAACATGCCCTGGCCAGCTAGGATCATTCGTCAGCCAAACCCACCAGACATATACTGGTTTCTTCATCAGCCACACATCCATTGGAGTTTGTAAAACCACTCCAACATTTATTGAAACATATATTTACAATTTTACCTGGATCTAATAATTAACGTCACAATATTCTTGAGGAGTAAACGTTGCCTTCGTTACACTTTCGCATCAAAATCTGTCAAACACTTTCATACTTCCGAGGCGTAACATTACGAATTAGGATACAAAAAAGAATTAGAATTAGCTCAGACTGACCAAAAAGTTACAGACGACACAGAAAAAAACCTATAATATATACTTACACTACTCATTTGCGGAGTAATTTCCTCGGACAACCTCGTCTTCTTGACGGGCGCGTCGTTGTCGGATCCAGCCGCGTCGCCGGACAGCCTCTTCCTGTTCTCCGTCGTGCCGTTACTTTGAGACTTGGTAATACTCGACTTTCTCTCTCTCTTGATGAGACCGGGGGACAGGTACTGCGACAACTGTTTCCGTTTAACGTACCTTGCCTCCAGCCTCATACCTTCCTTAAGCATCTGAATGGTGGTCGCGTGCTTGTTCACGGTCTTCGTAAATATCTGTATGTCCCTGGTCAGGTCGACGTTTAAGTTCTCCGTCTTGGCGAATTCTAAACCTATGAACCACATGGAGCAGTGCGCGTTCGGCTCCTTCTGCGACTCCAGCATCGCGAAACTCTCCGGGTTTATGTGGGCCAGCGTTATGTATTGATTCCTCTCCAAGTTACCTGGAAGAATTGTTCGGATGGACAAAAGGCACAGATTTGACGTAACGTTTGTGAAAATCGACCGAAAGAATCCATTCACCCACCAGAAAGTACATTCGGTGTCTGAATTATTTAAACTATTATGCACGAACGACGACCGAGTGAATGGATTCAGCGAATTATCGTGCGGTTTTTTCCCTACCTATGAGCAAACGAACTTTACTCTCCACCAGCCCGCACCACTCCAGGTGGTCGTCGGACGTCTCGGCCATCACTAACAAAACTATAAAGTGCTTATATTTCAGGAAAAAGGGCGGGGGTTCGAAAAGCTTATCCCACGACGACTTTCCCAACATAATATCGTCCGTGATAAGCAATCCAAGTTTGAACTCTTCCATTATTATCGTTCTGGTCGACAGCGACACATTGAAAGTCGAATTTTGTTGCGGATAGGCTGGGGTTATTATCGGCATTAAGTGATATCGGTCCTGGATGTTGACCTGGATAAGGGAAAAACAATGTTACACGAATACGGCATTAGCGGGAACAGATACGGTCAGAATTCTTACCGAATGTAACCAACATACACCCTGTAATGAACAAAAGGATATTTAAAATCGGGCGTGTCATTTAACTACTTCGTGAGATAAACGAATGCTTAATTTTTACCTTTCTTGGAATAGTTAATAGAGATAATTACTTAACGAACAAAAATCGTCTATGTTTTTTCATATACACTGTCAAGCAAGTACACTCGATTACCAGGAAAGCATTTTTGTACAAAACTCGTAAAATGTCAGATGTGACGGTAAAATATTGCCACACGAGTTTAATGGGAACGCCCCATATAGACAAGCGGTTAAGCTTTTATATTTCAAACAAAATACGATTCAGATTGGAAACCTTTATCTTGCGTCGAGTGTACACTTAAGGAAAGAAAATTAAGATTTTATGTATGGGTGGTTTTATTAATTTAAAAGACTTATACGAACCCTAGGATCCCAAACGGCAAATCCCAGATTAACGTTCGAAGGCTGCTTCAACAGCACTGGCTGCGGCCACTGCCACTTTGAAAAAATTAGGAAAAATTTGTGGACTAACGTCGCCGATGTTGCGTTCGGATACAACTGGCAAGTTCTTGCTACTAGCATCGCCCAAGACACTCCACCCAAATATCCCAACGCATTGCTGTAGATCCCATGACCTAGGAAGAAAATTATACAATGACAACGCATGAAAAACTATATTAGATTTATTTTGATTGTTCAATTTTTTTTAATTACCCCGGATAAGGATATATTTTTTTTCATTTTCATGCACAGAACAGATAGAAGTGACCACTTACGTTTCGCCCATAATTTAATAGCTCTTAGTGCCAATCTAAAATTTTCTATATTTGGAACTAGTCGCAGAATTTCATCTGTAACCCGACACCCATTTAAGCTCCGAACACACTTTTGATTAAGGTTTTTTAATAACATATCGTCACGCAAATCCATGGAATCGGGAATCTCTTTTAGAGAAAGTCTGGCAAACAACATGTCTATTTCTATTCCACCAAAATTCATTTTAATAACCGGTACGAACGCCTCCTCTACAGCCTAGAAATTTTTTTTACTTTGAATGGAAATAATTGGTACTATATTGCTAATTTAGAACAACATTTCCTATACTTTCTTTAAATGATGACATGACTACATAATAATTACATAATTACCCTCAGGTCTGTTACTTCAGGGTGCTGATTAAGTAGTTCATAGAACGAAGAAAAAAAATCTGATCTATCAATATGTCGAGGAGCCACACATAAAGCATCAATATCAGCTCCTTTATTGTGTACCTGAAAGATATTACGAAAATCCAAAAATTATTTATTACAAACACTTCTACACGTAATTCAGTACTAGCAAAAAAAAAACTTATTATTGCATTATTATTTTAAAACTTCGAATTTAATATTCAAAATAGTAATTGGTTATTTTTCAATGTAGTATTCAACTATTTCCCTTTATTTACACAACACAATTTCCTGATAAATCAAAAAACAAATTAGTCTGTAAAAACATATTGAAGCTTTCTTATTACTTACCCCTAACCTATAACTACCAAATGTATACACTTTCCCACCGACATGTTCCGCAACACTTTCAGGCATATTGTGTCTTACAGATATATCTTTTATCCACTGTTTAACTAAATTATACAATTTCCCTAAAATTAACATGCGATGATTGAGTTCTTGTTCACTTTCAAACACATCGAATGGTTTCAACGATTCCTCCAATTCTTTAGTCTTTAGAAGATCTGCCGGCTTTGGTGGAGCTACAGAAATGGCAGATGTCATTCCAAGGGTCATCAATCTGTCATCATTTCTTTGTGCCTGATTTTCTTTATTGTTTTGTGCATTTTGTACTGCTTGAGATTGCCACATATTTATAAATTTTTATTCGTAACAACCTTGAGCTTCTTTTTATCCAAAGGTATATTGGTTTTATAAACAATGCAGGCTTCCACTTAATCGAACTATTCAATATCTCATTTTAGTAGGATAACGTTGTGTGGTGTTTTTTCCGAAAATTATAATACGTAATTTACAAATATCTGCCGTCTCACTTGAAAGAAAAAACAATGAAACATACCTAGAGAACACCAAACTGCATATTCAGGTACTTTTACTTACGTTATTTACAATTGATCGATTTCATGAATAAACAATTATGTTTTAGTTACATTATAATAAAAAGCATGTTATTAAAAATAACGATAACGTGTTAAAGACGAATACTTTGACATTGTTAAAATTTCACAAAATGACTGACAGTAGTAACAAACATGTTCAAATATCACCACCCTAGTAAGCAAAAAATCACTGTAAATTTTTAAAAATATCCGGTTCGTCTTATAAGTTTCAAGTGTATACATATTAGCAAAAACAATTATGTTTGTGATTTTAAAACACAGTTTAAACTGTCCTTGATATCTACATTATAATTAATTATATTGTAAATATCAAGGACTACCGGAAATGAGATAACATTATTTTTTTTATTTATTGCCAGGCTACAGGCTAATTAAAATAATTCTGTTAAAAATTTAAGTATAGAAATGTAGATGGCCTACCTCTGAAGTCTTAACTTGAAGTAAGAAAAGTGATAAACAATTTAAATAAAGGAAATACTTCCGAACTAATATTAGGTATTATGCAAAATATTGCACTGAGAAAAATCAGTGACACCACAACACAATTTTAAACAAATAGTATATAAGATCCAAGCAGAAAATAAATAAACAATTTTATTGCTTTTTTCCATGTATTCTCACGCTATTTGTTTCCAATGGTCTTTTCAAAAGAACCGCCGAACTGTTAACGTGCCGTGAGCTACTTTCGATTTGACAAAAAATGCAGCACAGGGAAATCTGAGTTCTATTACATGCAAGAGTTACTCTGAGTTACTAAGGCTACAATATGAACCGAAAGGGCGAAAGAAGAAGAAGGTTCAGTGATTAGTGGATTTAGGTTATGTTGTTATAAAATTTTGTTTTAATTTAAAAAAACGTCCTCATATCAACATTACATATATTTTTTAATTTTGTAACATTTTACATTTGAAAACAAATTATGTTCTCAATATTATACATTATTATTTATTCATAAAGTACTTGTATTTAATTAAATATAATGGAAGACGAATGGGATATTGAATGTTCCGATGAGGAATACAAAGATTGTAAAGGACCATGGGAACCTAGCCCTGAAGAAATAGATAAATTATATACAATGTTAGAAAACGGTGAAACACAAGAACTTCATTGGAAGTGCCCCGGCTATCGTTCACCTTCTCCCGAGGTTTCGGAAGAGCCCGAACAGGAAAAGGACAGAAAAGAGTAAGATTGAATTGATACATTAGAGGTTTGCTTCATTATTTATTTTTCAGACCTGAAGAACAATCAGATTTTGATTTCATGGATGAAATGACCTCGCCAAAATTAAAAATTCGCAACAAAGGCGAAGAAACCTTAAAAGGCAGTGCTAAGAAGAAAACCGCTTCTTTGGATGGCGTTATAAATAATATGAGAAGGCACAATCTCTTACCTTCAAAGGCTAAATAACAGAAAATGTACGAAAAGTTTGGTACGTTTGCATAAGGAACTTTAGTTATGGTGTCCCAAATTTTAAGAGTATGTAAATGTTTTTCACCCGTCAGTAAAGACAGTTGTGCATTAAAATTGCTATCAAAAGGTTATATGTAATTTTTTTTGTCTATTCAAATGTGTAATATTTAATAATTTACATCTGGTGCTTGTTTATTAAAAAAATATATTACATAGGTCAAAAAAATAAATATTTGTTTTATAGAATCTTTATTGCACCGATAGTTTTATAAAATGAAAATTAAACTACCCAGATCAGAAATATAAAATTGCTATTTCTAAATTAATGTGATGTAATCTTTATAATATCAGATATGTAGCGAGAATGTCTTTCAAGATGAAATAAACATTATTAGTGTCCTGGCAAAAAATAAAATATATATCTACTAACGTTTTAATTCGAAATAAAAGATAACTTGACGATACTGTCCTGAAGTAGCAGGTTTACGGCTTTTTCCACTTTTTTTTTTTGTAATAAATACACGTCTACCTTTAATCAAGAGTATATTTTGAATAAATAGTCCACAGTAACCCGAAGATCTCCCAAAATAAACAGAATTATCATAATACATAGTAAGGCCCTATTTCTTCAGTTTAAGATCGCAATAGTACAATATATATCCGAAACTACACAAGTTCAGAGTGAAACTTAAATATCTTAACCTCATCGGTTCAAGCACAAGTACAAGTAGATAGTTACATCAGTTCACGATCTATTATTTTTAAGCGTAATTTATAATACTCGAATTTCTAGTTTTCATAAAAACTCTATCTTTGAGGAGCAGGCTTTGGTTTAGGCATTTTAGCAAGCAACGCCTGGATTTCCTTCTTCTCGTCGTACGTCTTCCACAATTCAAATAAGTTAATAATGTACCTAGCTATCTCTTGGATTTTTTCAATATCTACATTCAATTCGGCGAACCACGCCTTGTGGTCCTTTTGCAAAATTACGCAAGCTATTTGTAAACATCCTATGGCGATTTGATACGGAGGATACAGCAAGGAAACGTCGGTCCGCAAGGAATCGTTGACAATCCTCCATGCCAACGTTAACAATTGCTCTTCGTGACCTATGTCTTGGACTAGTTGTAAGAGGGGTCTATAAGGCTGGTATACGATTAAACAGCAGTCGAGGTTCTCTAAGAGGTAAAATTCACATTCCAATATGTGATTAGTCCGGTAAGGAAATTCTTGAGTATAGGCGTATCCAAATTTATTTTTTACTAAAAAAAAAAGAATACATAGCATTGCAACTATCAATTTAACATAATCAAGTGAACTTACTGACAGTCTGGCAGGTGGTTATTAACCTGGAATTTGATATAACTCCAAATTCTTCCACTTTCGATGCTAGAAATAGGCATGTTGGTGCTAACAGTAATGGGTCTATGCATTTTAAAGAATTTCTAGCATAGAACCTTTTAAAATATACCGTGGCAGTCGCTATCACTTGTTGCCTAAGTTTCAGTTGCTCTCCTAACGTTTGTATAACTAAAAATATGAAAACAATTACTAAGATTAGTTAACATACAATCTAAATGTCATACCACTAGAGAAAAATATAAAAATCTTTTGATATTCATCCTCCGGTAAAATTGCTAGATCATGTTGTCGTTCCCTTATCAAGTCCTGTTTATCCAAAAGCCATTGTTGACTGCAAAGCAAAAGATATAAGCTGTTTCCTGTACCTACTCAACATATTGTCAATATTAGTTGCACTTTTATTACTTGCATACCAACAGGAAAAACATATTGAATGCCAAGACTTAAAAACTTATACTACTGATAAAGTTTCAATATATATTTGATACATATCATTCATCTTTTCATGATGTATCTCACAAAAATATATTGATATACAAAGTAGACATAGGGAACTTAAGGATTAAACTGTTTCAATATTTTTTTAATTAGTAACCTACTGGTGCGAACTTTGCCAAAAATTTCCGGACATTAGTATAGTTGTGGTTTTAGTTTTTAGTGTGAATGATATAGTTTAAATATTCTGGACGATCATTCAGTGAATTTAACCTAAACAAATGTCTGTATCGTCCCGGTAAAATGAAAATGTATTTGTTGCGTTTTAACTACTGGAAGCAGCAAGTTGAACTACATGTCTTTTGTTTTGCAAATATAAAACGGTTAAGGAATTAAAAAAGTAATGTATGAAGTTCTTATTAACTCGTGTCTATATTTATTTTAACTCATTTTAGCACTCACTCATAAAACAGTAAAATTTTATTAGAAAAACAACGTGCGCCACTGAATTAAATCTATTAGCCGTATTCTCTCAAACTAATAAATTATTAAGTTAAGTTTAAAATTACTTACTAGTGAGAACTTTGCCAGAAATTTCCTGCCATTAATAAAATACCGATTTATAATTTCTGCTTTTCTTCAATAAAAGCAGTTATAAAATTATAATATAACCTAGATTTTAGACTAGTAGGTAGGATGGACGATGACAAGGAAAAGGGGAAAGAGGTCTATTATTATATTTGACTACTTTTTAAAATGGTACATTAGAACTAATTTAAGAAAAAATATGTATAAATAAATGTATATTTTATATTAAAAATATCTATTACATCTAAATATTTAACTTTTTTATTGCAAGTATCAAAAATTGTATTCTATATCAAGTTAGCATCAAGCAAAGTAGTTTTATTAAATATATCTTCATTGTCTATTTTTACAAAATTCCAACAGTCTTCAAAATTTTCTTGGAAAGCTTTTACTACATAATGGTTGGAAGTTAAAACAACATCTTCATAGTTGTTTATAAAACCAGAGTCTGTTAAATTTAGAGATCCTGTGAAAAGAAATCCGCCAGATTCCGCATAATCTTTGATTATATATTTGTAATGCATTATACTAATCATTCCTTGAGATACATATGTTAAAACTTCAATACCTATAAAAATGTCTAAGATCAGATACCAGCTTAAAATTTGTAATTTCATTAATATACCTTCTTTTATCAAATTCCTAATATCCTTCAATTTGTTTTCACAGTGTTCAAAATTTAATAAAACCCTCACTTTAATTCCTCTCTGATGAGCTTTAATTAAAGCTGCATACACAGTATTTACACTTATCAGCATAAAAGCTAAATCTAAAGACTTCTTGGCAGTATCAATAAAATATATAATAGGCTCACGTAGTTTAGCCAAACTATTTTGTTTACTAATATCAATCTTGACTCTTTCTGTATGAGGTGGCCATCCACTCATACCTTTAAATCCACTGTACATCACCACACAATTATGTCTTTTATGAAACAGTAATTCTTCATCATATTTCCTTTTGAAATTTCTGTACGAGTTATATAAATGTTTCCATGTATAATAGGGCACTAGTATTAAGGCTACAGAAGATATCACGGTAAACTTGTTTTCTATTATATTTTTTAAGTACATATTTGAAAATTATTTACTTATTACTTAATTGTTGGCTAGGCACAAAAAATACATTAGAATTTTAGGTTAACTTTAAAAATTCGGTGCAATTGAACTATCGATCATAAACCATAAAACCAGAAAAAAAACGCTAACATAATAGGCATAGAAATTGGTAGTTAACGTATCATTGTAGGTGTTTTTTAATTTAAATATCCTTAGGCCAACCATACATTAACGGAAAAACGAAAATTGAAATACGGGGTTCTACTGGAATTGAAGACCGCAGAACTAAAAAAGGACGTAAATAGGATTTGAGGGACTATAGAAACGAGATGCTTAAAATACTTTTTCCAGGTAAAATTTTAAATAAACAGCACAACACTTAAATATATAGGTACTTATTTAAAAAATAAATAAAATATCCGTGTATCTTGGATAAAATATATTTGAAACATAACATTAATTGGCACCCTATCATGCTATACATACACACATGAAGTTATCAACTGAGGATGTTGCACATCTTTTAAAATATTCTTTGCTTACCCACTCAGATTTGGTAAAAGGTATTCAATGATTTTTGTATATCTTCTAAAAAAACCATCATAAGCATTAAAACGGCATAGAAATCTTAATGACCAGCAATAACATAGAAGAAATAACTTCATTAATACACCAATATTTTCTTGTATCACATTAAATTGCCACCTAATGAGCTCTTTTCATTTACAGATCTCTTGAATTAACTTCTCAACCACTTTATTAGCAGGATGTCAATTCTGTAGTATAATTAAGTCATTATTTGAATAACCATCTGTGAATTAATCGACAGTGTCGATTTGTGTGTGTAAACCGAAAATACCTATTAAGTAGCAGAAACAAAATAAAAATATGTATACTGCAAAATTGACGAGACTTATTACCGAAAATACATTACAGATATACATTTTATTTTGTCTAATTTTATCTTAGGGAAGAACTTACGCACCATCTAAAGCAAGTACTTGTGGCCACTTCAAAGTAAGTCGTATTAATGTAATATAGACAAAATAGACCGATGCAACGCGTTATATATATAATAATAAATACTGCATTGTTATGCTACTAACTGAACGTTCTGTGGTTACTACCATTGAGCATATTTTCTGTAAATCTACAAGCCCAGAAACTTACAGCGTTAATTATTTCTAGAAAATAGAAATTTAAAATCAAATAGATATGTTTATGCATGCAAGATGTTAAAGTTGGGATGTTCAAAATTTGTATTATTTTCTGTCTAAGATTTGAAGTTGAAACGGAGACTCCTTCAAAAACCAAATAATTAGCGATTATACAGGCTGATTCAAATATCAGTAGAAAGAATTTAATGTTGTATTTTTGAGATCAAAATAATACTTTTTTTCCTTATAAACGTGGGTTCACAAATGCCTAGTTTTCGATATACAGGGTGTTAGTTTTTTCTTTTGATTTTTTAGGAATAATTTTCAAACAGATTTGAATGTTCGCATAAAACTTGGAGTACGGAGGTTTTAGGATGCTAAATTTAAATATGTTGTTTTCAACGTTGCTTGTAGAGATGCCACCTATAAGAGTATGCACGAATTAAATAGCCCCTAACTTTTTTGTTACCCTTTACACTGACGTTTCGTATTAGTGCGTTCATTCTCCGAACAATTTTAAGCAAAAATGGTCGAAATCCCAGACCAACCGTTTTCGAGATATTGGCCGATGAAGAGTTAAATATGCACCATATTTTCAAATTTTATAACTATTTATGGACAAAAATTCAAAATTTATCTTGGACTCACGTTTATAGGAAAAAGGTCTTATTTTTACCTCAAAAATATGCCTCTAAATTCTTTATACTGAATTTTAAATCATCCTGTATATTTAAAAAATAGTTCACTTTTTTATAAGAAATACTTTTTACTACGAATTATACACAAAAATTATGCAGATAAAGATCGTGCAAGAAATAAGTGCATCGTAAACGGCATGACGAGTTACTCGAGTGTTCATAAAATGTCACGCTTGCTATACTAATGCAAAAAAAATTAAAGGGTTTAAAGAATTTCTGAAATTTTTCCGTAATTTTTAATATACTGTATTTAGGTGAAAAATGGTCGTATCGGGAATTAAAAAAAAGCATTTTGAAGCTCTAAGATTCTAGTTTTTAGATCTTTCAGTCGAATTTTTTTAGGAGCTACGGTGATTATGCAATTCTAAGAAATACTGCGACAAAAAAGTTTTGTAATTTTTTTTTTCGGATTCCACGGACTTGGAAAAATTTTTTCCAGCTCAGCCAATTGGATTTTGTTTTCTTCAATGTCCGGAAGGTTTTCCAAAAAAACAAAAAAAAAATCCAAAAATTTTGAATATTTTTTTTTTGTCAATTTAAACGTTATTTGCGGTAAAAATGAGAAAATTTCAAAAAAATTTCCATTTTTCCAATTTAATCATGATTATGAAGTGTTTAAGCTCAAAAAATGTGACCCTTTAATTTTTTTCAAAAGTTCGACTGTTTGAAACAAAGAAACAGTTTGTTAGATCGAGATCAAACTTCACAGGGTTCTTCTCGATATATCGAACTATAAGTCATTTTGTGAATATTTCTAATTTAGCCATGAATTGTCTAAAAAACCATAAATTACCCTTTTTTTTCGTGTTTTTTAAAATTCGTGTAAGATGAAAAAAATAAAATTTTTTCCGAAAAGTTGCGGCAGCATGTCAGGAAATTTATTAAAGTTTTCAAAACTGCCCTTCAATTCTCTGTACAACCATTTGTCGCCGAGATATCGATGATTGAAGACAAAAGGAACCTTTTCCATTAAAAGTCTGATATTTCGATGAAAAATGGAAATTGAAGCTGAGTACATTAGTTATCTGGTCATTGCAATGGTTTAGTTGGAAAAATTTTTTCCAAATATGTCCTCAGAAAAAAAAATTCGCAAAATTTTTTTGTCGCGCTTTTTAGAATTGCATAAGCATAGCTCCTAAAAAATTTCGACCAAAGGATCTAAAAACTAGATTCTTAGAGCTTCAAAATGCTTTTTTTTAATTCCCGATATGACCACTTTTCACCTAAATACAGTCCGTCAAAAATAACGGAGAAATTTTGGAAATTCTTTTAACCTTTTAATTTTTTGTAATAGTTTATGTTTTTATATAAAATAAATCTATGTTACAAAATTACTCATCATTTTGATTTTACGAAACAGTTAATGCCAAATTATTCCAAATACTGTAAATAGAAGTGAAAAAAACAAAAATAAATGTATGTGGCAAAAATATTGCGACAACACATTTTTACTAAAATTTAATGTCTGAAATGAATCAGCACATTTCTCAAAAACACTAACTGTCAAGTAGTCATCATCAAATTATTAAAAACATTAAAAGCGGGACAAACAATTTTTTGTGAGAATCGTCATGGTGATTTTTTTGGTCGGTTTTGCCTAATTTTGTAGCTGCGTCATTCGTCTACGGAAGCGATTTTCACAGTTTTCAGAAAAGTGTCTATATCTCGTAAACTTTTATTTTAATAAATTTGGATTTACATATTCTGGCTCGTCATTGGTGGGTCATCAACCTTTGCGGGCTTGGCATAGATTTTTGGGACACCCTGTATATAAAAATCCAAAGCTCGTGTAGTTTCGCAGAAATTCAAGTTCCGTGGATATGGGGGCCTAGTGTAGACAGGTCGAAATCGAAGTATTGCAATTTATTATAACTTTCGTTATAAACGGAAGTAAAAAATTTCCCAAAACATGAGGCTAGAGGAAATCTTTGGATTTGAGAATATATATAGGCAATGCACTGCCTTGAACGTCTAGATCCGCAGTTACTTTTGTTATTCAAGGGCTATTCTGTCCCAGAAAAAAAAATAAAAAAAAAATTAAAAAAAAAAACAAATGTATTCAAACATTTTAAATAAAAGTGGAATAAAGTGCGATATAAATAATTTCAAAATTAAAGCAAACGTCTAAGTACTTAATTGTGCTCCATAATAAAATAAAATAAACTATAATTTCCATCTCCAAGAAAATACCTAACCGGATAGGTAATTTCAATACTTATTAATTGACCCCTGGTAATAACCCGAGAGAACTTCCCAAGCCTTGGATGCCATGAACCCGTTAGGGGGAGTGTCGCCGTTTCTGGCAAGAGCCCTCATACGGGTCCCTGAAATGAAGTCAAAGTCCTCCTTCCTGGACGGATCGAAGAAATCCATCTTTTTGTTCCTCTTGTCGTAAGCCGCCACTCGAAACGGAATAATTTCCAGCGTATCTAATCCAGGCGCCATTTTCAGTACCCTACCCCCGTGGCTGGGATCGTACAAATTCCCGTCGGGTGTCGCCTCTTTCCCTGCAGGGTGAGTGACCCCGGCGGGGTCCCTTCCGACTATGTAAAAGTTGGCACCGGCGTTCATTCTAGCTTTGGCATGCCACTGAACCTCCGTCGGGCCCGCGTATTGCATAGGGCTGGGAAATATGGCCAGGACGGTTGACGATCTGTCTAGGAGACCCTCGTCTAAGACCGCCTGATGCTGACGGATTCTTACTGGGAGCGGGACGTCGTCGTCTTTGATCCAGCCCCCTGCAGGGAAAAAATTTGGTAAAAGTGCAGACATTATTACATTAACGATATACCTAGTGGATGAAGCAACAGTACAGGCTTGCGGTAGCCTCTTTCTTGGAGCTGTTTTTTGGTATCGGTCATCAACAGAGCGTGGCCGTTGTGGATGGGGTTCCTGAGTTGGAAGGCGAATACTGCGTCGGCACCCATTTGCTTAAATCTACTTCTGAGCTCATTTGGAGTTAATCTATATTGGTCGAGGCCGTCATTCCAACGAACACGTTTTAAAACCTCTAGTTCACCTGCAAAAGTATGCTGAATAAAAATAACCGCTGTAACAACCGTTGATTTCATTATTATCAACTTATTAACTTAACTTTTTCGGAAATTCCTTAAATATAAAGGAATGTCTATTATTCGCCTTACCTCCCACGAGCCAGTCATTCGACTCGTAAATAATTTTAATGTAAGGGTGGTCTTTGTTGGTGGTTCCAAACTGCCTTGCAGCTCTCTCTTCTTTCCTGTGGAAATAAAATTCGGGCTTTCTGAGGATGGCGTAGCAGGTGTTGTTGTGGTGAAGGGCGATAGCTGACGTGTCACGTAAACGATCTTTATCCATGCTTGTAAGTGATAGAACGATGGGAATGCTCTGGCTGATGAAAATGCCCTCGTTTATTAAACAGTTGAAATGGAGGCACTGAAGGAGCTGTTCCTCTCGCATGAAGCCCTTTAGGGGGTACGCCCATCCCTCACTCAAAACCTACATTAACAGGTACATATTACACTTCAACGATTTATCTCTAGAGTAAAAATGTCATTTATAATAAAGAGCTTATCTCCAAGAATGTTTGAATTAAAATGGGCAAAGAGAATTTATTTAAAATTTTGACTTCTATAATCTTTCCTATGATCCCATGATCACTGAATTTAGCAATAACAAAAATAATATAATAATAATCATGACAAAATCATTAATTTTGTATAGGTACTTAAGTATATAAAGTTATTTAATGCCTACAATAAAGTTTAATCCCTAATATGATAAAATCAGTATTAAAACTGATAAAATTTTTTATACGTAGGACTCACGATTTAATTTTTCCACATAATTTTTAAAAACTTAATAAAACTCATGTTATCTTGAAAGTTTGGTGACGGAAAAAATATTTTTAATTTTAATCTACATACTTATATTTGTCTTAAATTTAACAAATTACTATCTTTTATTATTTATATTACTTTGAATTATTATTTATTTGAGATGTTAAAGGTAATCATGTGAGTGGAGCATATTTTATAACACATACCGGTTTATTTGCATAATTTTTTAATTTGTAAATGTTCAACTGGTTATAATAATACGAAAAATTAAACTTAAGTTTGTCTAATATTTGATGATTACGTTTATGCAAATTTATTTGAAATTAATCACAAACAAAATTAGTAAAAAAAAATGCTTTTGACCTTTTGATAAACCTTTTCTTGTAATATCGTGATACAATTATCAAATTATGAGTACATTGTATATAAATTATTAGAAACTGAAGGTCAAAAACACAAGAGTTATGATTTATCTAAAAACAAACATTAAAAAATAATCAACAATTTCAATGACATACTTGCAACCACTGCAGATCTAATGTCGTTATATCCAGCCTAGGCAAAGACGCTGCCTCCTCTTCAGCGCCTGCCATTCTATTCTTCGGAACAAATAACTCGGGAATGGTATCAGTACCTTCCTGTACAAAAGGAATGATTCCATTTTCCTGTAGCAGTTCTACAACTTGCATGGTAGACTCATCAATAGTACAATTAACCGTTTTAACAACCAATTCAGGGTGCTCTGGGGTCTCATATGGCTGATCTATACCAGTAAATCCTTTTATAACACCCTTTCTAGCTTTCTGATATAACCCTTTGGTATCTCTTTGTTCACAAACCTCTAACGGAGTATCTACGAATACCTCAAGAAATGGCAAGTCGCTGTCTCTATGAATACGCCTTGCCACGTCTCTATCTTCGGCAAAGGGAGATACAAAACTACAAAGACTCACGTGTCCGGCATCGGCGAAAAGCTTAGCTACTTCAGCTACTCGTCTGATGTTTTCTTCACGATCCTGTTTCGTGAATCCTAAATCTTTATTGAGACCTGTCCTCATGTTATCGCCATCTAAACCATAAGCGGGTATACCATGAGAAACTAAGTAAGCCTCAAGTTCAAAAGCGATAGACGTTTTTCCTGCACCCGACAATCCTGTAAACCACACAGTACAACCTCGAAAGCCTCTAAGGTGGCCTAGGATTTGTCCCCGTTTAGCTCTAGACACATGATGCTTCTGTTCAGTAACATTTGTCGCCACTTGCATACATGTCTTCTGTTTTTTGTATATATCTTGAATAGAAGACATTGCAATGGACTACACTTTTCGCCGAAAAAGTAGGTCAAACTGATTAAATAGTTAAAGTAAACAATTTAACAAACACTGCACTTCATGTATTCTAAGAAAATTGTTTTAATTAGATATTCGAATATAAAATTTTAAATTTACATAAAGATTGGTCAATTGTTGGTCAAAAATGAGGTAAGAGACGAAAATTATTACCGTAAAAAAACTTGTAAATTAGAAATGCAAATATAAATTTTAAAACGAGGAATGTAGAATGTAGTCGACAGACTTTGACTTAAACGCATAGAAAATATACGTTAGTACTATATTTTCTATGCTTAAACGTCAGTGTCAAAACCATGGAGATTCTTCTTCTTCTTCTTCTCAATTGATGGCCTAACATTTATATGTATTACCATGGAGATTCAAAACCACAGATTAGGTAGCGATTGTCGAAACCAGGGAGACTAGACAAGGAGTACGAACTTATACGGGAAAATTGACAAAATTTGTCCAAGAAATGGCAGAAGTTGGGGTGGCGCTAGTGTTCCATGTGACCCAAGTGAATGTAGCATAATAAATACGAGTGAAGTAAGCAAATAACCAATTTTATTTTATAAATGAGTTTAATAGATATATCGGGGAGGTATACAAACCTAAAAACTAGAAGTCAAGTCAATAATTATTATAATTTGTTTTTATAATGGTAAATAAAAAATTTCGAAAATAATTTAACGATACATATGGAACACTAGCGCCCTCTTATTTTTGTAAGATTTTTGTTTACATGGAGTTCGGGCTCCTTATATAGTCTCCATGGTCGAAACTGTCAGATGTCAAATTAAATTCTTTCTGTCACATATCAATGTTTAGTATTTGTAGTGCGTTCAGTAACCTTAATCTGGGTTGTTGTATAAAACGTCATTAATTCATTAAATAGCTAATTCTCAACGATAATGGGTGATAATGAAAATACAATTTGTAATTTTATGATGTATTTAGCAGTTAATAGCTTGTTCTATGTTTATTTTTTTAATTTTCTATAGTGTATAATTATTAATAACAAAAACTAAAGTACTGCTTCTTTTCAAACAGGGCCATTTAATTTTAACATAAGAAAATAACAGAAGCTTTTTTATTATGCCATCTTGTGAAATGGAAAAATGTAATAAAAATAAATAATCTTTTATTTACGTATTCACCGTGTTCAGTGGAATTTAATTTAATGGCGTATTAAACCCGAGAAAAAGTTGAACAACTATTGTTTTTTGTGCCAACTGAGTTACGAGTTTATTTCCGGGTTTAATTCCCATGGCTCCGCAAGTTTCATTTTACATTCTCATATTTTCTTTTAGCAAGATAGGACCCCAGTCGTTATGTAAATGCGCGTCTTCTTTCACGATTTAATTTAAAAACAGGCAGCAGAACGCTAAGTAATAATTTTTGTAACGAATACTAGGCAGGTAAAATGGTACCACGCCTGCTTTGATTTTATAACCTATGAGGTTGGTATACAGGATTGCCCCCTTAACATTTCCACCGGCGTTTCTTTAAGCCAGTTTTACACTAATTAACATTCGCCAATCAAAGATGACGAACACAGTTTTCGAACATTGTTTCAGCAAACTTATTTCTCGATGTGTCCACATCGAAAGTAAATATGAAAACAACTTTTTTGAAACAATAAAAAAAGTGCAAAATAATGTTTCGACAATTTATACTTGAGAATTGCGATATGAAATATAGTATACAATACACAAGCTGTTTTAATTAAAAACATTTTCAACAATATTCAATTGATTGTTCGATACATTTTTTATCGTCAAACAAAAATTCAGTTGCGTCGGTCAATATCTAGGAAAGTACTGCTCCGAAAAATTTGAAAATTTGACAACGTGGCAATGTCCCTGGGGCAAACACAACTAAACTATTTAGAACTCTCCAGCACTTCCGGTTATACCGGATGTCGACACCAACTTCGTTATTTTAAATGGGACACCCTATATATTATTGCATTTTCGTATTCTACGTGAAATTTGAGGGTCACTTTATTAAATATTCCCTATACCTAGGAGTTATAGATTTTGAGATATTAATTTTTAAAGAAAACATTTGACAGATGCAAAGGTCCGCGGAGATGCTAGTAACACTTTTCAGGAGCGTGATATCAAGTGGATTTTCGGTACCTGTAAAGGGCGTAGGTAACACTACATTATGGTATACTAACAAATTAAAACATTTAATACTAGAAGTTTCATTTTTACTGTTACATTTTGATAACTTCAAACAGCTATAATAACTTTGTTAACTTAAGTTGAACACCCTATATTTTTTTACTCTGTCGTAGTATGCAGGTTCAAATTTACTTCCAAGCCATACATATAATCATTGTTATGACTGCCGTTAGTACTTTTAGAGATATTTGCAATTTTCTGTTTTTTGGACAGTTTTTCTCGTATCAGACCTGTTGTCAAATTGGCCATGACCAAAAACACTCCAAAAACAATTGAAATAATGTGACATTTGTCAAGTTAGTTGTCAAAGTATTGTCGTGTCTGAATAGTTTTTCCCGAAAATATAAATAAAAATGTCTGGGGATCGTTTAAATTATAATTATACTAATAAGGATTATTTTAATTTGTTAGCTATTTATGGAAAATGTGTCAAAGTAATTTCAGGAACATGGGAGAGAATCTGCTGCCAATTTGACAACAAGTCTGATACGAGAAAGAAAAACATTTAACAATGTTGTCTGTTTTTAACATATGGCAAAGATACCCAAATAAATAGAGAAAAAAAAAAAGAAAAATCATACAACAATTTTCTTGAAATTCAGATTTTGTAGTTCCTTGCCAGCTCTTAAACATTTTTTTAAATACAGACGATTTAGGATGACGCTAATGTTCCGTACAGTGTGAATAGGTCTTAAGACCCCCCTGCAAAAAATAGAAAACCTCATTTAAAGGAATAGCAAGCAAAATAAAGTGCCAGGCACTGTACTGTAGCAGCAATTTTTTCGCCCAATTAAGTTTGGCCTTAAAACAAATTGAAATGCTCCGTCTGTGTAACATCTACCGTAAAACGATACAATTTTTTCCTAGCGCTTTTATTTGTATGTACATCTCGAAGAAAGAAATATGAAAATTAAAATTTCTTTAATTAGGCAAGATGCTACATTACAAAACCCGTCTAAGCAAATAAAGTCGGTACCGAAAAGAATACCTGTAAAGCCGATGGGCTTGCGCAGTCGCAACTGCGAAAATTCGTACGAAGCTACAGCGAGACTCCACCGCACCGTGCTGTAGGCAGTGTACAACCGTTTTCCCTCTAATACACTCTCGCACGAACCGATCGAGTTTTCCAGCGGAAAACACGTGAACGCGTCGCTCCGGATGGAAAACTAATGGATGTTGGGAAACGAAAAAATGAACTTGGATTGTACTAGTTGCTAAAAACACGTATACCAGCACTGTTGACTGTTTTGCCTACAAACTAAATTTAAGTAAAGCGAATTTGGCGTTTGATGAAACAAGAAATATAAACATACAAGTGTGCTTCGGTGTACGCTTTAAGGGGTTAAAAATTGTGTCGAGACCAAAGTTATGGATTGTGGTTCCTCAAAAATTCAACCCTTCGCCGAAAGTTGTTCTAGGTCGGGGGATCGATAGTACCGCTGCAAGAAGTTGTGCGATATATTAAATTTAAGCGCTCCTCGAAAAGTTTTAAGTGCGTACGGGCCGCAGGCTTTAAATCCCCCCGAAATTGGGCAAAAACGCTTAGGTGTAAGGGAGAAATAAAAACGAAGTGCTCGTTTACGGTTTAATTAGATTAAGCATTATGTAACTCCAAGTGTTAGGCGGGACTAGGGACAAGATGAATAGTGTAATTGTCCTAGCTTTTGTCGCTATTATCGCTTTTTGTGGAGGCCTGACAGCGCCTGCCTGCGTATGTGATAGGAGGGAGTGCGAAATTGTCAACGAAATTGACTGTCCAGGCCTCGGGATCGTGGTTTGGGATCCCTGCAAGTAAGTAGAATGGAGTGTTATAGGTCTATTTTTTGGGGCCGCTCTTAATGGCTCTCATTCGACACACGCGTATGTACAGGGTGTTCACGGAATACTCTCCCACGCTGTGGTGGATTTTGAAATAAAAAATGTCACAATTATTTAAATGTCTCTTAAAATATTCGACGGAGTTTGGTCTAGTGATTTCGGTAACTATGCGCAAAAATTTGCTGAGTTGATAGACAGATCTGTCAGTCAGTGGCGTAGGCAATGGGAAACGTCGTCATTAATAATAGAACTGGTATTTCTAGGAAAGAAGATATCTTTCATTTTATTCGAAAAGTTTAAAATAAGCCTTGACTGCATATACTTGATTAAATTGAAAATAACTTCACTACACTTCAGTAGGTACTATTCATGTACAAAAAAGTAGGATTTTCTGATTTTTTTTTTTATTTCTGATGGTTACATTGTAACTAAAATTGTACTTTCAGCTCCTCTTCTTCGTGAAACAAAGTGCGCTGTGATTTCAAGTCCGCAGAATATAGAAATTTAGAAATATTTTATTATTTCAATTGTAAAATGCTCTTTCTGTAACAAAATATTAATAAAACTAAGAAAAGGTTGTCAGAATAAATAATAAAACATATAGTCGCACAAATAACACATAAAATAATCGCAAATATGAATATTTAATAACAAAGGGCCCTTCTTGGATGTAAGAGTGGGGCAAGTTAATTCCCGCGAGGTGTAGGACATTTTCAAAATTGCAAAAATGTTTAAACATTTAAAAAATTCTTACTTTATCTGAGTTTTTTACTTATATTTTGGAACCTATGCATTTTGGAAGAATATTGAAGAGAAAAAATGTTTTAGAATTGAATTTTGCACAATATAGGTACTGAAAGTTAAAAATATTAAAATTTATTACCGATGTTGCAAAATAGCAAAAATTGATGAAAAAAAGGCAAAATAATCGTTTTTTGGATAATTTTTTAAAAATATTTTAATTGCTCCGAGGGCATTCTAATTTTGGTAAAAAAGCTTTAGAGTATAATAAAACAACACACCAAATTTCATTAAAATCGGTTCTATAGTTTTAGCAAAATAATTTTTTGAAAAAATTTTTGAAAAAAAAGTCAAATTTTCAAAATGTTCCACAGCCTCAAATAAAGCATCTAGATACTTGAAAATTATTTCACATAGAAAAGACCGCCCAATCTTTCAAACAGTTTGTGAAAATTTGAAATCGATTGATTAGGACGACCACAGTAAATTTTTAAAGCTAACTTTCTCTTTTTATTTAAAAAAAATTAGAATACATTTATCAATTTGTAATTAAATTTTTTTCAAAAATTATAATTTTAAAGACGCTTCTTTAAAAAAAAAAGTTAAAGTCCGTTCATTGGTATCTAGATGCTTTATTTGAGGCTGTGCAACATTTTGAAATCTCCAAAATTTTTTTTCAAGTTTTTTCAAAAAATTTATTTGCGAAAACTATCGAATCGATTTTAATGAAATTTAGTGTGTTGTTTTATTATACTCTAAAGTTTTTTTTACTAAAATTAGAATGCCTTCGGGTCAATTAAAATATTTAAAGAAATAATCCAAAACAACATCGGTTATAAATTTAAACATTTTTAACTTACAGTATATTGTGCAAAATTCAACTCTAAAACTTTTTCCCTCTTCAATATTCTTCCAAAATGCATAGGTTCCTAGATATAAGTAAAAAACTCAGATAAAATAGGTATTTTTAAAAATTTTTCAAACATTTTTGCAATTTTGAAAATGTTTCGGACCTCTCCCAGATCTACACTTTTATTATGTTGTCCTGAAGGTAATCCAGAAAAAAATTGTTTGCGCCTTCTCACATCCACCTCAAAACAGATCCGCCCTAGTCTATAAAGTTACTAGAAAAAATCTGAAATCAAAAAAAGTAGTTCTGTAAATCGTTATATCATTAATTTTTCAAATTTACTGATTTATTTTCTTTCTAAACTTAAAAAATGAATTATTTATATAAAAATAATAAACAACTATCTTTTTAAACTTTTCTTAAATATCGATATTTATTATGAATGTCCACTACGAAATATTATTTTTTAAGATGTAGTTTTTAATTTTTCTTCGCCAAAATATAACATTTCAAGAATTTCATTAAAACAAATACGAAATTATCCGCAAAAAAGAATTTCCATTATTTGATAAGACAAGTCAAAGAACCAGAACTGCATTTTATTCAAGTTGATTCAATGTAACTTGAAGGAGCACAATTTTACAGTGGGGAAAATAAACCAGACGTTTGTAAACCAAACTTCTTAGTAAAAGCATTTCTATTATATTCCATTGCTCATATAAAAAAATGAGATTAATGCTAGCCGGCTATAGAAACTGAAACATCCGATAGTGAAAAACTCTTACCTATACTTACGTCCACTTAATATCGATGCCGTATCTCGAATCCTTTTACTGAATGAAATCGCATATTAAGAGATATACGAAACGAATATCTACTTCATAGAACGTATATAAAAAAACTTTATATCATTTGTATAAAGAATTTTGCAAGGTCTAATTTAACGTATCCATCCATTTATCAAAAAATTTGGTTTTGTTGAATCAACATTTGTTATATATCTATATTACGTATTCATGATCGCCGTATTACAGACAACAACTTTTTTTATGTTAATGAAATGAAACGCTCGAAACGTGTAGTAGATTAATAATTTTTTATTTTCTTGAACAGGTAAAGTAAATAATAATATTCTTAATGGGTTTTATTCACATGGTAATTCACCAGTAAATACATTTTTGAATAGGTAATGTCGCTTTTAACGATGATGACCACGCAAAAACCGCTTATGGTATGATATATCTGCAGAATAGAAACATTCGTCGATATTTTTATAATAACTTTGAATATAAATTGAAGCTAAGTATAAGTGCATTTAGAGCACTTTTTTTAATATTGCATACATTTCGTTTTAAATTTAAAATAGATACCCGATGGGGAGAATCTTCTAACCTAAGGGAAGCTTTTAATGAAAATTGCTTGGTTTACATCGCTTAAGCGATGGAGGCAGATTTTACTCCGTTATTTCTGTTTGCAGAAGCTTAATTGAATGGTTACTTCAAATTCTGGATGTTGTTATTGGACTTCCAAACAAATCTCTTATCTAACTAAGTACGTTCACTCACATGAGTTATCTGCCATCAAAGAAAGTTACCTACTAAGTACGTGGTGATCTTTAAAATAAAGAATCTGCAACAATTATAAATATAAATAGAATGAAATTGCTCCCCCTTACACGTTTTCCCCTTTATACAGTCTATTCTACAATGAAATAACAAGCGACGTGAGAGACTTACGATAAAAGCGACGGTGTTCAAGAGAATGAAATAAAAAAAAGGGGAAAGCATAGTTTCGAAAGAAAGCGGGTTTTATAATGGCACCCTTAATAAATGTAAGGCAATACTCCACGATGAGTGGCAGGGTGGAAGTTAGGGGAACGTAAAAAGGGTAATTTACCTGAAATTGTGCCACTATCTCGGTTAATTGTTAGAAATGCTGATACATTTTATAACTTAAACTTTTCAAATGAAATTCATTATACAGTGTGTTCTAAGATTCGTCGTTCACTACATCTCTATTAGTTTGAGAGATACAGTGTGGAATAAAAGGGATATAGTTAAAAATTACAAAGCCTTTCGATGTGTACCCTTGGTGTTTCTGATTTCAGTGTCCATTCCTCTATAAATTCACTTAAAAACAGTACATTTGTTGTAAGTGGGAAACGTTCGTCATCAGTGACAACGATGTACTAGTGATACAGCTTCAAAGCTGAAAAACATAACTATTTCGATGTGTCTAACAATCGTTTTATCCTCTTATTAATAATTACGGAATTCCTACGATTAAAGCAGTCTTGCTTTAACTGATGTTTTACAATAGGGGTTTTTGTAATGCAAAACAAATATGCTTGAAATATAATAGTATAAATACTCAATACTCAAATCAAAATTATGATTAGCCTTAAAAAATATACAAATTTATTCGACAATAAAAAGAAAATATGAATTTTCGTCCCCGTAAGGTGATTTTCATGGGGCCTCTAGATTCTATATTTCCTTTCGGTGTATCTTTAATTAACCATCTTAACTGTCTGTTTCAATTTATAAGTAAATTTTCATGTATTGTTTGCCATCTTATTTTATTTAAAAGTAAATGAAGTGACTACAAACCGCCTGAAAAAATTTAGGAGTGTTGTAAGGGTCGTTACGTTGTCGCATTACCACATAGTCACATTAGATGTTAGGTACTTAAATATTTCTATTGTTTTCATCATCATTTTTTTTTCTAAAAAAAAACACCCTATATCTCAAAAACGAAGCATCTCCTAAATAATTTTAATACTATTGTTTAAACCCAAGGGAAGGGGAGACAAAATGGCTTATTTGACACACATCTATTTTGCCATGAAACTATAAGAGTTAGGAAAAAAATTGAATGTACACTTTTTGTCAATAACAAACTGTTTTATCTAAAAACAGCATCATTTTTTATTTTCAGTAGGGCCGTATTAATTTTTTTAATGATTTAATGAATCCCCATAACTCCGCCACTGGTTGCTTGCGGGACTTTTACTTCTATGGAAAAATGGTATCTTATAAGGAGATGTGTCATACCAAATTTGGCTTAAATAGCCTTCTTCATTTAGAAGTTATTTAAAAAATTCGGATTTTTGTAAAAATTTTTAACGCCCTATATTTCGAAAATGAAGCGTCTCTGGAAAAAAAATTATACTTGATTTTTTTCTTATTTTTTTATGAGGAATATCTCCTTAAAGTTTGTCGACTTAATCCTGAAACACCCTGTATATGTTATTTGCAGTATAAACCAAATTAAAACCGCATTTAAAGCCTGAAGTTTATTTTCTAGGTTTTAATTTATTGTTGTGACACTCCTCCATATTTAATGTCATAGAATTTAACAAACTTGTTACATGCTGTAGTGATGAAAATTATTATTAATATTGAACTTTTGATTCCAAGATTCCGTGTAATAATAGTAAAGTAAAAGTGGATAAGTAACGGTAATAGAATTTTAGTATCTTGTAGCAAAAAAACTTGAGCAATTACAAAATACAGGGATTATATAAACAGTTGAAATTGGAGTTACGATCTTATTTTGATGTCAAAGGAATTAGAGCTGTGGTATTTTTGTATCTTAAATAAACTCAACTGAAAATATTTCCTTTGCCTTTTCTTTGAAATCTTGAGCCGAATATAAAAGTCGTCCGACACCTTTCCGTGTAATTGTTTGTCCTACTTCACTCATTCGTTATCACTTAACCGCTTTAACAGCTGAAAAACCAATTTTCCAGAATACTTTGCTCGTTCCGACAAATACCTTGCTATCGTTACCGAAGACTAGTTAAACTTTTCCTTATTCCACTCGACTCGGACCCCGTGTATAAGAGTAGTTGCAGGAAAGGTAATATGATTTTATATTTGCACGTCCTGGAAAGTTTCCTGCCCCAGTACATGAGGAAGTTTGTTCAACTCCTGTAATGGCACTGATTTTAAGAATTACTCGAAAGACGGAGTTAAGTAAGAGCGCTTCGAACTTGAACGATTCTGAAAGCAATACGAAGAATGGTATTAATAAAACAAAGTTACATATTTTTAATTCTGTAAAGAAATAGTTAAAACGGCATATTCCAAGTATCGAGCGGATTTACAAATTTTTACTCACCTTTCCAGTCAGAACCACGAAGCCATCTCCAATCACATTTTGCTCTTGTCCGCTTTTATCTAACCGCGGAATTCCCTAGATTTAGATAGATTTAGGTGGAATCGATTTCATATATTAGAATTGATGATACCGAAGCTGACTCGTCTGCTGCGAATTGAAATTGATTTTCTAAAACTGCTCAGATTGTTTGCTTAATAGTTTCAGTCATTTGGAAGTGATTAATGAAGAGTTGAGTTGAAAACGGCTCAATATTCACTTCCTAGGTTATTTTTATGAGTTTATATTATACAGTATTTGCTTAAGTGCATTCTGGAACCGTTAAAGTGGATATGATTCACATTGTACAAACTGTTTGCTTTATATTGTTCATATATGAAAGTTACAGATTTATATAACTACCAAGGCCAAGGTTTCGCAATTATTTCTATGTTAAAGGAGACATGCAAAAATGTTTTTTTAAAATATATTACTTCGCGAGCAAGCATACGTAATTTGTTATAATTTAATTAGATGCAAAACCGGATTGTTTACACGAAAAATTAATTTAAAGCAGATTCTTTTATTTATTTGGACAGTATATATGTATATTCTGTAAAAAAGGATATTAAACAAAGGTTTATTTACGTTTTATTATATTTTACCTTTATTTTAATGTATTCGACGTATTTCGAACAAAACCTAAGCAAATTTGAGATATACTACGTACAGTTTACAGATTCAATTGACAATAAACAAGTGTTAAGCATCAATTTGGTCATATCTCCCTTCTTATTTTCACTGGGTTTTTAAGACTACCACAAAATTAATAATACATGCTGGAGTCCAAATCAATTCAACAAAATTGAATTCTCCTGCTTCTAACGTGCTCTGACGCTGTCTGTATTGTAATAGCATCCAAAATGTGCCTGGTGGAATATTTCTTGTTAGGGGGGGTATGTTCTCTCATCCTAAAAATGAACGTGATTTTGTCTGGATACAGCTGGATACCCTTGGAAAATCTAATAATTTTATGATTAGATCGAGGAAACTACATTCGAATATCTATTTTTTATAGGATCGGGAGAAAACGTAAGGGCCTTTGGGATTTTGGCGTAGTAAATTTGAAATATTCACATGTCACAGTACATTGACTTTGAATGTACTCGATAGTATGGGCCTACAGTGAGGATACAAAAAATTTAAATGAAATTTAGGACACGTGGTGTGTACATTTTTTCCAGAAATGTGCCCAAATTTTTTTCCTTATAGTTATAAGCAATATCGTCCTATAGTCTCAAAAGAAATACCACCTAAAAATCACATCTATCTAGATTTAGAATAAAAAGCTTTAAAGGTAGTTTTTTAAGCAAGTCAAGTTAAAATGAAGCTGAAAATAATAGTGTAAACAATAGATAAAAAAATATAATTGGGGTCGATAAGAATGGCAACAAGTTCAGTCCAAAAATTAACAAGTAAATAGGAACAAGAAATGAATAAAGAAATATATATATATTCTAATAAATGGCGAAGGCGATGATATTAAATTTAAACTTGTTCAATGAAGTTATTGCTACCTAAAATGTAACGATGCTTTAAAACAAAGTATTTTAAGAGTCATTTAACACACCTATATTTTAAAATTGTATTTGACACTATTAATAATTATGATGTAGGTAATTAAGATTTGTTTTGAATTTTGTTCATTGGATTCGAAAAATGAAACTTATGAGTATCTCAGTTTAATCTAGCAGCGATTTCGAAAAAAATACAAACGAACTTACTTTATCTGCTAAATGTTAGCTTCTTTTCGTTTTTTTTTTATTCACAGATTTGCAGCATTAGCTTAAGAGTGTGGTTGTACTAAAATTCTAGACATTTGCACGGCTATTAAAAATCAATATTAATTATTCGTTTACAACGAACAATGACAAACTGTTACGGCTTCGCTCGAGAAACTGCGTTTGCTGATTGGTTGAATTGAATCTTGCGAAAAATTACACCAATCAATGTCAGTAATTTGCTAATATTTCAACATCCAATGCCTCCCGGATTTTTAAAAGAAACTAAATAAAAAAAGTACTTATTTTAAGGCTACATAAAAAAATAATGTGTATTATAAATTAATGCAATTTGGGGTGAAGGTTAAAAAAGTGATTTTTCGAAAAGCTGGTCCAAAACCTAGTTCCTACAATTTCTAACTGAACCATCGTAGTTCGTTCAACAAGTACATCGAAAAAAACACTATTGTATAAAAAAAATTGACGGGTAGCCTGGTACTGGGTTTTGGTTTTTTATTTGCTCAATTTTTGCAATTTGTAAGCAAACTCCTTACTCGAAAAATAAATTACATAGTGAATTCCTAAGCTTCAGTTAGTTATTTTAGGATTGTTTGTTTTATTCTACATTTAAGTGGAAAGCGTCTTCTGCCCGTAATAAAAATAACGATAGGTTTATTGTCGCAGTACTCGAGGAGACAGTGACTGATGGGGCAGAATAAACACAAAAGAAATGGCAGAAAGGATATCTTCAAATATTTATACGAGATTTATTTATTTATTAGTCGGGGAATGTGGGAATGGAGGATTCGTTTTATCTAAAACGAGGCACGAATTTAGTCTGAGGGCTGCTACTGAATTTATTAGAATAGATTATTTGATTTACCAGGTCTTTAAAAATGTGGATAATTGAATTATCTGAAGTTGAAAAATCAGTTTGTTTTCTATACCAAAAATTGAATTATTGTCGACGGTAAATCTTGTACGGTTTCCCAGTCCAAACTCAAATTAAAGAACTCTTCTTCGCCCTCGGCTTCCCAAAAAACTCCCTATATTTACCTTTTAAATATTAACAGAAAGGTCAGACGGTTATTACACTTCACTCACCCACGGTAAATATTTGATATTTTAAAAGCAGGGAACACACATAAACGCACACTCGAATAAATTTTGTGTAACAGTAATATTAATTCACCCGACATTTGTTTCGGGGTCTCTACAACGTTTGGATATTAATAATAACTTGTTTACATTTCCACGAATAAAAGTTCGGAAGTGGAATTTCATGTATTTGGAATATGACTTCATTGGTAATATAGAACTTTACAATGAAAACAATCCATGATACGGATTATTCTTGTCACATTTAACATATTATAGCAAATTTGTACAATTATTTATATGTGTGCAACTATAATATATTTATCATAGAGTACATGTTTTATTAAGTATTGCAAAGCTAATTTATAATTAAAGTATGAAATAACATTGTCAGACTTTTTCTGGATGAAAATTTTGCCCTAGTTCTCGCATCAAGGTGCATTTTGAGAACAATCGCCACTTATTCAGAACATTAAACCGAAAATAAAATATAGTGTAAGTAAAACAATAAGTATCTGAAGAATCTGAATATTTACCTCCTTTATGGTGTAAATAACTATTGTTAATGTCCCAATATCTACTTATTTCGGTGCTCTAGTTATAATAATATTCTTCGATTTTACTATACTTATTTCTAAACGTCTCATTTTTGTTGATTTCGGCATAAAGCATAGTTACCGAGTACGAGAAAAATGTATTTTTTATTTCATCGTTTGGCAGCACTCTCGGCAAATGATACAGTCGTCAATCAATATCGAAAAAAACAAGATAGCACTAATATTTCTCGGAATAAACCTAAACCGCCTTTGATAGAATACCGATAGTGGAATCGCTTTGGTTCTCCGATTTCCAACATTATCGGAAATCACATACATAAATTGAATCAATGAATATAGATATTCGTGTCCGGGAAAAACTACCGTTTTACATTTATGTCACGAATAGATGATTTGAATGTATAGAAAAGAACCTGCAGTCATTATTTATACAGAATTACTATTAATATTTCAATACAATTAGATGTGGATTCATTTTACCAATAATTGTGTTTCATTTTAATTGAAAATTTACTTGTTTTTTTACGGTGTTATGTTTACGGGGACAATACGTCTTTAACTATTCTAATTATTCATAGATAAGGTTTCAAATAGAAATCACAACGATTTTTACAATTATATTCCCATAAATTTAAAATTTCTTGTAATAAATTATTGTTCGCTGTTGACTTGAAACTTTTTCTTGATGTCAGTAGTATTAACAACTGCACTATTTTCCAACAGCAGCTACTGTTGATCAAAAATTGGTGCAAGTAAAATAAAATTGATTTAAATGGTTCCAAATGTAAAGTTCTAACGTTTACAAAGAAGAAAGCGTCTATTACAAACGATTATCCTGTATTATAATAATATTCTACAATTTTTGGCACTAAATTAGCTTTTGTTGAGCACTAAACTCCAGTCATGAGCCAAGTCTTCAGTACAAACAGTGAGTCAAATAAAGAATAATTTCAAAAAGTAAATTTGAGTTAGATATTACTTCAGTTGACAAACTCATTACTTTGCGTTTTGATTTCTTGAAAGCATTTCCTTTTAATGAACCGCTTCGATGCATTTTTCATGATTTCGTTGCGGTCAATTTTAAATGAGACCTAAATTGCTTTTGTATGCTGAAATAAAATGTCGCATTCAGATATTGATTGAAACTTCGATAGGAGCTAGAGCTGCGCTAAATATAGCTAAATTACTAAAGCTTTGCCGCTATTGATTGCCTGTTTTTTTGCAGCAACTGATTGCGTTATCATATATATTGTTTAAAATCTAATAACTCTCGATCTGTAGACTATTGCTTTGGGGGAAATTTGCAGAGTGCTTGTTTGTTATGGCGATATATGTCTAGACACAATAAACTATCCTCTTTCAAGTAGCAGGTATAGTCTGTCAAAGTTTGAAGGTTTGTTAGAATGAAGTTCGAGTCTAGAAACAGATTTGAATTTCATAACAAGTCTGATGGTACGATTTACTTTTCTGTGCTACTTCTGCAAACAAATCAACTAATAGATTTCAATTGTCAGCATTGTAAAAATGTTTCTTTAAACTTGGTTTAAGAACTGATATATTGAAAACTATCCATTTCCCGAAAATATAGGAATTTTTTAAAAATTTTTAACCGTTTTTCTGTAACGTCAAATAACTTTTTTATTAGACTTTTTTTTATTTAGTAAACACATTTTTTTTGTTCAATTTTATGTTTTTTATAACTTAACACTCTATATACCTTGTGATTTTTAAAACCTGTCTAAATAATGTAAAAATTAAGACAAAAATATAAAAATAATATTTATAATTCAACTGCTCATTTGGTGTGTGTTACATATAACTATATCACGCTCGTGCGTCGTATATTTCATTTTTCAATTAAGGCTAAAAAATAAAAAAAAATTCCAGGTTGCAAATTTGAAATGAAAAAAAAAATGATAGTTTTCAATGTATTATTATGAAATCTACCATGAAAAATATCAGTGCGATTGTGGAAGAACCGCGGGATCGTCCAGACTAATATTTAGTTAATTTGGCCATAACTTGTAAACTATTCAACTTACCGATTTCAGATTTCGTGTGAGTTATTAGACAGTGATAAGGAATGAGAGGATGCGATGTCAAAACGTTCTGGTAATAATAACGCAGTTTATAAATGTTAAATTCAAGTCATAAATAAACTTCTTCTGTTTATAACTTTTGATCTAATCAATATTTTTTGACGCTCTAGTCTAGTTTTGTAGGTCTTTTGAAGACTGTTTTCTCGTGCAAATGAACGGAAAAAAAATATAAGCGAAAAACGTGGATTTACGTAAAAATTATACAATTAACTACCCTGTAAACAATCTTCCCCCCATTTTTATGACTGTGGAAAATACTAGGTTATTGTACATAACATTTAGCATCTATAGTGATAAATTCAGCTTGTCGAAACAAAAAGTCACGAAATGGTAATTTCCCAGCTTATTTTCCTGGCCTATTATAATGTTATTTATTTCAGATTTTAGAGAAGGTAATCAAGAAAGATGGTATTTGACAATTATATAAGTTTAACTTTAGGTCTATTTTTGCTAATCACTTTACTATTCTGGTTATTTCTTTTTTTATGTTATTTTATTTGTTCTAACATTTCTTTCGTTCATAAATTTCTCCCCGCGACTAGATTTTTGATTTGGTTTGATTAATATTAACTGCGTCAATAATTCTATTTTAAAATTTGATCCCTTTCCTTAACACCTCCGTTTAAGCCCTTTACAATTTCATAAAACGAAACGCAAAATCATTTTTGCCATTGTTCCTCCTTAGTTCCCTTTTCCCGCAACTCATAAATAAAATCTTTCTGAAGTAGATGGATGCCTTTTTTCCAATCATCCGATAAAGCAGCATCTACAGCGGGATATGAATAAATTTGTACACTCCATCCCAAACAACGTCAAGTAGAATTTTCAACCAAATAATACACGATGAACGCTTTTTGTCGAGCAACTTTTTGAATCCTAATAAAAATTTATTATTTCCCCGCTCGCTACCGGGAACAACACGGGGAAACTTTGCCCCAGAACGGAATAAAAGGATAAAAGTGAGTAATAATTCACTGCATTAACTCCAAACTTGCATTTATTTTTCTAATAAACGAAACGGGGAAAAGTATAAACAAAGCGCAAAAGAAAAGGTTTTACTGCGAATGAGACCAGGTGAACACACAATGTTCATTATACGCTCACAGAGAAGGGGATGTTCCATCCACACGATAATTTGTTTTGCTGGGGTGGCTTCTAATTAATCTTTGTTGTGTTTAACAAGCTCTATGCTAAACTGAATAGGATAAAGCCGTATGAAAGGTGGTATTGTATAAAAAATTAATAAATCACGGAACTGCTTTGTAATGGAAAAAAGAAAGGACAATTCATCTAACCCAAATAATGACAAGAATGGCCGGGCGAGTTCTGTTGTTGTTTGGAAATTATACGCCGGCGAGACTTGCTCCCTTACAATTCCGTGCCATCGGGTGGAATACAAGGAATTTTCTTTTCACGCACACGAAATTAATACTGCATTGTAATAGTTACTAGATTTTTAGGTCGTTAGTTCACTTTTTACCTTTGTTTCCAATGGAAGCCTTATTTTTTGACATATTTTTTAGTATTCAACTCGCTCTAATCTCTACATCAGAGTTTCTTAAGGAATCGACAGTGTAACATTAAAGTGTTAGCAAAATATATGTATATGTATTTGTAGGTGAGAGGTATAAACTTTGAAATATAACAAAAGTACGGTCGCGATCGCTGGGCACGGGAGTGGTTCGATCGGAGTGGTTCTGGTGTCGTTGTATAGGTTGGACCTTTGCGTTGAAGAGATTCTTTTACATTTTGGTTATTTTTATAAGACTGTGACTCTATAAGTGAAAACTAAGTTCCAAGGAATATGGGGTAGGGGGTGTGAAAACTTAGAAGTTATAGAAGAAAAAGTCATTTCGGGAAATAGGGAAAATTTTCCAAAAGTATCAAATTTGTATCATCAGGTACAAAGCGATAACTATCCGTTATTTAAAATATGAATACCTACTTCAAACATTTTATCATTGGAATATTGGAAGCCAAAGCGACGGCAAATCCTAGATTTATTTATTGCACAGTATGCAACATTTTAAAATATTACCACAGAACGCGTCGGCATTTCGAATCCGAGGCATATGGGCACGCGCCTACATCTGCGAGCAGGAAAACCGACCATAACTCTGCTTTATCCTCTAAGATAATCCCCAGATGACGGAAAAAATCCCATGTTATCTTACAGGAGAAATATTTAAATTTTTTATAACTTCCTTTATGCATACCGCGAAATGATGTCGGTAGTAAAACACCATTCGGTTCGTTCGTTTCATAGATACCTACGTTCATTTTTAATAAACTTCGAATTATTTTACTTTTCAGTCAGAAGTAATAAATTTTAGACTCAGATGAACTCGCAGTATGTTATTTAATAGTCATCAGTATGATTACTTTTTAGTCATATGCGGAGTTCCACAGGGATCAAATTTTGGACCATTGTAGTTTTTAGTATTCACAAACGGCTTGTCGTTTGTAACCGAACGTGTATTTCTTGCTACTGACCTTAGGTCAAGAAATTTGATTGAAAATGATTAGATTAATGTGAATTGTTTTTATCTAACCAATATTAAAACGGATTTTTGAATATGTTTGAGATATTTTAATACCTTTACTATAAAAATGTGTAATATTCGTGACGTACATTTTGATAGTTTACATAATTGTGTACAATGTAACTACCTACTTCTCTAAATCTAAAGAACGATTAAAATAGTTATTAGTAAAAACATTGATTATCTTTACCAGAAGCAGCGATTTTAGAAGATCTTGTAACTAAGCATTTATAATACAATCTGTGGCCAGTGAAAAAAGCGATCATTGGGTCATTAAAACAGTAAAAAAACAAAGAAACCCACATCCTCTTTAATGTCATTTAAACATGGAGAATTTTTTCATACACATTTCATTCTTTGGTAAAAAAATTCCCGGCCATAAATTCGGATAACATGTCACTTTTTTATTTATGGTTTTTGATATATAACCCCGAGCTCTTTAATGAAGTCATAATTGTACTTTTTGCCTCGTTTACTTTTTTATTGCCATATTTATAGTCTTTTCGCATGCCTTTTACCCATACGCTGGACGTGGTTCAGCTTCCATCTGTCAGGAGCCATAAAACCCACTAATAAAAATTTGACCCTAAAAGTAAGGAATCTCTCTGTGTTATTGGGTTTCTAATATGTTTGATAAATCTGGATTTCGTGATATTTCTCTTTCAATAAACTTATAAAAGCTGCCACTGTGCACTATTAATGTTAAAATGTTGATTTATACTCGTATAGAGGAAGTAAACAACCAACTCCGCCAGTAATCGTATACAGGGTGAACCAAAAGTCATGACTTTTACAACAATAAAATAATGTTTTGAGAGTAAGCACGTTATCACACTCAGAAGAGTTTCTCATGACATATCCAACATTCTAAAAACTAAAGTTGGTCACATATTCAATATAAGCCTTTATATTTTCCAACTGTTATTATTGAACCCAATTTCCCCGACCAACTTAAGGATGTCAGCAAGAAATTGATGTTCTACTACAAAAGATAAGTCGTATATGAATACTAAAAGCAACAATGGCCCAGTATTTGATCCCTGTGGAACTCCAAACATGACTAAAAAGTAAACAGACTTATGATCCATATAATTAACATACTGCCTGTCTTGCAAATATAACAAAGGAATAATTTTCACTAAAACCAAAGTTATTAAGTGTATTAATTAAAATGTTCGGGTTAGAAGCCTTTGAGAAGTCGGTGTATACTACATCAGCTTGTCTAAGTTCATCGATTGCACTAGACACGAACTGGGTAAAGCAAACAAAATTTTAAGCGGTAGATCTCATCTCCATGAACTCTTGTTGATGTCGAGATATGTTCACTAATGGATACCTTCCATAAAAGACAATTCAAAGAGCTTAGCAAAGTTATACATACACAAATACGTTTCTACTGTCTTCTGTTAAGGAGCTCATTGGGAGATCATAAACTTCATTTTTTATTTTGATTATTTTTTTTAAAAAATAAGTTTAGAATTTGTTTTAATTAGCGTAATATTTTTACAGTAGAATAAAAAAAGAAATTCATTATTTGTAGAACAAAATATTTTCCTCTGTAATCAGAGATAATGTCATTAATAAAAACTTTAAACATTGAAGGGCCAAGAACAGAACCCTGTGGAACTCCTAGAGTCTGGGCGAGGTCATTATGTGTCGTATTCATCATAATTCATTTTATCTGGAAAAACTTTCGATAAGTTCGGAAATAGAGAAGCACATTGGTCGCCTTGTACGAAATCATTAATCCCTTGTCATTAGCAGAACCTACTCACTCGAAGTACTTATTGGTTACTCTGTTTCGTTTTTGTGTTGCATATTGCGCATAAAACAATATCCGAACACGCTAACCTCGCATAACGTTCGTGGGAGATCTCGAGATAAGCAGAAGGAGTCGTGCATGCGATTTTTCATAAATCATGACACGGAGATCGTCAGGAAAACGTACATGGCGATTTCTGTTATTGCCACGTAAATTGCTTTTCGTACGAGGTCTAACTTGTAATTATCTTTGGGAGGTCACAAAAATTTAAAGTTGATAGACACCCACTGAAATATTAACTCCTGTTCTGAAATCCGAATCATAGGATACAAATTTTGCCAGATCTTACGTAGATCTCTACAATATTATACTGTGCTGTACTAAAATCATACTAAAACTGAAATCATTACATTGTTTGGCATACTTATTGCAACAACATCGTTTTCTCCTAACAAACAGTGGGCTCTAACCATATCAACTCTATCTTGATTCATATACATGCTTAAAAACTTGAAAACGAAATACAAGAATACAATGTACCGTTAGTAAGCTCCTTTACCACATCATCCCATTATATCATACCATGTGTGAAGTCAATTGGTAGCAGCTGCTTTTCAATGGTGATAATACGGTATTTTAACAGTACACGGGATGTTTAACCTCCGTTGCCTTTCGTAACTGTTCGGAACAGGATCGCATTCTGCTTAAATTTAAACTATTTATGGTTTAATTTTGTTGCTGTTTTATTTATTTTCGATCAATTTAATTATGTCTAGCACCGATTAGCTACTGAAATGGCTAAATAAAAACAGTCGAAACAAACTGCTTCATATCAATTAGGTTAGTAAGTATTTTTATAATTTTTTTTATGTATGTTTTTTAACAGCAGAATATTTTTAATGTTCGGCGCTTCGTCCACAGTGATATCAAAAAATGTGGTGACTTTAAAATAACACTTCGTTAAAAACCATACAACAAATTATTTTCCATTGTATAGTCTTTCCGATCTCAATTGAAGAACCAAGAGGTTGGCAGTATGTACTAGGTTCGGTCGCTGACGCAGCAACTCGGCATTGAAATATTTGAAAAACTTGTTCCCATATTTATTTAGCCATACCCATATACAGGCCTGGTTGAACTAAACGTGGAGGTGATAGAAATGTACACGCTCAGTTGAAGAATGCGAGCGCGGGCAAAGGAAAACGATCACAGTTGCATTGGGCTACTGGGCAATAAATCACAGCAGATGACAAATGGTTGATAAATTGCCCAGCAGTGCAGTGCAGCAATGCGGAATTTGGTGCGATTAACATTGTATTTTATTTTATTCTATGCACGCAGCCATGTCAATATTCCTTATTAATCGAACTCTTGATAATTTTTTTTCTCGGAATATAAAGTTTTTTTTGTTTATTTTAATGTATCCTAACGTCTCGTCTGTTAAAATTAAGGCAGTCAAACTTTTAACACCCTGTAGATTATGAAACAAAACTGTATACCTAATTTATGTTTTTCTTTATCTGTAGAAAATAAAGTATGTAACTACCGTCCTTTATTGTGGTTATTTATTTACTGTCGTAATAGTACTCCACATCAAATTGGTCTTATAAAACTAGAAGCTTTTTTATGTTGTTAAGAGGACCCTCACTTACTTATTTCTATAATTCATGAAGTAGGTATATTATTACGTTTCATATTCATGTATTAGATATGGCTCGAGTAAATAACGTGAGACGACGTTGTTAAAGAAATTTCGTGTTCTGTAACTGAAAAGGACAAGGACAATGGTCGATTATTTATGGAACATTTAAACTTTATTATTAATTTAATAATAATAAAGTTATTTGTAGGTCCAGATAATTAAAGAGCAGGGTTATTAACATTGTTTACAATGGATTGTAAAAACTGCTACTGTTTTTTCTCCCTTTAAATTAATCTTTTCTTTGTCTGTAATTCTTTAGAAGATATCCTTATTAATCGTTTTCAGTATTAACATGAGCTTGTGAACATACAGGGTGGGCCATTAGTGTGAGAAAGTAAAATAACTCCCTTGTTACTCATAATACAGAAAAAAAGTTTATATAAAGGTTATACGGAATCAAGAAACCTAAACTACAAAATTAATTTGAAACATACAGGGCTATGAGTAAAAACGGGACACGCTAAATATTACATTTTTTAAATGGAACACCCTGTATATTTTTAAACGTATGGATTTCCAAGAAAATTATATATATAAAACAATATAAACACTTTATCATTTTAGTGCGGGGTTGCCAAGTTATGTAGAAAATTCTTCGAATTTTGGAAAAAACATGACCTCGAAGAAGTTGTATTAACTTTCAGCTACTAACATTTGGAACAAAACAGAGACAGAGTGATAGGCAAATGTTAGACCAAGGCTAATATGGAATGATAAATTATGAACTAAAAAGTTGACCCGATGTGACAGTTTTTTCCAAAGCCATTTCCTGCGACCGAAAATAATAAAAATTAGGTTTTTCCAGAAATGTTGCTATATCATAAAAACTAACAACTTTAGGTGTAGAACATACTTAATAAAAGTTGAAGTGGACTGATATGTGAATAAAATAGAACAACAAAATACATTTGTAAAATTTTAGAAAATCAAGTTTGAACTTTCTTAAAATGATCGTATAATAAAAAATGCCCTGTTTAAAATATCGATATTAGCTAATATAGGAGTTTTTGCCTAACATTTACCTATAACTCCGTCAAATATTTTGGCTCCAAGTGTTAGTAGTTGAAAGTTCTTCGAGGATGTTTTTTCCAAAATTCGAAGAATTTTCTACATAACTTGGCAACCCCGCACTAAAACGTTAAAACTGTTTATATTGCCATATACAGAATTTTCTCAGAAATCCATATGTTTAAAAATATACAGGGTGTTCCATTTAAAATTTTTTATATTTGGCGTGTCCCGTTTTTACTCATCGCCCTGTGTGTTTCAAATTAATTTTGTCCTTCAGGTTATTTGATTCTGTACAACTTTTTTATAAATTTTTTTTCTATATTATGAATAACAATGGAGTTATTTTTCTTTCTCACACTAATGGCACACCTTGTATACTGTTTTTCTTTTATAACAAACATTTATGACAACAAAGTAGAAACGTGTATAGTTGTTACGATCTCAAATGGAACCACATAAAACATTTAACTCATAAATTCTTTTTTGTCACATTGTTCACTATTTTCAATATTCAAACATTCATATATAAGTATTTAATATAATACGTTGACTTTTTACGTGTAAATCTTTGTTTTTAAACTCTGAGTTTGTTTCGATACTTTCGACAAAAACCGGTTCCACTATTTGGGGCTAAATTACTAGATAATTACATATAATATTTATTTTATTACCCTTTACTAGTTACGATATGAACAAATAATAATATCAACTAATAAATAATAATACTTATTATACCAACAGCATACCCCGCCAAGCAATGCTCTGCACGGCACTGGCAAAGCGGCAAAGCTAAGTGAACCCGTGTACCATACAAAAAAATTATTTACGACCTAGTGGACCAATACAGGTTTGCTTTGACGACCAGCGCACGTTTATACATTAGGCGGATTAGTTCACCAATACCGGACTCGCTGAATTGCTATTCGAGTATAAATTACGAGACACATCATGGTCAAAGCATAAGAAGAAATTTCAGGAGAAGTGCATATTGCGCTTTAAGATTTACAAGTTCCAATTGGCATCGTAACAACTATACACACCACTGCATAATATCTGTTATTAATGACAATACAATAAAATTTTGCTCAGTTAATTCAGTTTTTGCTCTTGCATTTCCGTAATTTTTAACTAATGGGTAGATTCGAGTGAGATAGTAAATTTTCATTTTAAACAGTACCTCTTCGTCGAGGATAAACTGAGCTGCATACAGGCTAAATGTTAGACAAAGAATGCATGCTCTATATATTTAAACTTTACTATAAACTCGACATTCATTTTAAACCTCTGCGCTTATAGGATACAAGCATTGCACACATGTGGGAATAGTGAATTCCGTAGAGGTCTCCAGATATTGTACGCTGCGCTATCCTAATCAGGATTTCTATTTAGTTTGCTACGGAGACGCTAGTTGCACAGATGTGGTTGACTGCATATCATTAAGACTTTGTTCCGTACTGTTGACGAGATCGAAATAAAGTCAGTTTATTAATGTTTGCTGAAACTTTAGTGGTCGATTTGAGAAAAAAAAATATTGGGGCTTATGGAAAATTACTATCCCTGGACTATATAGTCCAACCAAATAATACTTGGAGAAAAAAAAAATTGTTACCTGGACTACTGTAAGTGGAAATGGTAAAACGGCTTATAATGAACCTAAAAAAAATAAATGCGTGAGCAGGACCGGCGGAGGGTTGATTTGGTGGGTTGAAAAGTAATGAAAAATTGGATCATTGGGATTTCTGGCGAAAATTGATGTCAAACAAAAAAAATTCCAATACAAAAGTTGTAGATCATGTAAAAATCTACAACTTTTGTAGAGGTCACTTTTTAACATAACCTCAAAATTTCCGCGAAAAATGCGAAAAACAGTTATTTTTCTGATTTTTTGGTTTTTATTTCTCATTTCCGAAAAAATAATTTAATTTTAACGAAACTAGGTGAAAGTATACCTTTCTGTCTAAAATAACCACACATTTTAGATAAAAAAACAAGAAGTTTCAGAGATACTAATTTTTTTCGGCCTGAAACTTTTTTTTTCAAAGAAAAATTCTACTTCTGCCGGTAATAATTTTTTCGTTTTGACATATACTTTTTGGTGAAATAAAAAAATCTGTAATCACAGTTCAAAAACATGCTCAAAAATGCAAAAAAATTTAAAATTACTAGCAAAAATGAATTTTTCAGTTATTGTTGATAATTTGTTTAAATTAAAAAACATTTAAAATCTGATTACACCATTCAATTCTACGGAAAAAAAATAAAAAAACTGCAAAGTCTACTGTTGACGCGAAATCCGAAAACCCGAAATTTTGCAAAATCGTTTTATTTTTTTTTTCTGGCTTTATTCGAAAACGAGTTTTAAATAAATTGCATATTTACATTGCCACTTTTTTTCTCTCTATCTAATGGCGTCAACATTTTTGCAATCCAACGTTTCGTCTTCGAGGGCCATCATCAGATTAATATTTTTAAATATGTCGCTGCTATTTTTATGACAAAATCTAATAATTTTTAATTCTGAATGATATTACTATTGTAATCCAACAATTTTTTTTAATCAATAATTAAAAAAGTTGTACCTAATAAAAAAATAATACGAATTTATGAAATATTTTATTATTTCTAATTAGTAGGTATTGCTAATAGTAGTAAAGAAAATTGTTGGATATTTTGTGCGGTATTGACTTTCATACTGTTTTGACTTCATCCAGTAGATATTTTGAAAAAGTTCAGAGCCGTACTCAGGAAAAATTTCAAATGATAGCTAAAAGAAGCTAAAAACTTTTTAAGCGATTACAATACTAATATCCTCTAATTCAGAATTAAAAATGACTGAAAAAAGTGGCATTATAATTATGTACCTAATTTATTTTAAAATTAGGTGTAAAGAAACACAACTTTTTTCTAATCTGAACCACCCCGTATCTCTTACCGTTTTGTAGATCCTAATGCTATCCCATTCTTATCTTGGACACACTGTATATCTATGAATTCATTAAAATTTAAAAAAATAAGTACACTAATCGATCCTACGTAAAAAAAATTATTAATTATTTTATTTATTCACTATTCGACTTATGTTTATAGCAATACTGTACAAAAATAAAGTTTTGGGTCAATGAGACAGTTTTTTTTGTATTTTTTCCGTACAATTGAATGGTGTAATCAGTTTTTGATTCTATTTTTAATTTAAACAAATTATCAACAATTACTGAAAAATTCATTACTGCAAGTAAATTTTTATTTTTTTTGCATGTTTGAGCATGTTTTTGAACTGCAATTACAGATTTTTTTTATTTTACCAAAAAGTATATGTCAAACGAAAAAATGATCAGCGGCAGAACTCTGTACGATGATTTTTCTAAGTAGAATTTTTTTTGAAGAAAAAGTGTTTCGGACCGAAAAAAATGAATATCTCGGAAACTTCTTAATTTTTTTATCTAAAAAAACTTGTGGTTATTTAAGACACAGCAAGGTATACTTTCACCAAGTTTTGTTAAAATTAAATTATATTTGCGGAAATGAGAAATAAAAAACGAAAAATCAGAAAAAAACCTGTTTTTCGTATTTTTCTCGGAAATTTTGAGGTTATGTTAAAAATAGACCTCTACAAAAGTTGTAGATTTTTGCATGATCTACAACTTTTGTATTGGATACTTCTTTGTTTGTCGTCAACTTTCCCCAGAAATCCCAATGATACAATTTTTCATAACTTTTCAACCCCCTAAATCAACCCTACGCCGCCCCTGCTCACCCATTTATTTTTTTAGGTTTATTATAAGCCCTTTTACAATTTCCTCTTATAAAAGTCCATTTTTTTCCCTCTGAATGTGTTATTTCGATCGGTCTAATAATAGTTACATTTCCATCGAGTTATAACAGCGGTACACTTGGCGACATTTCTCTCTGTCGCTGAAGGGCGAATTATCAATTCATTACCGAATCAAAACGTACCAGCGCGGTCCCATCCTGCACCCAAATTAGCGGTAATTAATACATCAAGCCGGTCCGGCCCGATCCCGCCTCGATTAAGCGCGCGATACGTCAAACCCTGCAGGTGGATTCCTGAGGGTAGTTTACTGGATGATTGGACTGAAACTGCCGATGCCTTACATCGACGGATCTATATAGGGGGAAAGTACGGTTCGTTGCTTTTTACGGATCGCCGGCCCGCCAAACACGACACGTATCGTAAGCTGTTGTTGTTTTTTTTAGGATTTTCGTTGATTGTCGGGTTTTTGCCGATAGATGGCGGTAATGGGGGGCTTAGAGGTAAAGGGGGGGGGGGGTAGGATTGGGTCTGAAGACGCGCGTCCGGGAAACACTTCGTCTGGCTTTATTATTGAGGTTATGTTATTGGAATATGTAAATAATTATGTGGCGTCCTACTAGTTTTGCATTGTTTTTACTGATTTGTTACTTACAAAAACTAATATTTATATAATATGTGTCAGAACGGTACCACTGTTGTATCACTAGAATTATGAGCGGAAATGTGACATTTTTGAAATTTATTTGCTTCTTTGATTCATTGGTAGAACTGATTCATACGTCAAAAAACTTGACAAAGTCTGTAGCAGTGTAAAACCACACTGTTTACCAATAAATTCATGAATTAATTCATGAAGAACTTCATCAATTTATTCACGAATAAATTGTCAATGTAAAACTGCTATTATGAACATTTTTCGATAAGTCAATAGTTATAAGTTATTGGTGATTGAAAATGTACTTTTTTTATTAAAGTTTTCAATAATTTTTCTCGAATAGACATTCTATGAAAAAAAAACACCACGAAGAAAATGAAGCTTATAGAAAAAGAAAAAGATTGAGTTTTTTCCTTTATACAGGGTGTTTCTTAATAACGTGCTAATATTTAAGGAGGTTATTCTTGGGTCCATTTTAAGAAAAAAGCTTCATATGTCTTTTGAACTACAGGGTGCTAAAGTTTTATGAAAAAACATTTTTTTATGATAACTTTGGTATTACCCTAGATATTTTTTCAAATTTGGTACATACCTTCTATTCATCGAGATGCATTTTCTGATGTACAAACAATTTTATTATTTTTGCCAGTGGCGTCTGTAGAGGTTTTGTACTGAATATAAGAAAAATAAGTTACGACTTTTTCTTAAAGTAAAAATCATTTTTGAAATCCTTATTCCTTTCTGAGCAAATGTGGTGTCTTCGTATATTGGACCATGTTTTTTAAATAATATTGTTAATGTTAATGACTTAAATACGTGACAACTAGTCAAATCTGTTTGTGTTTGCAAAACGAAATCTGCTTTTTACCTACTTAATTTTTATTAGTACCTAATTTCATAACAGCGTACAAATGAATGTTTTTCGGGAAAAAAATCAACACAAAAACAGCTGAATTTTTCACGAGATTTAAAATTGAAGGTAAACCTTCTACAATTTACATTTTTTATGTGCTAACAATATTATTATACAAGTTTAAGCGGTGTAGAATGCATATTTTTTTAATTCCAAAAAATAACATATTTTTGTAGCGTGAAATTTTTCGACTAAACGATAAAGAGACCTTTCGGTCGGTCGATCATGTTTACCATAAATGTATTTACTTCACAACCCGCACATTACATTTTTAAAAATTAAATTAAATAATTTTTCAGAACTTTGTTCCTAATTATAACTTTTTAACGAAGTTTTTCTTATTCTGTTGCTGACAACCCCGCGGCATTTCCCCTGTGAAACGCTTGGCGTTTTTTCAGCATCCAGGGGTAGAATTATCAAGTGCAGGATTCGTTAGTGTCTCCCTAGTCTCCCAGGACATTTTTTGTGCTACAGCTTAACGCATCATCTTCCTGCCGTAGTGCCACATTTTATTAATTTAATTAATGAATTCGCTGTGTGGCCAATTAATTCCCCCCATCTCATTTTTTTACTCCTTTTTTTTCCGCAATTTCTTTGATTAAACTGTGGATATTACAAACATGGAAAATTAAGCGTGGGGAGTAGTTTAATTTTCAATAATTCGAAAATAATGTAAAATGTATCGTTATTTCGATCGAATTTTTTCTCGACCTAATAATCGAACTTATTGATTCTTTCGTTGTTAAATGAAAATTTCATTAACAAATAAAAATACCATGGATATATCTAAATAATCCTATTCGTAATTGAATGCTATTTATTGAAAATTGATGATTTGTACCGGATTTGAATAAATGAAAAGTTCTATTTATAAATTAAACAGACATTTGTTAAATAAATAAGCTACTTAAGTTAAATGTTTGTGATTCGAATATTTAACCACGTACATTATAAATTTAGGGTGAAAGTAGTTTAAACTAAATAGTGAATTGGTAATAACAAAAATAAAGTGTAAACAACAGAAAAAAATAAACTATGTTTTCAGTTTTGGTCAATATTACCTCAATATTAAAAAAACAACTAGAGACTCTTGCTTAATTCTTAAGAATGATTGGGCCATCTAAAGCAGCCAGATTTTTTTTGTTAACTCATACCAAATAATAAATGACCGCCTCATGCATATTTAGCAGGGCGGAGCACCCCATAAATTTTATTTTAATTCCCAAAATTAATCTTTTTTTCATCTTCCCCTTAAACGAGTTCACCTTTTTTTAATTAAGCCTAATTTATTCAGGGTATATAGCTTTTTTAATTAAGAAAATATGAAGCAGATGAAGTATAATAAAAAAATATATAAATAGAAGGGTTGGGGAACATCGCCCCCGAGAGCAAGACCTTCTAGATTCGTAAGAAAACCATTTACACTCAAAATGAGAATGATGGTTGAATTCGGAGGGTTATTTCAAGGACAAGAAATCACTTCTTTACCTTGAGAATCGTACCTAATGAGTTTTAATTTATTAAAATGAAGGACTTTGTGTATACCCGTGTTGCTCAATGAAAGCGGGTTATGAATGCCTTCAAATACTTGTTTATTTTAATTAAAGCCATCTTTAGTACCTTCAGTCTTAAAAAAAATAGAGGTTATATTAATTTGATGAAATATATACATGGTCAGTCGAGAGAATTGCACCAAACTCCAAATATATACAGGGATGACCAGAAGTACGGAATAAAATTCATATCTTTTGAATGAGTTAATTTTTTTTAAAACGTCGAAGAGTCTACCAGGACAGACCGGATAATATTGAGAATTTAAAGAACAATATTAGGGCGGAGATGCATAATTTACCAGCTGAAGTCATTCAGAATACTGTGGACAGCTTTTACTGTCGTCTTGGAGAATGCCAAACAATGAATGGAGGATATTTTCAGCATTTGCGACATTGAGTTTATTTTTGTAAATTTTCTAGTCGTTCAATTTCTAAATGAAAAAAAACTTGTTATTGAAAAAATAAAACTTGTTTATTTGGTATGGCTGAATTCGGTTTTCTATAAGCTTTTCAACGAGCCCCCTCATGCCTCATGTTTCCATTTGAAAAAAAAAGTAGGGGTAGCTGGGGGTTAGGGTGTTGAAGAAGAATGAATTATTATATAACCGAAAGATGGGAAAAAATCAAAATCAGTTAACGGGTTTCGGCGTTTAAAAAAAATTAACTCATTCAAAAGATATAAATTTTATTCCGTACTTCTGGCCATCCCTGATATTCTATTAACCATAGCTTTCTTTGATTAAATATTAATAAGCATTAAATAATCAATATCACAAGTTTTAAAAATTAATAATATTAAATATAACTGTTCTGAGATTGTGCGCAAGGAGAAAAATTATGGAAATATGATAGGAATTCCTTTCAAGAATATTTTCGTTTTCTCGAATAAAAAGTGACCCCTTCTTATCGCTCTAGAAAAAAAATTCCTTGAATCCTGGCGCTTGTTCATGAAACCCTGACGCCTTGTTGAGATAAAAAATGTGCCATCAGCGTGACGCCAAACGTGCTAATCTTTAACCCGTACGCCCTACAGCAGATTGGAAAATGTTAAAAATGTTCAAACTCGGTTCAAACTGAGAAAATCGTAAAATTCTCGTGGAATCCTTTTTCATATATCGAACCGGCGACTTGATTTATACCTGCCCTATATCCATAAGGCAGATTGTGCAAGTGCCGCATTTATTGTGTTTTTCCGAAATGGGTCTTATATTTGCCACTTTGAATCGGGATTTTCCTATATGGCGTATATTGTACAAGTAGAATACGGTTAAAAAGGCAAGTATGGCTTTTTATATGGCGATATTTTCGTTTACTTTTAATGATCTTGCTAATGTGATTGTTAGGTGGTACTTTTGCTTATAACTTTTAAACAGGAAGCAACACAGAAAAAAATCTCTAATGAAAGTTTATTAGAAAAAAGAGAGCTTTTTAACTGGAAAAAAATTTGGGTGTTTCTGGAAAAAATATAATTGATGACGTCATTAGTCGTTTCTGTCAAATCCCAAAGATAATACTTTCGATTGAAAACGAAGCTTACCTCATCCCACTTAACACCACCTGTCCCAAATTTTATTTAAAGTTTTTGTATCCTCACAGTAGGCTCATACTATCGAGTTTGAGGCACCCTCTATATGCTGTTTTATTATGTATATTTCTTCGTACATCATCACACAAAATTATTAAAATTAGATATCTTTTTTTTTTGAAAATGACAAGTTTCATAACATCGTTATATTTGTTTCAGTTAATACGAGCTGTTGTTGCTCGCATCCCTCCGGAAGAAAAGTTCGTGAGACATATTTGATTAAACGCTTTAACTTGGATATTTATAGGTTTTGTTCGGATCACGCAAAACTTCATTCTCGAACAATTCCCCAGACGCTACACGTATAAAAGATGAGGTCGCCTGCAAAACATCGGGGACAAACTATTATCTATAACTTCCCGTATCTTTTGCCCTTCTTTTAGTTGTATTCCAGGGAATAGGCAAAAAATTTGATTTTTATGTGTTGTATTATTCATATTTTTATTTCCGGTAGAAGAAATGCTGATTGCCGCTATTTATCATTCGGAACAGAAGCGATTTTTTTCTTTGCCTCGCTTTGTGGTCACCGATTTTTACATCTTCCAAGTCACTTAACGCTCGTATTTTACTCTCAACCTAATGTAGTTCTTTGTCTCATATTTCCCTTTATATATTTGATTTGAAACAAAAAGTTCTAAAAGGGTCTATTGGATTTATAACAGCTTCTGCGGGGGATATACAGAGTGTCCCAATATTCGTGTACTTGGAATTACTACAGATCAAAATAATATAATTTCACTAAATTCACCTCTTTCTGTTGTCCACCACATTCCTCCGACCTGAATCCTCTTGCTTTCTCTTCTGGGGGATGCTAAATAGTAACTTTTGGACTAAGTTGAAACACCCTGTAATTATTATTATTTGCAAAAAAGCTACATTTGATAGATGCATAAATTTAGCTATATCGTTTCATTTTGATCCAAGATTCTGCGGTATAGTTACACGTACACACAATACTGGGACACCCTATGTATTTAACAAACAACAAAAGTAAAAGTTTATTATTTGGTCCTGAAGACTGTATTGAAAAAGTTTATACGAAATGCATTTCTACTTTTTTTTTGCCGGAGAATAAAAAAGATTCCATAAAACTTTTTTATTGAGTATTTCTCCATTGTGTCTATTCTGTAAAACGTAATCCTTGCTCGTCGTTAAACGTACAGCGAATGGTGGAATTTCATTTAAGTTGGTTGGGTGCACAGAAAATGTGATATTTCGGGAAATCCAGCAGGATTTGGTCCCGCTACTGCAACGCTGCATGTCACAGCTCATATCTTTCAAACCTGCTGACAGCGACATGGGAATGGATATGGTTTCGTTGATAGTTTGAGAGCTTTTATTTATACAGCGACAAAATTACGACCCAGAAAAACGTATTTATCACATTACTGATCAGCGATGAATTATTATTAGCATATGTTTCGTTGTCGCTGATGACGAGCATATGTAACGAACAATTGTGAGGAGGTTCTAGGTATTTCGAGTAAATATTCCTTTATTATTGACAAACGGGTGAACCTAGCGTCAATACATTAAATATAACTACAACATTTACACGAACTGTTAAATATGTACATACCTCGTCCTTCTGGGCAATCTTAACTACCGTACCTTCTACTTAGCGGGAAAGTGGAGTTATAGGGTTTCGTGCGAGGGAATTAGTCGAAAGAATATGTGAGCTCCACGGATTCGTGTTTAAGGGTTGTAGAAATCGGCGAGCGATTGAGAAATATCGTGTTCGGGAAAATCTATGGCCGTGCGTGGTCGAAGGACGCAGTATATTGGGAAACGTTCATAGTTCACTCTAGTGGGGGCCGTTAAAAATCTAAAGGAATTTTTTTATAAGATATTTATAGGTATTTTTATTTTTGATACGTTTATATATCTACAAACATTGATCCACAGTTATAGCTGATCCGTACTAGCCATAAAGAAGAGGCATAGAAGAGAACTTTATAAGTCAAATCCATATTATATGGGTGCATTATTATATAATAAATTACCAGCATCTATCTAAAGCCAAAATTTTACTAGATTTATATTTTTAATAACGAATATATTGCATTAACATGCTTTCTATTCTGTGAGCAGCTACTTGGCATATAATTTTAAATAGTTTATTGGTTCTTTCTTTTATTGTTAATAATTATTGTAATATTCGTTTTTTATGATATTTTAATACTTTTGTATTATGTTTCTATTAGTCTCTACTAGTTTGTATGTTTTGACGTATCCTATATCCGATATTGCGATCTAGTGAACTAATAAATATCTATCTATCTAGCTGTCATTACAAATAGTACAGGTCTAAGTACAGTGCCTTGTGGAACTCCAATTTTAATCATTTCATGAAAGCTATTGAATTACTTTGGTCTCTAAATTCAACAAAACGCTTATTTTGTTACTTGCAACTGCTAAACGGGATTTATTTACTTTTCTGAAAAAATATCGCATTTTAGATTAGGGGCAACTCGTCCGGGAGAAATATTTTCCATTAGACGCACCCTCCGTTCGGTTTGTGGATAAACAAAAGTGGAAATAAACCGACCGGGGAGTGAATTGGCGCTCACACAATGAAATATCTCAAATCCTTAAATTCTTGTTGACAGTATTGACTTCTGATAAAATTAATGACTTCCAAAGTTAAACAAATGCCAGACGAGCTATTACCCGGCCGATATTTACGGGAATAATTCTGATGAACGACCTGGCGGCTCACAATCGTGCGAATGGATCGACTTATTGGGATTTTGGGGCTTCACCTGAATTTCAGCGGGTTATGCCTGTAATATCCGATTCGCGATATTGGAAAGATAAATTCCTTTAAACTAATTAATATTCGTGTGGAAATATGCATTCAGGAGCGAAAAAATTTGAGGATGGACAAAATATTGAGTTTTACAACTTGGGAGTTTAATCATTGAATTTTATGATATTTAATTCAAATTTAGTGCCAACAAAGCGCTTCCCTCCAATCAGGCATAAATTATACGTAAAACATTAAACAGATTAATTAAAGCTCTCGAGATTCCCGATTGAAAAATTTAATACAGGAGCCCTTAAGAGACAGAAAAGTTCCGGGATAAAAGGTCCGTAATTAAATATTTAATATTTCAATGTTAAATTCTTTAAAACTTCCAGGCGCAAATAAATGCAAAATAGGCGACTGAGATATAAAATATGCGGATGTAAATTAGGCTCGTAAATCATAAAAATTAAAGCGGCGATGGCGCTGTCTGCCGCGGGATTTTGCTATATTTAAATTTATAATCTAGTTAATGAACTAACTTTACCTGTATATGTTTTGCGATATTACTATGAGCCAGCGTGGCGGTAGTGCCATATGTCGGTGGAACCGATTAGTTTCACATTATTTTTACATTTACATTAATACCAGCTCAAATGGGATCATTTATCAATGCTGCATTAATGAAAAACTTATACCGAGAGATCCAAATATTTTGTGGGCCGCTCTCCTATTATTTTCACTCTTCATAGTTCGCATCCTTTAGTTCATCCACCGTGTGTAAACGGTTTACATATACGGAATTTTTTAATGTTCCAAAAAGATAATAATCTAAGGGAGTTAAGTCCGGAGATCTTGGAGGCCATGAGCCTCGACTAATAATGCGATCGTCATAAAATTATCTTAGGAACTACAGTGTTGTGTTAGCTGTGTAGTGTGTGTGTGCTGTTGCCCCATCTTGTTGAAAGTAACCATTGTGCAATTCGTCATCATGTAGCTGATTTAAACATGGCTGCAAAATGTTTTGTCTATATCGCTCAGACTACTCCGAAAGTAGGCCTCTACAATAAATTTATGGTCTTCTAATGAAAACACTGTTTTCTAGCCTAAAACAGTTCGAGTACTTTATATCGAAGAAACCATCAGTATTTGCTTCCTTACCACAAAACTAACAACACAATTAACATATAGATGATTAGCATTGAAAAAGACCGATTATTTAGAAGATTAATGACAAATTCAAATAAAAACATAATCGGCGAAAACAAATAAAAGCACTGGCGTACTAGCAAAATGTATAGTTTTGAATTACCAAAAGCAATGAAATATTTTATGTAAATCTCTTTTAGTCTGTTATTCACTATTTATACTTAAAACAATCGAAAGCGTGTTCTTTTCGTGAAATCCCCGTATATAATTTGTTGGTTGCTACTTTTTGAAATTCTCTGGCATTCAAGTGGGCTCGAAGAAACAACATCAATCAGCGCTGCAGGAACAATACACTTAACGAAATATGTTGCTCTAACACAATATTTATTATGTCGGGGGGAGCACCACTCCACAAATACACTCTGAAAGACCTACGCGACAACCTTTTGTCCCAAGCGGGTTCAACAATCCAGGCCTCATAATTATCTCGACGTTTAGTTGTTCCAAAAATAGCACGCGAACCGACTTTCCTTTCGGAAAATCACATCAATTACAGAGACAATAACGTATCAACCGCTGATGGAAGCAATTTGGACGAATCTCATTATTTAAAATTAAGCGAGTAACCTTCGCTATATTTATTACCAGGGTATATAGTACAGTGGCAGGAGGACCAAAACATCGTAGGTAATTGTCGTCATTTTCCATAAACCCTAAAATTTTTCACAAGTCAGCTGTATGTACAGAGTATACAGGTACTTGATACAAAAAAGTCGAGTACAAATAGAAGAGGTCAAAATAATATCAGTAAAACGCTTCAGTAAAAAAAATATGGATTTTCAAAAACAATTAGGTAATTGAATAACACCTTTCTACTAAATTGATGTCTTAAGAAAATATAGGCTGATAAAATCCTTTATATTAAGTTGCAAACACTAGGTATAATTGCTTTCTGTTCTATTGTTAATTATTTATAGTCATTTTTGACCTCAAATCATTAAAATGTTTAAACATGTTTTAGGAATCGAAAATGTAAAAAGCGAATTTTTAGTGTTAAGTGGACATGCTTTGATAAACAAACAAAAGCACTTGCTATCATTAAAAATAATTCATTTTTTAATGTAGTCCATCTGCAGCCGGTTTGTATAAAAAAATTGGGGTTTATGGAAAATTACTGCTACCGAACCCACTGGACTAATATTTCGCAACACGGGAACGGAGCTGTCTGTACTTTCCAGTGAATAGTTTTAATTTAACTGGACATAAAGCCAATTTGAAACCTACTGCAGAAAATGATTTCGAACATAATGCGGTGGTTTGATGGACATGTTACGGTAACAGACTTTAATGGAACCATTACATATCCTTAATATGCATGCCAGCCACCCGAACTTTGATGTTCATTGTCGGTGAATGACGTAAATGTATTTTCAAGGTACGTTAAAAGTACGCATTTACCCTGCGGAAGAGGGAAAGCATTATATCGTTGCAGAAAGGAGCGAAATTGTAAGTTATTCCTTAAAGTTTATTCTTCAGTTCATTTTCACCTTATTTTATTCCCATTACTAATTATAGGATGGAAAATACTGTTCCACAATCACTTAAATCAAATTATATACGTACATTATTTAAATAAATTAGGAACAGGTTAGTTAGCTTAGTTTTTTTTTAAACGGCGTTTCTATTTTTTTGAAATGACATAAGTATTCATGAATTAGAATAAAAAGGGCATTTGACCCTAAATCTTTTATTAATGAAGTATAGCGTTTTATAATATAAAGCTCATTTTGCAGAAATATTTACTTGAATTTTTATTTAACTGAAGCACAAGTCACAGATTTACCCTACCTATAAAATATAGAATTAAAATTAAATAAAAGAAATGTTGTTATGCGATTTTCATTTGTTTTCAAGCTATGTGGTACATTTCAATAAAAAAGTTAATTTATTGATATTTTTTGATGAATTTGAAGAGGAACTTTGTACAATTCATTTTTGAACACGATTCGAGAGGACGTGGCAATGTTGCAATGCATGCGAGCGAATCGAATACGTCGCGCTGAAGCTTGTGTGCAAGGAAATGGTGGATCATCGAACATCTTCTATGAAAATCAGCAGTTCTCAAAAATATTTGACATAAGTTCATTAACACCCTGTATAAGGCATTTAACAGCGGAATGGGGTCGTCGTGCCTTTCAATTTTTGCATAAATTTGTTTTCAATTATACACTGGTCAGACGCTGATTACGGATCAAGCCTGTAATCCCCAAATCCCATCATCCCCCGAACAGCTCGATTCGATTTATAAACAAGCGCGAATAACACGGAGCACCACCCCAGAAAATTACTCCATAATATAAGAATAATAATTTTTCGACAACGTAAATGAGAACGGCGGAATAATATCAACAACTCGGAGCGCATCTCATTCAAGAATTTAATTTAGCATTTAGGCCATCTTCGTTCTCCGCACCCGCACCGTTCTGTGCCAAGGAGAAGTGTGGATTTTCAATTTCAAATGAATTTATCATTTAGATTTATGTAGATTGTTTGAATTCGAAATTTAAATTATTTTCGTTCAGTCGACTTAAAAAAAACTCGTAATTTGCATGTACAAATTACAGGACACGGATTAGTCGTTGGATTTGCAATTTTCGGATGTCAAATCTGCAATAAAAGGCCGGGGGTTAATTTTTTGCATGCATCAAATCTACTGGTGGAACTATTCATTAACATTTTAATTGCTTAATTTGACTGGGACAGTATAACCGATAATTTATCGGTACAAGGTCAGAGAGCGGTTTTTTCTTTGTGAAAAAATACGTCCATACATAGAAAAACATATTATCTTGAATCAAGGCTACATACACTCAGAGAAAGAGTAGTAAGTTAAATAATAATACGTTGTACGCCAATGCAGAGGCGGCAGCCATTTTATGTCTGGACGTGCTAATGGTAATGGATGCTGAGACGTATCCTAATGGTACAGTTTCTTCTGCTTTAGTATGCTCTGGACTTCATCAGATGCTCCGGAACTGGCAAAAACCCTGTCGTCACCAGAGATCTGTTTCCGCAGTCGAGAAAAGCAAGCAATTTTTGGGAGAAGTGGGGGAACACCCTGGAACTAGCGTTAGGTGGATTGAGGATCATGTAGCCATTACTTACACTTTTGTTTGGAGAACCCTTAGAACATCCTGAAACATATACAGGTCATTAATTCCGAAGAACATCGGCAACGTTACTGACTAATACAGGAGTTGATGTATTAGCAATCAAGAAACGTGGTGGGTGGAAATCAGCCACAATTGCAGAAAGTTATGTTGCTGACAGTTTAAATAACAAAAATGAAATAACCAACAGGATCTTTGCAATGACATTTCAACTCTAGGTTCTAGTAGTACGTCGCATCATGCTGTTTTAATTGATCAGTAATTTTGAGGAAAATGTGACAATTAGTAAACGCGAGGGGAATAATTATCCAGGTTTTATAAATGTTACTAAATGTAATAACTGTACAGTTACTATAAATATACATAAAATGCAGTGTTCATCATATTTCTATTTATTTGTTAATCGAAATCGCTTTCTTCCCTAGGGGTAAGTTACCTCACTTACCTCCTGTTGTCCATAGCAACTTCCACTTCTACTTGAACTTACCTCCTTAAAAACAGTGTATCAATACTCTACTTGCCATAGTGGGAACTGATAAAATCCATTTCCATTTTTATTCAATTTATTTACCAATAATTTTCGAGTACTGGGCAATTATCGATTTTAATTTATTTGTCGGAATGACTTTTCCATCCTCTTCAATCCCATTGCTTGTTTCCATTAAATTACACCGAAACGCAAACAAAATTGCATATGAAACAAAGCTATTTTAACTCAACCACTCGCATTGAAAAATGTACCTAAAAGCTTCAGGAAACTCAATTAAAATTATAATACAACGCGACAGTGTCAGCGACAATGAAAAAATAAAAATGTCAGGGCAGCAGGACTCACCTTTGATATTCGACTTTCGACCTGTCTACCCGTAAAATAGGAGCTTTTATTAAAACGTTGCCATACCGAATGGTGTGTTGCTGCCGGCGGCAGTACGGAAGAGGCTAATGAAAATGAATGATGTATTCTCTTTAATTTATAGATGGGGTATGTGGGAATCGCGGGATTGATTTTAAAAATACATTTTTAAATATTTTATTTAGGTCAGGCGGGCAAAGAAAATGAAAGTGATGTATTGTTCATTTGTGCGAGAATGAGATGATTGATTATAGAAATGTTTTCTGTAGGTTTTATTGGGTATATATTAAACTGATTTTTGGCTTATTTTGAATTATCAGTGTTGTTTATTATACTGTGTGCTATAAAAAATATTTTGTCTACATATACTAAAATAAATTCATCTATTAGCGTCAATGAGATTTCACATGTAGTATAAATAGTTGCATAAAGAGTTTTTCCAAGGCATATCAGATTTTACAAATTTGAAATGAATTGTTTTCCCACTGTAGAATATATTTCTTTCCGCAGCTGTACTTTAAAAAAAATAAATCATGCACATAGGGTCTAGTGATTTTTAAACCCCCCATGCTTGTAAACGACTGAAATTTTCCGTTTGCGATGACTTTCGAGACAATTTTAAGTTTTGTGTACCAAATTAGACAAACCGTAAAGCTCTTACTGTGCTTGTAATACTGTTTTTGTTAATGCCTGTATCTGATACTGAAAAGACTAATTAAAACTTGCTATTGGCTTTGTACGAGAAAATATCATTGTACACCAGAATCATGTACTCGGCAGCGGCGAACTCGTAAAAAATCGGTTTTAAATTAAATCCCATTGCAACATCAAAACAGCCAACTCGAGCTACTCGTTGCTCTTTATATTATTCCAAACAGCGACTCAAAAAGGATGTTTGTAGAATGTAAGAGCTTTTCATTACGTTATTTTGTATACTTAAACTTTTAGTAGATGTTACATAATACTCTTATTACTTTGTGTATGTATGAATATACGTTAATTGCGGCTTGAGATGATACTTCACAGGGTTCTTCTGGGTATATCGAACTATAAAACTGCTTAACATTAGTCATTTCGTGAATATTTCTAATTTATCCGTCAATTTTCTAAAAAATCATAAATTACCTTTTTTCTTGTTTTTTAAAATTCGATGAAAAAAAATTACGAAAAGTTGCGCCAACATATAGGAAATTTATTTCAGTTTTCGAAACTGCCCTTCAATTCTCTGTACAACCATTTGTCGCCGAGATATCAATGATTGAAGAGAAAAGGATCCTTTTCCATTAAAAGTCCTATATTTCGATGAAAAATGGTCGTATCGAAATTAAAAAAAATATGGAAATTGAAGCTGAATAAACAAGCTGGTCCATGCAACGGCTTAGCTGAAAAAAAATTTCCAAGTCATGTCGCGCTATTTCTTAGAATTGCGTGATAACGGTAGCTCCTAAAAAATTTCGACCGAAAGATCTGTCAAAAATCACAGAAAAATTTCGGAAATTCTTTTGACCCTTTAAATTTTTGCATTAGTGTATATCAGATGAACTATAATACAGCACCATAAAAGTAATATAACAAAAATTATAAACTGTAATAAATAAATAATGATAAATTAAATACAGAAAGTACAATAATCTATTTACTTGATTTTTGCAGCATATGACATACTTGGAACCTTGTGGCTAATCTTCGAGTACTGGTACTAGCATTCTGTTCCATGACATTAACATTTAAAATTCTGCAACATAATGGCGTTTATCTGACATTGTCTTCTTGCAACAGCATCGTTTCCTCCTGACAAAAAGTAGATCCTAACCATATCAACTCATTTTATTAGTTAAAATTAACGTTCGCTGAATTTTTGTAACATCAACTGTAAGGTGTTCAGTTGAAGGGAACTACGGCTACGTATTTTATTCAATGTTCAAGAACCCGGTACCTCCTTTTTAACTTACCGATTAAAATTTTAATCTCACTACTTAATAGCGATAACGAATTAAATGATTCCTTATCCTGTTAAACTCCTGGAGGCGAATAAGAGAATACCCCGCCCCAAAGTATGAAAGTGGCTAAAAACTTGGGAAGTTGCCTCAGAATCTAATTAAACGATTTTACGATTTTATCTTTGGAAACTTTCTGTCTAGTTAGTGCCTGATTGCACGCACATTTCCTCAATTGAATTACAACGTGAAAATAAGGCGGTGCCTGAAATATCTCTTTTTAATACGTTTATTTTAGCAGAGACGATCGCGTAATTAAATTTTTCATTAAATATTAATGACATTAAACCGTGAAAGTGGAAAAAAATGAGGGATTTTTTGTTCAGTTTACAATAAGTGATAGTAAATATACTATTTACCATCAAACACACTCTATAGTAGGATCATATTCGATGCAAAGTAATTAATGACATTAAACCGTGAAAGTGGAAAAAAATGAGGGATTTTTTGTTGAGTTTACAATAAATGATAGTAAATATACGATTTACCATCAAACACACTCTATAGTAGGATCATATTCGATGCAAAGTAATAAATCATTGCCTGTCAAGGAATCCAGTGCCATACGTTTTTAAGGGTTTTAGAAATTGGATCTTACTCCTAATTTATGAATCGGACGTTACAAAAACTGCGCATCTAGATCGCTTTCCTATGCCTTGAAACTTATCTCATCTCCCTTTTCTGCCATTCTGGAGTACAGAATCATACGTGGTGATATCATAAACATACACGATGAAATCTACTGTCCAGATGTCAGTTACAGGAATGTGAGACTTCGAGTTTATGATTTAAATTAAAGGTACCTTTTCAAAATGTGTATTCGACATGTGAAACACACTGTATAAAAGTGTATTTCCAAATAAATATACACTTTTAAGTTTCACAAACTACCAAAATGGTGTGCCACCACGATGAAAACGACCAACCCGTATAGACACGTTCAACTTTTTTGTATATTTCCTCTTCCGTGCTTCTTAAGGAAGCTACATTACGTCCCGAGGGCCTCGAAACGCCCTTACTTTTATCCCTTCCCGTACAAAAGCGTTCTCTCGGAAATTCGAGGCGCAAGAAGTGATTGAGTAATACCTTTTTTGTTACAAAGATCATTGAATTCGCAATACAACAATATTTTTCCTACGACATTCGCATAAAGTAAGCCGTTCGTTCGCTTTCATTTTGGTAAGGCGGAATTGAGTTTTCCGAGGAGCACCAGAAAAGCAACGCCGTTAAAAGTATTTGGTAAAGAATTTGGTTAAATTATCCCAAGCGGTTTAGAAATTAAAAATTAAAAAATGATTTCTTTTTCATTTCTGAGCCGCTGTAGCTCGACAGTGGCTGTCCTAAGACCCCACCTTGTAAACAACCAATTATTAGTAACATACTGGGTGTTTAAAAAATTGTGGATGATGGTAGGTGGAATTACTAATAATTTTCAATAATTAATCTTTATGTTGGGAATAAAAATGCTAAACATATTTTATTCTGCGTAAAAATCGTCGGTGTTATGGAGCTCTCTCCTACGACTCGTCTCCTATTCTAGAAGCTGTCCAAATCCGTAACTTAGCTCGAACCCTTCAGCCGCAAAACAGCGATAAAAACAAACAAAGCGATCCAGCCCTCAGAATTTTGAATTCAAACCATGTCCGACAAGTCCTCGTAAATTTGCGAGTCTGTCGGGGTCCCGAACACGTCGATACCATGCAAAAACCGGAACTAGTTTCGTATACAATAATTTCAGGTCGACCGGAGTGGACCTTGCAATAATGGACTCGGATAATATTCAATAAATCAAACTTTTTTATCGCAGAATTTGCCTAACGGTCGTGGAGTGCCTTGGTTTGGCAGGGCGACAGTAGCAGCGGTATATTTTAAATAGGTACGTCCATTCCAGTGGCCTTCTGGAATTGATCTCTATCTGCGATCCCCGCCCTGTTCTGCTGTAATTTTTTTTTGTATACGACTGCATAAAAACCGGTCTTCGCGCAAAAAAAGGTCGGGAGGATTTTTCCAATAATAATACGCTGGAGTTTGATATTATGATAAGACGTCGAGCAATAAGAAATATAATAAGATGTGGATATAAAAAAGAGAAATATGCTAGGCCCCTTACGCGCGATGTTCTCCGAGACACTATGTAGAACTATGAAGCAGCTTTTACGTAAAAAGTACTTCATTCCAGTCATATGCAAAATCACAACCGACGATGTCGATGCGAGGAGACGTTTTTTTTTTAATAAAAACGCTAAACTAACTACATCTATATGAACTTTTTCATATTTACAATTACAGAAGAAGGATTTTGCGTGAATGCTGTTGAAACATGCAGAAAATATATTTATCTGCGCCCAATTCGCCTAACACAAGACAAATTCTTTTTAATCATCAATACATCAATCAAAAATGTACTCCTCAGCCTGTTGGAATTAACACATTGGCGAAGGTACCCTCACTAGTTGCTTCATTCCTGAATATCGCAAATCCAGAAGTATATACTGGCCATTGTATGAGGCGCACTTCAACAATTTTATCGGCCAATAAAGGTGCTGATCTTACAACCATCAAACGGCATGGTGGATGGAGGAGCACCTCTGTAGCAGAAAGTTATTTTGAGGGGTCTATATCTAACAAACTTGATATTGCAAGGAAAATCAAAGGAAAATATAGCTGTTCCTTACAAGAAGAGACATCCGTAACTTGTGTAAATTCTTCATAAACTTCGGCAGATGTTATCGTTCCGAAAATGATGGCAACAATGCTACAAGGGTTGTTATTAACGGAAAGGAAGTTAAATGTGATGAAACAAAAAACGAAATGTCTATTACTATAAGTGTAAATGTTAATTATTATAGGTTTATTATTTTTTCATTATTCTACTAGTGAAATAAAGTTACTTTATTCCACTAGTGGATAAAGTATCACTTTAAACGGTTCATATGTGTGGATAAAAGTCCGATTATAAAGTGATTGTGGATAAAATATTATATATCTTACTTTTTTAAAGTTTTATTATGTACATAGTGTAAATATAGATATATAGCAACTCTAGCTAAATTTTTATTAACTAAAAGCTCGTCTGAATCCACGCGACACAGCTTTCAGCTTTGCAGCAGTACTGTGTGTAATGTGTAATAATTTTGTTTGTTTATCTCTGACAGGAAGTTAGATTTATCCCTTTACAGTTCATTTTACCGTTCTTTTCCTGTATGACACTGGTTAGTTTCCACTCTATTGAGTCCTTACAGATGTTCGTTAAGGATTTCCGCTAATTTTTTCAGGACAACTATGTGGGAGTTTTAATTAGCAGGGCAGAAACCGGAAAATTTGATTGTCATTTTCTTTCGGTGTGTCAAAGGATTTTAATTAATTAATAATTCTTAATTTCTAAATAATTACGGAACAGTTCTAATGTAATTTGATTAATAAAAAAAGGAATCGTTGAATAGTACGCGAGGAATAACAGTTTATTAATAATGTAGGGCTTGTTTTCGAAAGCAAACGACAAATTAGCTACCTGCCGAGCAAATAACTAAGTACAAGTAATTGTGTGTATTTAGCGGTGAATTATTTTGTGGAAAGCGGTGAGGAATATCATGTTTTGTTTAAGGTAGGTAAATAGTAAACCCGAATCTTGTACTGAAATGTTTATCCAGAAATCATTATGATGAAACTTGTGAGAGATCTGTAAATGTCTAGACGATGTACCTAATTTCTGTACAGAAATCTTCAACTATTTGGCGGTAGTATTTTCTATAAATAATGTTGAAATTTTCTTAATATAGAAAGAGTATTTTTTTTAATGCCGTTTAATAAATTTGAAAAATGGCTCCTTAAATTTCAGTTATCAATTCATGATTTACTACGATTTGTCTGTTATTCTGTCCGGACGATAAAGTCATATTAGTTCCGTTAAATTTAGGTTCACTACATTTTACTGGCCGTCCTATAATTTTGCCTTATCGTATAAAATGTTGTCCAATCGAAAGGGTGACACACCGTGAAAATATATTCCAGTCCCCTGAAAATATTTCCTGGCAATATGTCAGCTGAGATTAAGTGCAGTGGCTGATTTTGACATATTTTTTATCTGTTTTATTTACTACTTGCTTAAATGTAATCCCTTTGCTTACAAATCTAACTAAATATTAGAAACAAACTGCAACAATTACGTGATATTAAAATTAAAAAATACCTTGAATAGAAATATTATTGGCTATGGGTGAACTATGAATGAATTTGACATTTTACAAAGACCTATTTTTTTTATAGATAATAAATTATCAAGTTATTTTGGTACGGGTACGTACGTCTCTTGATTCATACATCAACTCCTGTATTAGCCAGTAACGTTGCCGATGTTCTTCGGAATGAATGGCCTGTATATGTTTCAGGATGTTCTAGTTTCAAAAACTGTGCAATCTTATTAGAAATCATAGAAAGGATTTATGTAGCTTTGTTTATAAACACTTTAGAAACGACAAAATCCAAACAACCAAGGCGACTTTGCCAGATTTCGAATAATGTCAAGATGAATTGATTAAGAAATGTCAGAAAATAAAACCTAATCTTTATTTCATGATCCATAAAGAACTGTGGGATCAGATAAAATGTCATACACCACGCAGCAGTTAAGTATAATTTACCAGTCTCGGACTCCATTGCCAGCTATATAATAATACTCCTTTATGGTGTAAATAACTATTTCCCAACAGCAATTCTTTTTTATGCTATGCGTTATAAAATGTGCCCATAAAGGTATTGTCATTGAAGTATTTCGGTCGCAAAGTTTACCATTACAAAAATGAAAAATGAGAACCGCTTTGTTTCATATTACTATTATACAACAAGTACGTGGATTTAACAAATACATGTTTTTCATAAATATTCCGCATTTAGTTAAAATTACATGCTATTGTATAAAAACTTTTGTGTTAGGTATCCGAAATATCCAATGCAAATTGTTGTTTTATAAAACTAAGCGGGTTACTATTTAATTTCAAAATAAACTACCTCTATAATTTTATAATATATGGCAAATATGTAAATTGCTTGTCTAAAAAAAGCCTTAAACAACAGGATATTCATAATTATTATGAGTTAATTAAAATGCAATTCTGTTTTGTTGATTAAATAATAATATATAACGATTTTTTTAAAAGTATATTAAATATTTAGATAATCCTTGATGTACATATTAGCAATTACGATTATAATTATTGGTTGTGCAAATAATGATATACTGTTTACTTATATAGAAGCAATTCAGTATTTAATAGAGAAGCATTTAGTTACTAAATAGTTGTTTACATTTTTTCCGTAGGACAAGTCTGCCACGTGCACACGTGGTATGCACCAGCTGTGTAGCGTTAGGTTAGGCACTGTTGTCACGTTGTGATGAAACTCTCCAATATTAATACTCGCTGTGTATGTATGAGTGGTTATTCACCCCACCCCCCACCGCTGGGCAAGCTACTGTACTCCAAACTACGGCGCTCTTTAGTCGCAGAGATGAGCAATTGCGAACTGGGCTACGCATTGTTGTCAAATCTCGTAATTTAAAGGTTAGGTTATTAAAAAGTACAAAGACGAAAATTTGCTAATTTCAAATAAGATAAACTATGAAACGGTATTTAACAATAACCTACCAGAAAACTCGAGCAGTAATCGATAATGATAAATGAAATACACAAAAATAAATAAATAATCTGTTTACTCACCTGATTTTATAGGATTTTGTGGCATATCTTCGAGTACTGGTAACAGGATCCTCTTCCACGTCTTTTAAAGTTCAAAGATCACATAATCTCTTATTATTTTAAATTAATTTCGTTGTCTAACACTTGATTAAAAAATATATATTATTTATTCAAATGGTTTGGCATTAGGTAACAAATTAAAATAGAAACAATTTCAATTGGATGCTTTTAGAAAGTGTTCCCAATTTTTTCGTTCGAGATGTCTCAGCAATAGAAATAGCATTTGATTGATAATAATGGATTGACCTAACTTTACTTTCTACAGATCTCAGGTAGAGTAATTACAATGACACCTTCTACCACCTTGTCTAAAAACTTTTCACATCCCTTCGCGCTCCAGTCCATGAATTATTTATCGTGCACCCCTTATAAATCATCTTACACATTAACAAAGAGGTGCGAAACTCCAGAAGGAACTATCGATCCCACATCATAAACTCCCGATAGGTTAACGCCAAAGAAAAATAAACCGGCGCGGAAAAACACCCGCGCCGAAATTATTAGAGGTAATAAAAACATAATAGAAAAATCCAATTAATAGAGGGATCTGCAAGCAAGTGGAAAATACTTTTTATTAGCAAATATTCCGTTCACGTAACGGTGTCTTATCCGAGTCACGACCGCTAGCGAAACTGACTCTAATAATATTTTTATATTCGGCGCACTTTATGAAACTTGCGGATAGACCGTAAAAATCAACCGCTAATAGAAAATTTCAATGGAGTACAGCCAGTGGGGCTTTTTATTTCATTATCGGATCACGTAGGTTCAAGCAAAATGCCCCGTACCCATTTTTATCTCTATTAGGTAGCACAATGTGACGATGTTTAATTCTATTATCTTTTCTTGTCATAATATTAATACGAGAGGTCTTAAAATATTGGAAATACGGTACTTTAGAACTGCGAAATAATGAAATTGTGTTATTTCTTTCTTCCATACCGTATTTTCTAAACTTATTTCTTATTTAACGAACATATTGAGATCAATACCGAAACACAAGAGACTAAATACGTAGGGATGATAGTTAAGAAACAACTAATTTTACCTATACTCTGTTTGAAAATGAAAGAGAGTAATAAAACCCCGAGATAAGAACCGGTCATGGGCGTGGTAATATTTCGTTTCAGGTAATTATCGGGTAACACTAATGCTAACAAAAATGACAGGGATTGGAAAATCGACTATCTACATACTTTTAAAGGAAACAAAAAATGAACAAGATACTGTAAATCCCCCAAAATCATCTACAGGGAGGTCAAAAGTCGTTATAGATGATTTCTTCAAAAATGTCATTCGCAGAAAAGTACACTCATTTTATTTTAAAAAAGAAATACCAACGCTAAACAAAATTTTAAGTGAACTTTCAGAGGACAACGATTTGCCAAAAATCAGTAGAAGCAAATTATGGGCCGTCTTACGAGAGTTGAATTTTTGCTGGGAAAAGCAGAACAGGAAGTCAGTTCTTATCGATAAAGATGAAATTATTTGTTGGCGAAGATCCTACTTAAGATCAATTAGAAAATTCCGTGACGAAGGGAGGAATATTTATTATCTAGACGAAACTTGGGTCAACGAGGGATATACTGTAACAAAAGTATGGCAAGATAAAAATGTAAAAAGTTTTCGACAAGCATTTTTGGATGGACTTTCAACAGGGTTCAAGGCACCTTCAGGTAAAGGGCGAAGATTAATAGTGACACATATAGGTAGTGCCAGTGGTTTTGTAGATGGCGGTTTACTTTTATTTGAATCTAAAAATACAGGTGACTATCACGAAGACATGAACGCAGATGTTTTCGAAGAGTATTTTACACAGATGTTGGATCTTATTCCTCCGGGGTCTGTAATTGTCATGGATAATGCCAGTTACCATTCACGGCAGACCGAGCGGACGCCTACGACTGCTTGGAGGAAAGCCGATATAATTCAATGGTTATCCGGAAAAAACATTTCTTTTGAAACAAATATGGTGAAAAAGGAACTTTTGACACTTGTCAATCTTAATAAAGATCAGAAAAAATATGTTATCGATGAAATGGCAACAAATCGCCAAATAACGGTACTACGGTTACCACCTTATCACTGTGAACTTAACCCAATCGAATTAGTCTGGGCGCAGGTAAAAGGAGATGTAGCGCGAAATAATACGACGTTTAAATTAAGTGACGTGAAAATTTTGTTAAAAAATTCCTTGGAACGAGTAACTGCAGATAACTGGCAAAGATGTATACATCATGTACAAAAAGAAGAGGAGAAAATGTGGGAACTCGATAATTTAATTGACGTTACTGTGGAACCTATCGTTATCAATCTAGGAGACGAAGATAATTCATCAGAATATTCAGAGGATGAATTTTAATATACCTACTTTTTTATTTTCTTTATTGTACATTTATACAACACTACATTTACTCACCATAATTTGAATTTTCAAAATACATATATTTTTGTGTGGAATAAAAGTCTATTCATTAAATTTAAATAAATATTTTGATAATAATATTGAATAATTTTATTTGAATTACTAAAAACCCTCTTAACCCGGTTATGATGCTTAAAGTAGCCTCATGTTTTGAAATGCTGTTTTTATATTGTTTACTTATAAGAGAAATGGACCGAGAAATTGAAGCGGCATAGACAAAGACGGATTGTCGGGGATTAAATTTTAGCTACCTGCTACAATTTAGTACAGTCCGATCGCACAAAGTTTTTTTAAAAGTACACCTCATCCTATACCGATAATACATAATATAAAAATATTGAATATAAGCACCAGTACTACTTTTATTTACGATTTGCATACATAATAAGCTTTTATTACTCTCTTTCATTTCTAAACAGACTATAGTTCATGTATTTATTGACGGAAGTAGATGGTTGCAGGCACGAAGCTTGCTATATCGATCAGGATATTACTTTATTAAGCAGCAGGGGTAGTTTTTATAAATAGCATCGATAATCATGTGGGTCACTGTTTGTGCACAACCACTTGCGTGTAAATGTGGCTGTTATTTTATTTATAACGTTAATAAAAGTCGAATTTGATAGAATTTTATTTTTATAGGTGTAAGCGTTGTCTTTAGCTTTTTTGGCCCTGTGCGCTAGATGTAGTCGCAATAATAATAAGGATACTATTAGTCTTGGCATAAAATAAAATGAATTTTTTTCTCTTTCTCTGAAAAGTTATCAGGTCTTTTTTAGGGACGCCCTGTATACAACCAATAAAATTACCGATTGAAGATGAAGAAATAGAATATAAATGTAGAATTTTAATATAGAAAAATCTGTATGTGAAATATATTTAAAACAATACACAATTAACATAAGATATGACTATTGCTATTTATTAGCAAATGTAGTTTTAGTTTGAGAAATAAGACCCTTGAGAACTATGCATGAAAAATGAATTAAATTGCAGTGAAAAGAATAGCACTGAGCGAAAAACCTCAGCCGAAACCGCATTAGTTATTTCGCTCTTACAGTTCCCTTCAAACAGCTTTCTATAATTCGATTTTGACTGCTTTGTCCTCTAAAATAGGCTATTACCGCAGCCCTCTCGAATCCGCAGTTTATTTCCGGTGCCGCTTACCCTTAAAAATAACAACCTATAAAGTATCCACTAAAATAGAGAAACAGTTAGGGAATTGGATCAATTGTTTAAGGATCCTTGACGCAATCAGTGACGTCTGCGAGAGGAAAACCTATTATTTGTTCAAACACGTCTCGCATTGTTTGTTGGTTCAGGCCGCCAGCCATATTCCTTGCCGTACTGCGCCGTAACCATGTTTTATGCTAGCTCACACTGAAAGTGCAACTACCATGAAAGTAGCGGGTTCACTCTTTTGGTTAGATTTCTTCATAGTATCATCATAATATTATATCTTCGAATTCGAAACTATATTGTGAAATTCCATTGTATTTCCTCTAATAAACATAGAGGTATTCCCCAAGGGTCCAATTTTGGGCCGTTTCTAATTATATTTTCTATAAATGACTTTAAGTTTTAGACGTAACCAATGATTCTAAATGGTTATATACATTAAATCTTGAAAATTTAACTGCTTCTGCCTATGACGCGTGAGAAAGTCCAAAAAAATTAGTTCTAGTTAACCTTAAATTATAGTTTGATGTTATAGCATTCACAACCTAGTACTTATACACAACAAATAAACTGATGCAAACAATTAAAGGATCAAAAGAATTTCCGATATTTTTCCGTGATTTTTGACAGACTGCATTTAGGTGAAAAATGGTCGTATCGGAAATTAAAAAAAGCATTTTGAATCTCTTAGATTCTAGTTTTTAGATCTTTCGGTCGAAAATTTTTTAGAAGCTACGGTTATCTTGCAATTCTAAGAAATAGCGCAACAAAAAAATTTTGCATGGACTTGGAAAATTGTTTTTGAGTTAAGCCATTGCATGGATTAGATATCTTCTTTATTCAGCTTCAATTTCCTTTTTTAATTTCGATACGACCATTTTTCATCGAAATATCGGACTTTTAATGGTTAAGGGTTCTTCTGGGTATATCGATCTGTAAAAATCATGCTTAACATTAGTAATTTCGAGAATATTTTTCTAATTTAGCCGTCAATTTTCTAAAAAAACATAAATTACCCTTTTTTTCTGCTTTTTAAAACACGTCAACAATTTATTATATTAACTTCTACGTTTGATATTGTTTTGTTTACGGCTTGTATGCATAGATCAAAGGGTAGTTGTGTGTGCACAATCGATTTTATAAGCAAAGTCAAATTCCTAGCACAACATTTCCATTTGATTTGAATTTAATACGTAAAATAAACATTAATATTACCAATTTTATTTTCATTTTACTTCCATTACTATTTGTTCTTTCAAAGTTTCTGCATACGACCTGTATCTGAGTTTTAATAAAATATATTATACATATAAAAACGAGATTAAAAATATTAACCTTTCGCTTGGTTATGAGTACTAGAATTTAGACTAGAACCCTTATCCACATTTTCCTTCATCGGCATTCAAAACAAACGTCAGCCCAAACCAATATCCCTTATTTCATCCTCCAAATTTGTCCCTTCTCACATGCCAACTTAAGCCGTAAGTTCTGGATATCTTTGCCCTCACGTGAAAAAGCTAAAATTGCACTAGTTTTTAACACATCATCTCCTACAACGTTACAATTTTAAATTAAGTGAAGTCGGGACACTTTATCAGAATCTGCTCCATCTTAACTTTTACTGTCCTTATACCGAACTCTGGGAAGCCACCAGCTAATCCTTTTTGTTCACCTTATTTACGTAAACTTCCTAACTCCCAAATTGATGACGCGTCCAAACTTACCTGCTGTGTACCGAAGCAACTTAGAATGATAGCTTGTAAACCGGTTTATTCATAAAAGACATTAAAATGCAAAGAGCGACAAGCGGCTCTCATTAAAATGTCGTTTAGCGCTATACAGGGTGTTCCACTTAAGGGAGATTCTTCTGTAACTCTGCAACTATAAAATATGTTTAGCTTTAGAGGGTGTTCCATTTCGTGTGGTCGCTACATAACTGTTATTTTAAATATTATTGCATTTTTGAAATGTACATGGTGTTTAAAACTTACTATTTTCGAATTAATCAATTGTTTTTGAAAAAAAATCACAATTTCAGCTCTCTAAAGATGGATAACGTCTAAACACATTTTATCAGGCCTGGGACTGAGACTGATTTACTGGCATGTTTAAAAAGTGGTTTGACAAAGAAAAGTAAACTACTAACAACACTAAAACAAAACGCAAAATGAAACAAACAGAAACTCGGAACACAACAAGGAGAAGAATACTTAGACCGCTGATTTACATCAATTGCTCGAAGTGTCCTCCACTTTGATTAATACACAAACGAATTTTTACGGTTTTTAAAAGACTATTCAGCGTTCAGCTGTGAGGTGTCGAAATTGGAAGTTAAAAATGTCCATGTCGTTTACCAAATCGGCAAATCTGTCTTGTAGGAATCATTTCTGGAGGGGTCTATTCCATCTCTCGCAACCTAATTAAGTTATAGCCCCTCCGAAGTCTTAATTTCGGACTTGAAAGGTAATTAAAGTTCCAAATGACGGCATCAGCTCGCGAGCCGGTCAATTCACTGAATGAATTAATAACATCCCCATCCGCTCTTCTGCTCAAGACTCGTTCCTTAATGGCTTCGATTAATCATACCCGGAGATTAACGAATTTTATTAAAATTCCGCAATTAAAACGGAATTAATTAATAGATTTGCATTATAAACGCGTGGCAGAGGGTACCCGCAACCCCTGAGGGTGCTTAAAATTTCTATATAGCCGACCAGCAAAGAGGGCGCCTCGATGACCCCTTCGAGATTAATTAATGGCATCTGCTGAAAAAAAATGAAAAAGTTGCAAATACTTTGTAGGCCTTCCTCGTACATGGTGGACCATCTTGGTTGGGACTGATGCTGTCTTTTCGAACTTTAAAGTTACAAACAAATTTAGTCGATTTCTATTCGCTCCCGAGTCCCATTTTTTTGTAAAAGATGTCAGAACAATGTCCAGACGTCCTCCAGATCGTCGCCACAGGCACAGAAACTCCTAAGCACTCGTAACACATTTTTACCCTTGTTCTGAATTGCAAAAAAATTATTATAAATATTTACAATATATTGACAAAGGGGACCTATACAATGCAACTAGGTGACTAAAGTTGCAATTCGATCAACGAATCCGGAAAAAATCATTCGTGTTCGATTTTTCAGGTTTTTTGGACCTGTTTGTGTAGACCCTGGGAGGTATTTCCCTCCAAAAACGGCTTCAAAGTATAAAAAAGTAATAAACAAGCTTGAACTTGAGTCGTGTAACCACAATGGCCAGGAACTTCCGCTCTGGTTATAGAACTGCGAGATACCGGAATCGACGTTGGATCGCACTTCACAGTGGCTCCGCGAAATCTTGAGAGGGAATTAAGAGAAATGCACAACCACAAATATTGATCTCGGTATTCTACAACATCGGATATCAATACAGGGTGTTCAATTCTCAAAAAAAATCATTCTTCATAAAAATTTTTGCTTGTCCAGAAGCCCTTGGCAAGATAGTCATTTGTTCAGTTTAATGTACAGGGTGTTCAGAAATTTGGAAAAAGTAAAATCAGTAAAGGGTAAAGTACCTTAAATCTTAACGCTACGTGAAAAAGTAATGGGGAAAAGTTGCTTGGAATTAAATTTTATGTTTAAATATGAAAGCATGGTTAATACTCGACATTCTGGGATATTCCAGGACTACTTATTTTTTAATACTTTCGGAGAACGTTTTTCTGGCCAGAATTAGAAGAAGAACATTTGGAATATAGACAAAATGCGTATTTCCAACAAGACGGATGTCCCGCTCACTAGTCCGCGATTCGCTTAACAGAAAGATTCATGAGAAGTGGATAGGAAGATGTGGTCCTATTTGTTGGCCAGCAAGGTCTCCTGACTTGTCGCCGCTTGATTATTTCCTTTGGGGATTCTTGAAAGAAAGAGTGTACAGAGAATCAGTGCAACACAATGTTGATTTCTTGAAAAGCAGGATAATTGAAGCTGTTGCCCAAGTAAATGAAGAAATGATACATTCGACATACGCTGCATTTAGAAAAAGATTGGAGAGGCGTGTTGAACTTGGCGGACATGTAAAATAGTACATACTGATTCTGCTGTGTCCTCAAAATAAATGTTGGATTAATGTTTTTGAGGTTTTTGTTACCCCTGTATAAAAAATAAATTATTAATATGCAAAAATGTGTATCTGTTTTTCAATAAAGCAATATTTTTTAAATAGATTGGCTTCTCCGAAGGTATTAAAAAATAAGAAATGTCCTAGGTTATCCCAGAATGTCGAGTATTAACTAGAATGTTATGCTTTCATATTTAAACATAAAATTTAATTCCAAGCAACTTTCCCCCATTACTTTTTCACGTAGCGTTAAGATTTAAGGTACTTTACTCTTTACTGCTTTTACATTTTACAAATTTTTGAACACCCTGTACATTAAATTGAACAAATGACTATCTTGTCAAGGGCTTCGGGACATGCAAAAATTTTTATGAAGAATGATTTTTTTGGCAATTGAAATTTTGTATCCATTTATAGTATAGGCAACCCGAACTGAGGACACCCTGTATATATAATTAGTTTTAACCTACAAAGTGGAATATTAGTATTGTTCTAATTATGCCTCTAGGTTATTTTTGTAAATCGTTTCGCTGCCATAATTGCACCAAATTACCGTTTCAAAGGTCGAATATATTATTAAAGTATATTAATTTTAATTTGGGGAGGCACGAAACGCGAAACTTTTCTTTACACATATTATAAGGCCATTACTTCTGTATACCAAACGACCCTTAAGCACAGACACGACGCGTCGTGTCGGCTAATATATAATTCATAAATCCGGCCAATCGATACTGCCCAGGGGGCCCACCAGTGGAAAATAAAGTTTTCCATGTTATCCATAAACTATTATGTAAGTTTATCGGTGTTTATGCCATTCCCGATAAAAGTAACACCGTCTTCAGGAACTTATCTGCCTGCCTATAACTTTACTTCTCGCTAGGGAAAACAGTTATCTGCTGTTACGTCGAAGACGGCCCTTATAATTTATTTAGAGGGCGCTACGGATCGTCCGTCTTACAGAGTGCCCCGCTTTTTGCGTCCCGTGTTTTTGCGGCAAATTCCCTGGTGAATAAATTATCCTCCTTTCGTCGCGTTCCCTAATGCTGGATTAGAATGATTTCTGCGCACGCTTTGCGCTATTTTTAACCCAGTTTCTCGTGTGTAAATACTGTAAGTTACCATAAAAAATTTAAACCAGAAATGATAATTTGAAAACTCGTAAACTTGTACCAAAGCAGCTCGACTAAATCGGTTTATTTTTTATATAGGAAGCTACCCTTGAAGTATAATTCTTCCCCGATTTTATTATATGGGTAGAAGAAATATTTTCTATACAGGGTGATTAACAACTTATATTTGATAGCAGCAGTTCTCAAAAGGTGGCTCCTTGTAATGTTGAAATAAGTCAGGTTGTAAAATTATATTTTAGTCAACACAAATCCATGTATTTACCTAATTTTGACAAAACGGACATGTGCAAAAATATTTGACATAAGTTCATACCCCGTAGGTATGCTAATACAGAAACGTTAGATTTTATGTACCATACACCGTCCGTAAAATTTGTATTTTACTCGCGACAATAAAAGAAGTTTTATAAACCGAATTTCGTCGTTCTTTTACGACATAAATTTTATGAAGACATTCCGTAAGCGCTCTACCTGTTGAAAATGTTATTTGTTCACTTTGTATGTGGCCAACACTAGTTTTGTTATTTTAGAGGTAATATAACATGTCCAACAGGAAACTATGAATTATCAAGAACGTACTCAAAGTGGGCGTCGTTGCTAACGAGGCAGAATGTCCCTGTAAATTACATTTTTCATGTGCATTGCATGAAAGGGGATTAAAATATGCAGAATACACTTTACCAGTTTTCATTCTAGCGGTCTGAGGAGACGTCTTTTTCTAATGCTTAAATCGATATCTAGATACAGGATGTATTCGATTTGAAACTTAAATTTTTACGATACCTATATTAAAGAAGAAATATTGTGATATTTATCTGTAAGACAGCCTGTAGGTCCTTAAATAACTGAACTACTTCCAAAACAACATTTCAACTAAAACAAAAATATTATGCTCCTAAGAATATTTCAATTTATCTCACTGGAATAAAACCGTTTGTTCGAGACTGCCATGTTTTTCTTCACTTACCCCAACTAATATCCAAAACGCGACGCAGGCAAAGCACGCGAGGATTATTTTGCGAGAATATATATCCAAGTCATTAAACATTCAGTTTGTCGGAGTCGAATTTGTCTGCATTCGCTGCTACCAGTTGCAAGATGCAGCGAACTTATACCCAGACGGCATTATTTCGAATGGCAAAGTAAGTTAATTTGGTGCCCGGGAATAAGTCGGGAGTACATTCGAGTTGATTTATTGGTGATGCGGATGATACAGTAATTTATCAAAAGAAGACAATCGCCTGCAAAGGAGCTCTGGGAGTGTTGAATAATGAGGTCTCAGACAGCTGGAACAAAAGTGACCTATTTGGAAATGCAAATTCCTTAATGATGCGATCCGAATAAAGTACTTACGTATATAACGCGATAGGTTTATGGAGTATTTTCGGTTTTGCACCATATATTGACATTAAATTACACAATAAATACATGATGTATTTACAAACATCTAACTAGGGTGCCGCGGCACATCCAGCGATTGGAAAAGTAATGTTTAGAAAATCGCGCACAGTATCTTTTTAACGAAGCGTCCTAGATAAACGCTTTATAGGGAAGACTACCCTTAAAATTCACCAAAGAATACGAGGTTTCATTTTTGGTCACCACTTGTGAATCACCCTGTATATTATATTTTCGTTATTAAAATCATTTTTATTGTATGTATACGGCAATATTGTGTGTATATCGATCTTGCAATACGAATGAAGGCAACAGCAATGATCTCTTACACATCATGCCACACAACTTGTTAATTACTTCAGTCTTATTTTATTACGAAACGTTTCCTTTACTCCAGTCACGTTACAGCAAATGACATCGCTAAAGTCGCTTCCCGTAATTTTTTTAATAGGGCAAATTGGATTTCGCCGCATTTGCACTGTGGGTCCGGAATTTTAAACTCCAAACTTCTTCGTCGGGACGACTGCGAAATGGCCGCGAAAATTAATTCAAAACGGATGTAAACTAAGTCGTAATTATTCAGCTTCCTAAAACGGTTAAGTAAGTCCATGAAGCACCTACAACCTTTTCGATATTACAGAGAATTTTATGTATAGTGGAGTCAAGATAGCTTAAAACTACGGATTGTTTCGGAATAATTATGGGAAGCATGGATTTTCCTAAAATCTTTTGAAAATACTTGGAGATAAGTATTAGAAAAAAGTTATAAACTTATTTTTGTACGCTAATTGTTTTTTAATTGTTTAAACAATAATAAATATATTTTTTTAAGAACATTTAAAATAATTCAATGAATTTTAAATCGAATTCTTTAAAATTGACAAAATAGAGGTTTTTGATGTCGCTGAACAAGAATATGATGTCAAAAAATGAAAATTCAAAATGGCTGATCCAACATGGCCGACTATTTTAAACAATTTATTTAACAATTATTGATTTTAAATCAAACTCGCTTAGATTTGTAATATAGGGGTTTTTGACGTCGCTAAATAAGAATATGATGTCAAAAAATGAAAATTTAAAATGGCTGATCCAATATGGCCGACTATTTTAAACAATTTTTTAACAATTATTGATTTTAAATCAAACTCGCTCATATTGGTAATATAGAGGTTCGAAAAATGAAAATTATAAATGGCTAAACAGATTTTATTGAAAATATGTGTTATTTTTTAAAAAACAAATTTATTACAAAATAATTAATTGTTAAATCTCATTGAGTTCTTGCTCTTCTTGCTTCCACAAATAAGATCCACTTCTTATTTGTGGAAGGGCGAAATGGGCGGTGACTATTAGACGCCTTCATTATAGCCATCTTTCTCTATCGCACGGATTTCTATGACTTACTTTATCGCTCTCACGTAATGACCGATGAACCATGGGGACTTTCCGACCCTGTAGATTTATTAAAACAAGGACGGGGCCTTAACAAGTCATTACTAAATTGTGCTGAAAAAAAATTTTTCCATTTCCTTTATCTTTTATGGAAATTATTGAAGAAATATTGGGATATAGTAAGAGCTTTATCCATATGAGTAAAGTTACTCATATGGCTTTATCACCATTTACATCTACAATAATTTAAATACAATTTGTTGGTAATATGTGAAATAAATTATAGATAGTCTTTTTTCTATATAAATTATAAACCCACAATTGTGTAAATAATATAATTTGCTGTGCGGTAGCTGAACTTTTGTTGACATAGATTCATTTCCTTAAATCTATAAATGTATTTACTTAATTTTTTTGCAATTTTATAAGTTACAATGACCTTTTTTAAAATAATTACTGCAATTAGACTTGGTGTTCTGACAATCTAATCTAATCCAAGGAAAATTTAACGAATTACATTTACATTTCACAAAAATGGTTTTCTAAGTACATTTGGTGTTATTGTAATGTATGTCCGATAACTTTGTTTAGTCATTAAATTTTTAACGAGAATAATTAAATGAACTTTTACATTGTACCTCACGTAATATCAAATAAATAAACAAATAAATTTATCTCAGTAAGAAGACTTATAGCCCTGTAATTCTCTTAGCTCCCATTAGGTAAACTACTTTCATTATTAACAGTTGTAAATGATGTAGGCCCCACTTAACGTTTTAAACCTTAACTCAAACTTAGAGCTGCTGAATAATAAATGAACTTTGCTTAACGAAATTACTTTGAACTCGGCGAAAACGAAAACATGGTACAATATTGGATTAGAGACAATGGGTACAATGGGTGTTTTCAATAGAATTGCTATTATATGAGAACAAGAAAGATAGTAACGAATTAGAGGCGGTGTTGGACAATATGTACAAGAGAGAAATATTGCAGGACGCTTTATAAGTTCCGTAAGGTTTCTGAGAAAAGTAATTTATATCTATTTTTGCTAAGTTCAAATAGAAGACATGTTGAATCTATCAGTACCTTTTCAATTCCTATCGATTGCAGTTATTTATAATATTTGAGGAATTAAAAGCAAAGCAAATATAACTAAAAGGGACAACCCTGTAAGAGTTACTCCGTTACAATAACGTCCCCAATTCCTCTCCATTGTACCGCTAGTATCTCATCTTATCGATCATTGAGAGTACTTTGTGATCCGCAACGGCATCATTTTCGAAATGGGCCGTGCGTTAGAATCGTCGTAAATGGGAAGAAAATCGACATTTGGAGATACTCCCTTTATGTTATCTGTCGCAGAGAAGCTTAATGTTCGTGTAGGTCAAAAATAAAACGTTAACGGAGTTGTTATGATGTGTCTTTTACGCGCTCGTCTCAAGTTTTGTATGAAATATCGTCGGTTTACTTTTGCAATACAGGAGTTGACAGGGTGTCCCACTAAGGTCGGCGAGGTACGATATTACAGAAAGTATAGGCCCTACAACTTCAGGAAAAAATTTTTGAATAATAATCAACCACGAGAGAAAAATTCAACTCTGTGGTATTGGTATGTAGATTGCTCCCCCTAGCGGCCGAGCTGTGTACTTGAAAACTATTTCCAGCGATTGCTCTTGGTCGATTTATTAATCCAAATATTTTTCCCGAAGCTGTAAGGCCTATACTTTATCGTACCTCGGCATGCCCGTAAAAAAATTAAAATTTAAGCACAAAATCATCATGTCAGTTGTGAACTTTTTGAAACTAGGTACTTGTATATTATTAGCCTAGCTTTAAAAAGTTTAAATTAGAGGTCTAGCAGTACCAAATTGATTGTATCTGCAGTTAATTAGCAAACGGAAATTTTGGCTTTGAAAACGAGAACAAATATGACCCTCGGTCTGTAAAATTACCGAAATTATTTAGTAGAACCGAAACGTTTGTGTGAAACTGTTTCCCTCATTGAAACTCTTCAAACGCCCGTGAAAAACCTTCAAAGCAAAAGCCCACAAAAACCAGAAAGAATCGGAACAGTAGAGAAAGTCTTTGGGCGTGGAATATTTATACGACTGTGAATTTCCAGCGATAAAGGACAACCCCGTTCTGTATCATTTTTAATTAGAACCTCAGAGACACGCTTTTAATTAACGTGGGACAATTAGTGTGTATTTTATGGCGTGTCGGTCGTTATTATTTCGACCAATAAAAACTTTACAGCTATCGCCGTGCTTGTTTCCTCTATAATTGCCAGTATCTAAGTGGATTCGTAAGGACTTTGTACCGAAAGGAAAAATGTCTTCGTATTACTGCTAGGTTAGTCTTTGTTTCGGTTAATTGAAATTATCTAATTAAAAGCGGATAATTATCATGAATCAAACGTTAGGATTAAATTACAGTGTCCCAAAATCTTCTACGAGGTAAAAATTAACGCAAAACACATTTTTATAAACATATAAACATGTAAAAGAAGATTTACGTTCGCTCATCCAAACCTACAGGAGCAGAAGTTCCCTTAAATATGCCTTGTGACGTCGATATATTAAATAATATATGAGTTTCCAAGGCAAGAGAGCTAAACCCTTAAGTCTGCTTTCCCCTAGCTAACGCTGATAAAACAAGGCATTCCCTAGACCTAATTGGCCATTAAGCTGTCTTATCTTTGGATTTTTATTATGTGCAAAGTTTCCGAAGCCCTAACTAACCAAACCCTAAACCCAGATGCACCCCCCATCAACTCCGTGACATCCCCCGTTGCTTTCTCTTTCCGTCGGCGAACTGAAATGCCTAAAATGTGTCAAGGTAGTGGTCAATTTCATCAACCATTTTTAAAAGGATTTTCTTGTTATTGGAGCAACCTTTTGTTTAACGTCAAATAATTTAATATTAAATATTTCGGAAGAGAAGTAAAAACATATACTGGTATAATATGTACATACAGGGTGGTCGTACAGAAAAGCGAAATAGAGCTTTTTTCTTCCAAATTGAATGAAGAATGCAAAACTGACCTTTATTTTATGAAAAAGCAATG